>NC_136970.1:20324459-20484459 GCF_032717465.1 Coenobita brevimanus | reverse complement strand
ATCACTAATTCTTAATATCACAGCAGTCCCTGATAATATCCCCCTCTTTTCTAATTAGACACTTGGCATGTCATTACTTCCACTAACTTTTATTTCGTCACCTTCTACGAACCACAGACAAGGCCAGGTTATTATTAATCGTCAACTTGTGCCAATGAAAGACACTCATTTTTATTTTACCATCATCAAAGCTGTCCCGTGGCAACACACGTGAGGTGGGGGGTTGCAGTGTGATATAAGGTGGGAAGTTAAGAGGACAATATAAAATACAACACTGTAACATCCAGGTTAGAATCACATAGCTTGTGTTATCATTCACACTCCAATCTAACCTTCTAAATCATTACCCAGTCTATTTCGTACAATTTCAGCATGATAGGAAAGTCGCTTTGAAAGGTTTAAGCCTACATCTGCTGCTTCATCTAAGTGTTTTTCTGCTTAATTATGCCTGGACCCAGTCTGATCAATATATGCAAGAAACATTGACGTAGGTAAGCGGGTCACTAATTAAGCCATTCAATACAATCGCATTACGCCTGTATACAAACTGATATTTTAAATAGGTGCAACATTCTGAACACTGGTGAAAATGGATGATTTATGTCTAACATTGCAACTTTTTAATGTATTGTAGAACTAAATTATGTACAAATTATGCATGGCAAATTATGAAAGGGAAAACAGCGTTGGAAAAACTATATGTTACGGGAAATTAGAGGAAAAAGTATGTGTGTTACGACGTAACTCACATCCTACCCCTCACTCTCCCGTTTAATTTCGCTTACTCCCCTTCATTCTCCAGTTTATTCCCTTCATTATCTTTTCCTGTCTTTACCTTGTTTTCTTTATCGTTCGTTCTTACCCTTAACTCCTGGTATAATTCCATCACCTTCCATTCACTGAGCATCAGTCTTTCACCCTTTCATTACTTACATAACTTTTCAACTCTTTTCATCTCCCATAATTTTTCCTATCTCTTCATTCTTTGCCCACCTTGCCTCTTTCCCTGTTCTCCAAAAGATAATGTAGCAGACGGTAATAATGGCACTTTCTTGTGGCTTGGCTACTCCCTTCCACACTGACATATTCTTTCCTTCAAGTATGTGGAATCAGTTATAAATATATCAATACTCCCACAGTCATAACAAAACTGTTTATACTGACCAGCTCTTCATCCGTGACACTTTTACGGCCCTGCACTGGCTTAAAATTACATAATATATCCTGGACAGTGAGTGTTTAGGCAGGGTTTACGACCGGTTATTAAATTGTCTGGTTTGTTGGTGTTACTGGCATACTTGTATTTTGGTGGTGATGGTGGTAGTGGACGGAAGGAGAAAGACAAGATTACAAAAATGAGACAAAGACAAGGAAAGTAATGCAAATAAAAACGATAAAAAAGTATGAGAAGAGGCTGAAAATGAAGAAAGTCTAAAGGCTGTGTGATGGAGAAGAAAGAAAGCAGAGGAAATGCAGGAAAGAGTGTGCAGGAGGAGGAACGAGAGAAATGAGAAGGAGAGGAGAAAGAAGAGAAGGGAGGAGAAGGAGGAGGAGAGGCGGGGACAGAGGCAAGGGAAAAAGGATAAGCTGGAGGTGGGAGTTGGCTCAGGAATATGAAAAGGAAGTTGGGGCTGGATGCGGGTAGAGAGGCAGGAAAGAGGAGGAAAGAAGGGAGAGGAGTTGGAGGAGAGGTGGGAGAAGAGGAGGAGGAGAACAGGAGAGAAAAAAGAAAAGGGAAGGAAGGGAAAAAGAGATGGCAGAAAAATAGTGATAATAGGGAGAGAAGCCTAGAGAAGTAGGGCGACAGAGAACAGAAATGGAATGAAAAAGTGTTCGGAGGTTAAAAGAGACGGAAAAGAAATTGAGAGGAAAGTCTATCTAATCTAATCTAATGCCAGACGCCTCAATCCCGTTTGGGGTGGCCACAAACAAATCGCCTCCAATTCGCCCTGTCCCCCGCCATTTCACTGCCCTGCTCCCAACTCACACCCCCTTCTCTCATATACCTCTCCACCCCATCCCTCCATCTCATCCTCGGCCTCCCCCTCCCTCTTCCCCCCTCCACCTCACTCACATACACTCTCTTCGTCAGTCTTTCACCCTCCATCCTCTCCACATGGCCAAACCACCTCAATGTGTTCCTCATAACGCTTCCTATCACATCCACATCCACACCACAACTCTCCTTTATATCCTCATTCGTCAGCCTGTCTCTCCATGTGACTCCACAGGCTCCTCTTAAATAACTCATTTCCACTGCTCTCATTCTTGACTTGTGTCCTTCCAGTAACGTCTAAGCTTCACTTCCATACGTTAGAGTTGGTATCACAATACTGTCATGTAGTAACTTTTTCACTTCCATGCTCATTTCCCTGCTTCTTATCACTGCTTTCAAGGAACCAGCAACCTTTCTTCCCTGCTGTACCCTTTCAAGCACTTCACCCTCCAAACCTCCATCCTTACTCATCAGACTACCCAAGTACTTAAACGTACTCACATTTTCCAATTCCTCACCATCCAACCTCACTGTACATTCACTGACTTCATCTCTCTCAAAGACCATCACTTTACTCTTCCCTACATTCACCTTTAGATTCCGTTTCTTACACACTCTCCCAAACTCATCCACCAAGCCTTGCAGCTCCCCTTCGTCTTCACTCAACAACACAGTATCATCTGCAAACAACAGTACAGGGAGTTTCCAAACACTATCCTCTCTCACCAGGGCCACTGAATAAAAAGTGAGAAAAGGTTAGGCATTATGTAGAGGAAAAACAGTGAGTGAGATGGTGTGTGTGAGCAAGGAGCCCGTATGTGTGATAAACCTTCCCCCCTTCCCCTGATGGTGATCATTATGATGATGCTGATGCTGATGATGTGTGCGGGCCTGCGCGCGTGCGTGCGTGCGTGCGTGCGTGCGTGTGTGTGTGTGTGTGTGTGTGTGTGTGTGTGTGTGTGTGTGTGTGTGTGTGTGTGTATCACATATACTGTGTACGCGCGCGTGCGTGCGTGTGTGTGTGTGTGTGTGTGTGTGTGTGTGTGTGTGTGTGTGTGTGTGTGTGTGTGTGTATCACATATACTGTGTACGCGCGCGTGAGTGTGTGTGTGTGTGTGTGTGTGTGTGTGTGTGTGTGTGTGTGTGTGTGTGTGTGTCATATATACTGTGTATTTAAGTAGTTTTTGTCTATGCGAGTAAGCTAATTATTCCCATGCGATTATAGAAAATTTTAGTCTTCGAGGGTCAGTCCTTCACACACCAACATATGACCCCCAGACCCTCACCCTTACGCCCTGACGATATGACAAACATCTCTTGTGAGAAATTAGAGGGATATCTCATACAAGGTGGTGGTGTAGCGATACTGCGTAATGCAACTGACTTTCTATTTATTACTAAACTCCAACGCCGCATCCTGTGAGGGGTGACCAAGACAAAAACACACCCTTCTGTACCTGCACAAAACACCATCTTTCCTCTTATACTCCCTTAACCTGCTCCTCCAACTAGATCTCGCAAAAAGAAGAAAGCAGCGAGAAGACCAAAGGCAGCAGGTGCGTGCAACAGGACACGAAGACATTATGACACACCCATTGGGACGGACACAGGTGGGGAAGAAGACAAGTTGCAGGATGTGGGAAGATGAGAAGAGAAAGATAAATAATGAGGGAAGAATATATATATATATATATATATATATATATATATATAGATAGATAGATAGATAGATAGATATATACAGATATATATCGTCCCCACTTCGGTCGGGATAGGCCGGTCCTGCAGTGGACACTCAACGGCTGATGAGATGAGATGAGATAAGATCTCTCTCTCTCTCTCTCTCTCTCTCTCTCTCTCTCTCTCTATATATATATATATATATATATATATATATATATATATATATAAGACAAACACACAATGAAGGTGTCAGGGAATTAGAAAAACAAGAAGAAAAAGATTGAAACAAAATACAAATATGGGCAGACATAAAGACATGAAGCGAGAAGGATGGCGAGAAAAGAACTTGGAAGGAAGAAACACGAACAGGAAAACAACAAAGAAAGATGAAGTGGTTCAAAAAATGTGAAAAAGAACGAGAAAGTTCTAAAAGTAAGCATTATGTTGGTACAGTGACACAGTATACAAATGCGGAACACATACAGCCAATTTGTATCTGGCGAAATATTATTCTAAGTACAAAAACACCACCCACAGCGTTCACTAACGCATACAAATATAATTCATATTTTTTAATGAAGATTTTTTTTTTTTTTTTTTTTTTTTTGCGGTTTGGTCTTACTAATTCTTCATTCCGATTACCACCAGGTGATTTCATTCTACAAACACAAACCCTGCCCGCCACTGGGTTAAGTAGTTGATTAAGAATAAATGTTTTTTACCTCTCACATCTCGGAAACCCTTTATCAAAATTTTAAAATATCGTCTGCCGTTTTCCGCAGTAAGACGTTTTCGGACTGAAGGGAATAAATGTGTCAAAGTCTAACTACCAGAGATGTTTCTTAAGGCTAGTAAGATCGGCTGGCGATGTACAAAAGTCAGTGCAAAATAGTATAACAGTAGCATTATCGTTATGCAAGCAAGAGGACCCGGTTTCGATTTCCGAGTCAGTGATTTGCTGAATACTTTTCCTACGCTCCATGTCCCTATTCACCTCAAAGCAAGAAGGTACCTGGATGTTGAGCTGGTCATTGGTCGTTTGTGTGAGAAAACCAAAGGCTTCCCCAACACACGGATATACTCGTAACATTTCACATGCACTCCACCACTTCTTTACATACACCTTCCCAACCCGACTTAAGCCACTGATGGAAGTTTCTTGACTACAATCCTCCCTAATAAGGTCCAGTTTGCAGTGCACTAGAAACGACTACAAATTATTTTTCTCTTGTCACCATCGTACTGAAGAAACTATACGACTCTAGGATGCTGTGACTCACAGGTCTTACTCGTATTTAATACTGTTGCTATATTTTGCATACATCCATGCCGAAGCTTTTAAGATATCCTGCAAATATACATGTAAACAAACCCACAAACTATATATAATAACAAAGAAACAATAGTACTTTACCTTTATATTTCAATGTTTGTGCAGTTAAAAACAGCAAATGTGTATCCATGTTAACAACCAGGGGTTTAAGATATCCTGCATATAAACAAGTAAACAAACTAATACGCAATCTATATGACAGAGTGACACTAATAATTTACCACAACACTTTATTTGCTGGTGTAGTGAAATAAACCGAATGTGTATTCATGTTTACAGCTAAGCTGATATTGGTGTATTTATCACTGACCCATATGCCTGTCTGTTTGTTTAAAGCAGGTGAATTAATAACCTCATCATAACACGCTACTCAGGTCAAACTGTTGGCTGATGTCGCGTTTCCTGGAGTCCATTATCTCATTAAATCATTGTATTCGAAAAATCGAGTAGTGTATATACTCGCATCATTTAATCGTTATCATTTTACGATTTTAAGTGCAATTCTCATCACTTTAATCTTTACGATTTTCATTACACTTTTCATCATCACTGTAAACTTTACCCTTTTACAATTTACACTGTAACATCATCATTACCATCATCCAACTTCATTACTTTTGTACTAAAGCGTTATCATAAACATGGAGTGACTTAAAAGCTAGGGATAAAGACCATTAAACCCCTGATGATGCGTAAATGCCAGTAATGTGAAGCAGGTTGGATCCAACCTCCTTGGATGATTCGGGATTTAGATGCAGGTTTTTGAGATGCTCGCCTGTCCCGTACGTCCTGTCATTAGCTGACTGCGCAACGAGTGTATCATCTCATTGGCCAGCTTATGCTGTCCTCATTGTTAATCGCGTTTTCTTGCTTGGTTTCTTCCTTTTCATCTTTTTCTCTCGTCTTGTTGAATTGTGGCTGGTAGTTTTACCCTTCATAATCAACCGATTCTGACCAAACTTGGACACAAAGATCAGCCTGTGACCTAGTTGTGACTGCAAGGGTTTGGTTGCTCAACGACTACTCGTTGCCTAGCAACGGCCAAAAAAAAGTCTTTTCTTACTTTTCATGCATTGAGCTGTAAAAGCATTACTAATGAGCATAGAAAGCTCTGGCTTTTTTAGGTATAATCTTGAGGTAATTCCCTATTGGAAGTGTGTCATCCATTTTCCCCCCCTTTCTCCTCTAGTTTTCAAGTGGCAACCCTGTGAAGATTAGCATCCCTAGCAACCAGTACTGGTTTTCAAAACTGCCTCCCTAGTTCCACAACAGCAAGAGGGATTTGAATGAGAATTTGAATGCTTATAGACATTGACTAGTACTACAACCATCTATTGTACACCTATGTGCTACATTGGCCAGGTTGTGGATTAAAGGTCTTCAGATGAGAAAACAGTGATAACTGCTGAAATCATGGCTCTGCTCACACAAAATGCTAAGGCTGCAAAGATTATTAAGCCAGGTCCATGGTTCTTAGGTGGAATGTTGCACTGGAGTACCCCCATACAAAATGGCACTTAGTGTCAAAACTCAGGAGGAGGAACGAGAGAAATGAGAAGGAGAGGAGAAAGAAGAGAAGGGAGGAGAAGGAGGAGGAAAGGCGGGGACAGAGGCAAGGGAAAAAGGATAAGCTGGAGGTGGGAGTTGGCTCAGGAATATGATAAGGAAGTTGGGGCTGGATACGGGTAGAGAGGCAGGAAAGAGGAGGAAAGAAGGGAGAGGAGTAGGAGGAGAGGTGGGAGAAGAGGAGGAGGAGAACAGGAGAGAAAAAGAAAAGGGAAGGAAGGGAAAAAGAGATGGCAGAAAAATAGTGATAATAGGGAGAGAAGCCTTGAGAAGTAGGGCGACTGAAAACAGAAATGGAATGAAAAAGTGTTCTGAGGTTAAAAGAGACGGAAAAGAAATTGAGAGGAAAGTCTATCTAATCTAATCTAATGCCAGACGCCTCAATCCCGTTTGGGGTGGCCACAAACAAATCGCCTCCAAGTCGCCCTGTCCCCCGCCCTGTCACTGCCCTGCTCCCAACTCACACCCCCTCTCTCATATACCTCTCCCCCCCATCCCTCCATCTCATCCTCGGCCTCCCCTCCCTCTTCCCCCCTCCACCTCATTCACATACACTCTCTTCGTCAGTCTTTCACTCTCCATCCTCTCCACATGGCCAAACCACCTCGATGTGTTCCTCATAACGCTGCCTATCACATCCACATCCACACCACAACGCTCCTTTATATCCTCATTCGTCAGCCTGTCTCTCCATGTGACTCCACAGGCTCCTCTTAAATAACTCATTTCCACTGCTCTCATTCTTGACTTGTGTCCTTCCAGCAACGTCTAAGCTTCACTTCCATACGTTAGAGTTGGTATCACAATACTGTCATGTAGTAACTTTTTCACTTCCATGCTCATTTCCCTGCTTCTTATCACTGCTTTCAAGGAACCAGCAACCTTTCTTCCCTGCTGTACCCTTTCAAGCACTTCACCCTCAAACCTCCATCCTTACTCATCACACTACCCAAGTACTTAAACGTACTCACATTTTCCAATTCCTCACCATCCAACCTCACTGTACATTCACTGACTTCATCTCTCTCAAAGATCATCACTTTACTCTTCCCTACATTCACCTTTAGATTCCGTTTCTTACACACTCTCTCAAACTCATCCACCAAGCCTTGCAGCTCCCCTTCGTCTTCACTCAACAACACAGTATCATCTGCAAACAACAGTACAGGGAGTTTCCAAACACTATCCTCTCTCACCAGGGCCACTGAATAAAAAGTGAGAAAAGGTTAGGCATTATGTAGAGGAAAAACAGTGAGTGAGATGGTGTGTGTGAGCAAGGAGCCCGTATGTGTGATAAACCTTCCCCCCTTCCCCTGATGGTGATCATTATGATGATGCTGATGCTGATGATGTGTGCGGGCCTGCGCGTGCGTGCGTGCGTGTGTGTGTGTGTGTGTGTGTTAGTGTGTGTGTGTGTGTGTGTGTGTGTGTGTGTGTGTGTGTGTGTGTGTGTGTATGTGTGTGTGTGTGTGTATCACATATACTGTGTACGCGCGCGTGCGTGTGTGTGTGTGTGTGTGTGTGTGTGTGTGTATCACATATACTGTGTACGCGTGTGTGTGTGTGTGTGTGTGTGTGTGTGTGTGTGTGTGTGTGTGTGTGTGATATATACTGTGTATTTAAGTAGTTTTTGTCTATGCGAGTAATCTAATTATTCCCATGCGATTATAGAAAATTTTAGTCTTCGAGGGTCAGTCCTTCACACATCAACATATGACCCCCAGACCCTCACCCTTACGCCCTGACGATATGACAAACATCTCTTGTGAGAAATTAGAGGGATATCTCATACAAGGTGGTGGTGGAGCGATACTGCGTAATGCAACTGACTTTCTATTTATTACTAAACTCCAACGCCGCATCCTGTGAGGGGTGACCAAGACAAAAAAAAACCCGCCTGTACCTGCACAAAACACCATCCTTCCTCTTATACTCCCTTAACCTGCTCCTCCAACTAGATCTCGCAAAAAGAAGAAAGCAGCGAGAAGACCAAAGGCAACAGGTGCGTGCAACAGGACACGAAGACATTATGACACACCTATTGGGACGGACACAGGTGGGGAAGAAGACAAGTTGCAGGATGTGGGAAGATGAGAAGAGAAAGATAAAAAAAGAGGGAAGAATATATATATATATATATATATATATATATATATATATAGATAGATATATATATATATATATATAGATAGATATATAGATAGATAGATAGATAGATAGATATATACAGATATATATCGTCCCCACTTCGGTCGGGATAGGCCGGTCCTGCAGTGGACACTTAACGGCTGATGAGATGAGATGAGATAAGATCTCTCTCTCTCTCTCTCTCTCTCTCTATAAGACAAACACACAATGAAGGTGTCAGGGAATTAGAAAAACAAGAAGAAAAAGATTGAAACAAAATACAAATATGGGCAGACATAAAGACATGAAGCGAGAAGGATGGCGAGAAAAGAACTTGGAAGGAAGAAACACGAACAGGAAAACAACAAAGAAAGATGAAGTGGTTCAAAAAATGTGAAAAAGAACGAGAAAGTTCTAAAAGTAAGCATTATGTTGGTACAGTGACACAGTATACAAATGCGGAACACATACAGCCAATTTGTATCTGGCGAAATATTATTCTAAGTACAAAAACACCACCCACAGCGTTCACTAACGCATACAAATATAATTCATATTTTTTAATGAAGATTTTTTTTTTTTTTTTTTTTTTTTGCGGTTTGGTCTTACTAATTCTTCATTCCGATTACCACCAGGTGATTTCATTCTACAAACACAAACCCTGCCCACCACTGGGTTAAGTAGTTGATTAAGAATAAATGTTTTTTACCTCTCACATCTCAGAAACCCTTTATCAAAATTTTAAAATATCGTCTGCCGTTTTCCGCAGTAAGACGTTTTCGGACTGAAGGGAATAAATGTGTCAAAGTCTAACTACCAGAGATGTTTCTTAAGGCTAGTAAGATCGGCTGGCGATGTACAAAAGTCAGTGCAAAATAGTATAACAGTAGCATTATCGTTATGCAAGCAAGAGGACCCGGTTTCGATTTCCGAGTCAGTGATTTGCTGAATACTTTTCCTACGCTCCATGTCCCTATTCACCTCAAAGCAAGAAGGTACCTGGATGTTGAGCTGGTCATTGGTCGTTTGTGTGAGAAAACCAAAGGCTTCCCCAACACACGGATATACTCGTAACATTTCACATGCACTCCACCACTTCTTTACATACACCTTCCCAACCCGACTTAAGCCACTGATGGAAGTTTCTTGACTACAATCCTCCCTAATAAGGTCCAGTTTGCAGTGCACTAGAAACGACTACAAATTATTTTTCTCTTGTCACCATCGTACTGAAGAGACTATACGACTCTAGGATGCTGTGACTCACAGGTCTTACTCGTATTTAATACTGTTGCTATATTTTGCATACATCCATGCCGAAGCTTTTAAGATATCCTGCAAATATACATGTAAACAAACCCACAAACTATATATAATAACAAAGAAACAATAGTACTTTACCTTTATATTTCAATGTTTGTGCAGTTAAAAACAGCAAATGTGTATCCATGTTAACAACCAGGGGTTTAAGATATCCTGCATATAAACAAGTAAACAAACTAATACGCAATCTATATGACAGAGTGACACTAATAATTTACCACAACACTTTATTTGCTGGTGTAGTGAAATAAACCGAATGTGTATTCATGTTTACAGCTAAGCTGATATTGGTGTATTTATCACTGACCCATATGCCTGTCTGTTTGTTTAAAGCAGGTGAATTAATAACCTCATCATAACACGCTACTCAGGTCAAACTGTTGGCTGATGTCGCGTTTCCTGGAGTCCATTATCTCATTAAATCATTGTATTCGAAAAATCGAGTAGTGTATATACTCGCATCATTTAATCGTTATCATTTTACGATTTTAAGTGCAATTCTCATCACTTTAATCTTTACGATTTTCATTACACTTTTCATCATCACTGTAAACTTTACCCTTTTACAATTTACACTGTAACATCATCATTACCATCATCCAACTTCATTACTTTTGTACTAAAGCGTTATCATAAACATGGAGTGACTTAAAAGCTAGGGATAAAGACCATTAAACCCCTGATGATGCGTAAATGCCAGTAATGTGAAGCAGGTTGGATCCAACCTCCTTGGATGATTCGGGATTTAGATGCAGGTTTTTGAGATGCTCGCCTGTCCCGTACGTCCTGTCATTAGCTGACTGCGCAACGAGTGTATCATCTCATTGGCCAGCTTATGCTGTCCTCATTGTTAATCGCGTTTTCTTGCTTGGTTTCTTCCTTTTCATCTTTTTCTCTCGTCTTGTTGAATTGTGGCTGGTAGTTTTACCCTTCATAATCAACCGATTCTGACCAAACTTGGACACAAAGATCAGCCTGTGACCTAGTTGTGACTGCAAGGGTTTGGTTGCTCAACGACTACTCGTTGCCTAGCAACGGCCAAAAAGTCTTTTCTTACTTTTCATGCATTGAGCTGTAAAAGCATTACTAATGAGCATAGAAAGCTCTGGCTTTTTTAGGTATAATCTTGAGGTAATTCCCTATTGGAAGTGTGTCATCCATTTTCCCCCCCTTTCTCCTCTAGTTTTCAAGTGGCAACCCTGTGAAGATTAGCATCCCTAGCAACCAGTACTGGTTTTCAAAACTGCCTCCCTAGTTCCACAACAGCAAGAGGGATTTGAATGAGAATTTGAATGCTTATAGACATTGACTAGTACTACAACCATCTATTGTACACCTATGTGCTACATTGGCCAGGTTGTGGATTAAAGGTCTTCAGATGAGAAAACAGTGATAACTGCTGAAATCATGGCTCTGCTCACACAAAATGCTAAGGCTGCAAAGATTATTAAGCCAGGTCCATGGTTCTTAGGTGGAATGTTGCACTGGAGTACCCCCATACAAAATGGCACTTAGTGTCAAAACTCAGGAGGAGGAACGAGAGAAATGAGAAGGAGAGGAGAAAGAAGAGAAGGGAGGAGAAGGAGGAGGAAAGGCGGGGACAGAGGCAAGGGAAAAAGGATAAGCTGGAGGTGGGAGTTGGCTCAGGAATATGATAAGGAAGTTGGGGCTGGATACGGGTAGAGAGGCAGGAAAGAGGAGGAAAGAAGGGAGAGGAGTAGGAGGAGAGGTGGGAGAAGAGGAGGAGGAGAACAGGAGAGAAAAAAGAAAAGGGAAGGAAGGGAAAAAGAGATGGCAGAAAAATAGTGATAATAGGGAGAGAAGCCTTGAGAAGTAGGGCGACTGAAAACAGAAATGGAATGAAAAAGTGTTCTGAGGTTAAAAGAGACGGAAAAGAAATTGAGAGGAAAGTCTATCTAATCTAATCTAATGCCAGACGCCTCAATCCCGTTTGGGGTGGCCACAAACAAATCGCCTCCAAGTCGCCCTGTCCCCCGCCATTTCACTGCCCTGCTCCCAACTCACACCCCCCTCTCTCATATACCTCTCCACCCCATCCCTCCATCTCATCCTCGGCCTCCCCCTCCCTCTTCCCCCCTCCACCTCATTCACATACACTCTCTTCGTCAGTCTTTCACTCTCCATCCTCTCCACATGGCCAAACCACCTCGATGTGTTCCTCATAACGCTGCCTATCACATCCACATCCACACCACAACGCTCCTTTATATCCTCATTCGTCAGCCTGTCTCTCCATGTGACTCCACAGGCTCCTCTTAAATAACTCATTTCCACTGCTCTCATTCTTGACTTGTGTCCTTCCAGCAACGTCTAAGCTTCACTTCCATACGTTAGAGTTGGTATCACAATACTGTCATGTAGTAACTTTTTCACTTCCATGCTCATTTCCCTGCTTCTTATCACTGCTTTCAAGGAACCAGCAACCTTTCTTCCCTGCTGTACCCTTTCAAGCACTTCACCCTCCAAACCTCCATCCTTACTCATCACACTACCCAAGTACTTAAACGTACTCACATTTTCCAATTCCTCACCATCCAACCTCACTGTACATTCACTGACTTCATCTCTCTCAAAGATCATCACTTTACTCTTCCCTACATTCACCTTTAGATTCCGTTTCTTACACACTCTCTCAAACTCATCCACCAAGCCTTGCAGCTCCCCTTCGTCTTCACTCAACAACACAGTATCATCTGCAAACAACAGTACAGGGAGTTTCCAAACACTATCCTCTCTCACCAGGGCCACTGAATAAAAAGTGAGAAAAGGTTAGGCATTATGTAGAGGAAAAACAGTGAGTGAGATGGTGTGTGTGAGCAAGGAGCCCGTATGTGTGATAAACCTTCCCCCCTTCCCCTGATGGTGATCATTATGATGATGCTGATGCTGATGATGTGTGCGGGCCTGCGCGTGCGTGCGTGCGTGTGTGTGTGTGTGTGTGTGTGTGTGTGTGTGTGTGTGTGTGTGTGTGTGTGTGTGTGTGTGTGTGTGTGTGTGTATCACATATACTGTGTTCGCGCGCGTGCGTGTGTGTGTGTGTGTGTGTGTGTGTGTGTGTGTATCACATATACTGTGTACGCGTGTGTGTGTGTGTGTGTGTGTGTGTGTGTGTGTGTGTGATATATACTGTGTATTTAAGTAGTTTTTGTCTATGCGAGTAATCTAATTATTCCCATGCGATTATAGAAAATTTTAGTCTTCGAGGGTCAGTCCTTCACACATCAACATATGACCCCCAGACCCTCACCCTTACGCCCTGACGATATGACAAACATCTCTTGTGAGAAATTAGAGGGATATCTCATACAAGGTGGTGGTGGAGCGATACTGCGTAATGCAACTGACTTTCTATTTATTACTAAACTCCAACGCCGCATCCTGTGAGGGGTGACCAAGACAAAAAAACACCTGTACTCTGCACAAAACACCATCCTTCCTCTTATACTCCCTTAACCTGCTCCTCCAACTAGATCTCGCAAAAAGAAGAAAGCAGCGAGAAGACCAAAGGCAACAGGTGCGTGCAACAGGACACGAAGACATTATGACACACCTATTGGGACGGACACAGGTGGGGAAGAAGACAAGTTGCAGGATGTGGGAAGATGAGAAGAGAAAGATAAAAAAGAGGGAAGAATATATATATATATATATATATATATATATATATATATATATATATATATATAGATAGATAGATAGATAGATAGATAGATAGATAGATATATACAGATATATATCGTCCCCACTTCGGTCGGGATAGGCCGGTCCTGCAGTGGACACTCAACGGCTGATGAGATGAGATGAGATAAGATCTCTCTCTCTCTCTCTCTCTCTCTCTCTCTCTCTCTCTCTATAAGACAAACACACAATGAAGGTGTCAGGGAATTAGAAAAACAAGAAGAAAAAGATTGAAACAAAATACAAATATGGGCAGACATAAAGACATGAAGCGAGAAGGATGGCGAGAAAAGAACTTGGAAGGAAGAAACACGAACAGGAAAACAACAAAGAAAGATGAAGTGGTTCAAAAAATGTGAAAAAGAACGAGAAAGTTCTAAAAGTAAGCATTATGTTGGTACAGTGACACAGTATACAAATGCGGAACACATACAGCCAATTTGTATCTGGCGAAATATTATTCTAAGTACAAAAACACCACCCACAGCGTTCACTAACGCATACAAATATAATTCATATTTTTTAATGAAGATTTTTTTTTTTTTTTTTTTGCGGTTTGGTCTTACTAATTCTTCATTCCGATTACCACCAGGTGATTTCATTCTACAAACACAAACCCTGCCCACCACTGGGTTAAGTAGTTGATTAAGAATAAATGTTTTTTACCTCTCACATCTCAGAAACCCTTTATCAAAATTTTAAAATATCGTCTGCCGTTTTCCGCAGTAAGACGTTTTCGGACTGAAGGGAATAAATGTGTCAAAGTCTAACTACCAGAGATGTTTCTTAAGGCTAGTAAGATCGGCTGGCGATGTACAAAAGTCAGTGCAAAATAGTATAACAGTAGCATTATCGTTATGCAAGCAAGAGGACCCGGTTTCGATTTCCGAGTCAGTGATTTGCTGAATACTTTTCCTACGCTCCATGTCCCTATTCACCTCAAAGCAAGAAGGTACCTGGATGTTGAGCTGGTCACTGGTCGTTTGTGTGAGAAAACCAAAGGCTTCCCCAACACACGGATATACTCGTAACATTTCACATGCACTCCACCACTTCTTTACACACACCTTCCCAACCCGACTTAAGCCACTGATGGAAGTTTCTTGGCTACAGTCCTCCGTAATAAGGTCCAGTGTTGCAGTGCACTAAAAACGACTACAAATTATTTTTCTCTTGTCACCATCGTACTGAAGAGACTATACGACTCTAGGATGCTGTGACTCACAGGTCTTACTCGTATTTAATACTGTTGCTATATTTTGCATACATCCATGCCGAAGCTTTTAAGATATCCTGCAAATATACATGTAAACAAACCCACAAACTATATATAATAACAAAGAAACAATAGTACTTTACCTTTATATTTCAATGTTTGTGCAGTTAAAAACAGCAAATGTGTATCCATGTTAACAACCAGGGGTTTAAGATATCCTGCATATAAACAAGTAAACAAACTAATACGCAATCTATATGACAGAGTGACACTAATAATTTACCACAACACTTTATTTGCTGGTGTAGTGAAATAAACCGAATGTGTATTCATGTTTACAGCTAAGCTGATATTGGTGTATTTATCACTGACCCATATGCCTGTCTGTTTGTTTACAGCAGGTGAATTAATAACCTCATCATAACACGCTACTCAGGTCAAACTGTTGGCTGATGTCGCGTTTCCTGGAGTCCATTATCTCATTAAATCATTGTATTCGAAAAATCGCGTAGTGTATATACTCGCATCATTTAATCGTTATCATTTTACGATTTTAAGTGCAATTCTCATCACTTTAATCTTTACGATTTTCATTACAATTTTCATCATCACTGTAATCTTTACCCTTTTACAATTTACACTGTAACATCATCATTACCATCATCCAACTTCATTACTTTTGTACTAAAGCGTTATCATAAACATGGAGTGACTTAAAAGCTAGGGATAAAGACCATTAAACCCCTGATGATGCGTAAATGCCAGTAATGTGAAGCAGGTTGGATCCAACCTCCTTGGCTGATTCGGGATTTAGATGCAGGTTTTTGAGATGCTCGCCTGTCCCGTACGTCCTGTCATTAGCTGACTGCGCAACGAGTGTATCATCTCATTGGCCAGCTTATGCTCTCCTCATTGTTAATCGCGTTTTCTTGCTTGGTTTCTTCCTTTTCATCTTTTTCTCTCGTCTTGTTGAATTGTGGCTGGTAGTTTTACCCTTCATAATCAACCGATTCTGACCAAACTTGGACACAAAGATCAGCCTGTGACCTAGTTGTGACTGGAAGGGTTTGGTTGCTCAACGACTACTCGTTGCCCAGCAACGGCCAAAAAAAAGTCTTTTCTTACTTTTCATGCATTGAGCTGTAAAAGCATTACTAATGAGCATAGAAAGCTCTGGCTTTTTTAGGTATAATCTTGAGGTAATTCCCTATCGGAAGTGTGTCATCCATTTTCCACCCCTTTCTCCTCTAGTTTTCAAGTGGCAACCCTGTGAAGATTAGCATCCCTAGCAACCAATACTGGTTTTCAAAACTGCCTCCCTAGTTCCACAACAGCAAGAGGGAATTGAATGAGAATTTGAATGCTTACAGACATTGACTAGTACTACAACCATCTATTGTACACCTATGTGCTACATTGGCCAGGTTGTGGGTCAAAGGTCTTCAGATGAGAAAACAGTGATAACTGCTGAAATCATGGCTCTGCTCACACAAAAAGCTAAGGCTCCAAAGATTATTAAGCCAGGTCCATGGTTCTTAGGTGGAATGTTGCACTGGAGTACCCCCATACAAATTGGCACCTAGTGTCAAAACTCATTTCCAGTCACTGGCAGCATTATTTAGAATTATACCTCTGGTATAATTCTAAGTAATTTCAAGTTCCCTAGCTCCACAGTGTGGATGGAATCGAATGAAACTTTGCATGCTAATAGACGTTACTGAGTACAGCAAATGTACTTTGTACGTGCATGACCTTTATCCGCCAGGTCAGGGGTGAAAAGTCATCAAGTGCAGAAAATATGGAAAACCCTAAAATTATCACCATGCCCACGCAAAATGCTAGGGCTCCAAAGATTATTAAACCTCTGGAATTTGATGGTAGAGTATCTTGGGAAGCTTACCGTGCACAATTTGAGTTACTCGCTGATCAGAATGACTGGGATGATAGGCGGAGTGCAGCTTTCTACTAGCCTTAATGGTGCCACAGTGGAAATTCTGGGCCACATGTCAGTGATGGAGAGGAACAGTTATCAGTTCCTAGTAGAAGAGCTGGAGTGCAGATATGGAACGATGTACCAGACTGAGGTTTGCAGAGATAGATTCCATTGCCGTGTACAGGCTCGAGGAGGATCCCTACAGCAGCTTGCTCATGACCTGGAGAGTATGGCATATAGGACATACCATGGAGCTACACCTAACCTGTTGGGTATTGTTCTGAAGGACCAGTTCACTCATGCTTTTGACGGTGCAGAGTGGAAAGTGCAAGTGAAGCAGACACAACCCAGAAGTATGCAAGAAGCACTAGCCAGGGCTCTAGAGTTTGAGTCCTATGTCAAGTCCAGTATGTCCACTTTTCAAACAGGTCATAGTGCAGGATCCAAAGCAAGAATGGGGCAGATATGTATGTGAAACGAAAAAATTTAGGGGAAGTCACTGGTACTGTGAAAAGCCAGGACACAGAAAAGAGGACTGATACAGGGAGAGGGAACAGGAGAAGATTGGTGGAAGTTGCTGGTTCTGTGGGAAGCTGGGACACAAGGAAGATTGTCACAAATAGAAGAAGGAGCAAGAACAGAGTAGTGCAAAGAAACTTTCAATTGTAACAAAAGCGTGTTGGACATGTAGTGAGGTGGGACACCTCAGTTCTGAGTGTCCGAAGAAGAAAAAGGATGATAAGAAAAAGGCTGCAGAAGACCAGAAAGAAGTGGATAACTAGTGGAGGATGGTGTTAAGGGGCAACCACCAGCTGGCTTTTCCCAAGTCGCCCCACCACTGAGAAAATTCAAGAGAACCGCAATCGACAGTGTGTGAATAGACGGAAGGATAGATGGAAAGAAGTGTTCCCTGGTGATTGATTTGGCCTCAGAGCAGACTTTTCTGAAGCCTAATGTGTTCCATCATCGGTATCTGCCTGAGTCATCAGAACAATGGTGTGGCATAACTGGGCACTGCATAGAACTGAGGGGACTCCTGGATGTCCAGATTGAAGTGGCAGGGCAAGAGGCTACTCTTTCAGTCTACGTGGCCAACGTGGAAGATCCTTGCCTTCTGGGACTGGACTATCTGATGTCCATGGGATGTGAGCTGGACTTCTGCTCCATGAAGCTGAAGGTTCCAGGAAGGTCAGTTCCTGTCACGGCAGTGAAACGTACCAGTTCTGGTGGCGAGATGAGGACGCTCCGCACTACAGTGATACCCCCAAAATCAGAATTGTTGCTCCAGTGTAAGGGGAACAGCTCTTTTGACAGCTATCTATGGGTGATGGACCTGATGTACAGTGCAAGACAAAGGCTGGAGTGATGGTGGGGAGAACTCTGGTTGAAACAGGTGCAGGTGACGTGCCTGTCGTGGTGGCCAATTTCTCCCGTGAGCCACAAGGAGAAATTGTGGGAATGAGCCAGGCGGTGGACCCTAAATGGCATCAGAGGAAGGCCTGTAAAAGGAGCATAGTCAAAGAGGATGGGTATCTGTCAGAGCACTTACAAGACCTTTTCTCAAGGAGTTGACAATGCCTGGATGGCTCACAATTGCTGAAGTTGAGGCAGCTGCTGACGAAGTTTGCTAATGTCTTTGCCACCAGAGACCTAGACCTGGGGTGCACTGATCTGATGGAGCATAGTATAGACACCAGGGATCACTGCCTGATTAACAGCCAGCTGAGGATGGTGCCAGTCCAATGGCAAGAAATGGAGAAGGTGATAGAGAATCTCCAGAGTCAAGGAGTGATAGAAAAGTCCAGCAGTCCTTGGGCATCAGCAGTTGTTCTGGTAAGGAAGAAGAATGGCTCAGTAAGGTGATGCGTTGATTATTGAGCCCTGAATGATGTGACAGTGAAGGATGCATACCCTTTGCCAAGAACTGATGACACCCTGGAAAGTCTGTTGGATGCTAAGTGTTTCTCCATCCTAGACATGAAGACGGGATATCATTAGGTCAAGGTTGCAGAAAAGGACAAAGAGAAGACAGCCTTTTCATACGGGTGGGGTTTATGGCAACTGATGGTGATGCCTTTTGGTCTATGCAATTGTTATGAGTCCATATTATAATTACAAATCATAATAGATAGATAGATAAATAGATAGATAGACAGCTCTATGCGAGCCTGGGAATGGGAAATGATCTTGCAAGTTACACTGAGGAAAAGCTGACGACAGATTACGAAGTAGCCAGTAAGGAGATGATGCAGTTAGTTGTCAGCAATTCACCGGTGAACAAAGCCTTGTTGACCATACACACACATACACACATACTCACACACAGGCTTCTAGAACTTTCCAATCACAGGGAACACACGTGATACGACTTCTGTTTCACCAGAATTTAGGAAAGAGAGCTCAGAAGGAAGCTAGCCATAGAACAGACAGGTCGCAGGCAGAAGGGCTTAGCAACTTGAGAGAGAGAGAGCGAGACAGGGAGACAGGGACTCTGCTCATACTCACTCGTGAGTGAGAGACTTGTTAATATTTCCAAGACAAATAAAAATAGTCCCATACTATTCTTTACCTCTCCTGTCACTACATGACAAATGGGAAAGAAGATTATCTACTTACAAAGCTACTCAAGTATAACAACCGCTCGTCCACAAGTCTAATATATAAAACTTCTCTACAAGTAACTACAAAGTCTTTTATGACATTTGGTAGCAGCGAACGTATACGAACCTCGTCTACGAATCAACAGTGAATTCCTACAAAATATCAAGATTGAAAACAAAAAAATACCTCTCACAACTAACAATCAACCAGCTCCTGACAGTATTCTCTCCAACCAGCCCCCTCCGTCTCCACGATCATCACGCTGATGTAGAAGTGATCACACGACGTCTTGCCAGTAGTTTAATAAAGTACTGATACAAACAATCTTGAAATTTCTACGACGAACCAACGAACTACAACCATCTACAATCAACTACAAGTAACGACTCTACGAGTCGTCTGTATAATCTTCTACACGCACCTACAAGTAGCGGCAATCTTCATCCTACAACGAGTAAATCACAAGAGAAAAGGACCGAGAAAACATCGACAAAGAAAAACAAAACAAACAAACGAAGAGTGAGACACGACTCATACCTCATAACCACCAGACCTCACCCTCCTCTCTCTGCTACATCCACCCAACCCCCACCGCTGATGCAGGAGTCAAGAGGTCAAGACGACGAAGCAAATACCAAGTCCATATTCACGGCTCATCTTACTCACTCGTCTTCACTCAAGTTACTCATCGCTACTCATTCATTCACCACAGCTACCACTGTGAGAAGTCGACTTCATCATGCGTGCTTGCTGAAAAGACGCCACGTCAGTCAACACACCACCTGCACCACCACTCACACCATTCCCACCACGGTAAAAATTAGTGAGTTACATAGTTACTTCATTTATACAATACACAGTGATAGACAATAAGCTGCACAAACATATAAAACATGCTGTATAGTTACAGCTTAAATACACATACTTACTTCAGTTGTCTGCATAACTCAAACACTAAATAATCACCAACAATAAATATTCTACACTGTATATATTCATTCATTTATTATAACATTTATTTACTACCAACGAGTGTTACCATTTAAACCTACATAAAATACGTGTTTCATACATACAGCTATACATTATTATATCTACAAAGTGATATTTAACATTTATTAATTAAAGCTACCTAGTGGAAACATATACATTAAGTTACAAGGTAAACTAGAGAAAAAAAAAATGGTCAACACAAATGACGTTAGCAAGAGTGAACATCTTCAACACAGTCGTGAAGACAATGATTTCCACACAGTGCTGACACACATATTACCCACGATAGGTACAAGTGAACAATAAGTCAGTGTATATAGTTAATACTGTATATAGTGTATATATATATATTTTTTTATATAAAATAACAAAATATGGGACTATATAATATCATTTTCAATAATATCTGTGCAATATAAACTAAACTTTAAAAAAGTATCCCAAGGAAATTAGCCAATAATTATGCAACCATGAACAACATAAAAAAGCATACACAAGCGAAGAATAGAAAATCAATACATACAAAAAAAAAAAAAAGAAAGAAAGAAAAAGTAAGAAAGAAAAACGAGAGAAATAGAGTAAGATCACATAAACAAATGAAAATAAGTGTAAGTGTTACTACATATGTCAAAATACCATATAAACTCCTTCTATAAGTGAAACAAAAAGCAGATTGTTGTCTCCACGAGCCAGTGGCATGTCACATCATCACTATCATCGACCGCAGCATGACCGGATTCATATGTCAGGACTGCAATTATTACAATTATGTAACTACAAACGATATGTAACAATTATGTAACGACAAACGATTGCATTATGTTACACTTGCTATAATTATTTAACTACAAACGATATGTAACACTTATGTAACGACAAACGATTGCATTATGTTACACTTGCTACAATTATGTAACTACAAACAATATGTACCATTTATGTAACAGTTGCATTAACAAGATGTAACTTTTATGTAACTTTAACTACAATTATGTAACTACAAACGATATGTAACAATTATGTAACGACAAACGATTGCATTATGTTACACTTTGCCAATTATGTAACAGTTGCATTAACAAGATGTAACTGTTATGTAACTTTAACTACAATTATAAGGCCAAGACACTTATGTAACAGTTGCATTAACAAAATGTAACTACAATTATAAGGCCAACACAATTATGCATTACCACAATATTTTTTAACAATTCATAAAATGTTACAATTATGTATTACCACAATGTTAGTACAATATTATGTCATACAACTATAGCACAATTCTGTATTACCAGTATCATCATACAAGTTAGGTGAAATATTAGACATTACTAAAGGGATAACTCAATATGTAATGTGTAACCTAGCAGTATTGCCATTGCACAATTATATGCGTACGTCTGTTGTACATGCACGTCTTACAGTGTTATACAACAACCATTGCATTTATTCAAATATGTATACAACTTGTTTAAAATTTAATATTACTGGAGAATTGCTATTTACTCTGAATGTTATATGTATACAATATTATAATCAATATTATATACTAATAGATTAGCATGTGTCAATGATAGTTGCTGTCGGAGGTCCTTCAGCTGCGTGGACCGAGCATATTTTATGAGTCCATATTATAATTACAAATCATAATAGATAGATAGATAAATAGATAGATAGACAGCTCTATGCGAGCCTGGGAATGGGAAATGATCTTGCAAGTTACACTGAGGAAAAGCTGATGACAGATTATGAAGTAGCCAGTAAGGAGATGATGCAGTTAGTTGTCAGCAATTCACCGGTGAACAAAGCCTTGTTGACCATACACACACATACACACATACTCACACACAGGCTTCTAGAACTTTCCAATCACAGGAAACACACGTGATACGACTTCTGTTTCACCAGAATTTAGGAAAGAGAGCTCAGAAGGAAGCTAGCCATAGAACAGACAGGTCGCAGGGAGAAGGGCTTAGCAACTTGAGAGAGAGGAGAGAGAGAGAGAGCGAGACAGGGAGACAGGGACTCTGCTCATACTCACGCGTGAGTGAGAGACTTGTTAATATTTCCAAGACAAATAAAAATAGTCCCATACTATTCTTTACCTCTCCTGTCACTACATGACAAATGGGAAAGAAGATTATCTACTTACAAAGCTACTCAAGTATAACAACCGCTCGTCCACAAGTCTAATATATAAAACTTCTCTACAAGTAACTACAAAGTCTTTTATGACACAATGCCCCAGCTACTTTTGGGCGTCTAATGGATCACATACTAGAAGGTTTGCACTGGCAGAGAGCTCTCATTTATCTGGACGATGAAACTGTGTTTGGACAGACTTTCGACCAGGAATTGGACAGGCTGCCGGAGGTGTTGAACAGGATCCACTCAGCACACCTCAAGCTGAACCCCAAGAAGTGCTATCTGTTTCTGAAGGAAGTGAAGTACCTGGGACACGTTGTAGGTGAGGGCTGTGTCTGTACTGACCCTCAGAAGGTGGCAGCTGTGGAAAACTGGACAGTTCCAACTTGCATGAAAGATCTATGGAGTTTCCTGGGCTTGCACACCTACTATCGCCGTTTTGTCAAGGACTTTGCAACGATAGCTGCACCTCTTCGCAAGCTGTTGGGGAAAAGGCAAAAGTTTGAATGGACAGCAGACTCAGGTCTTCGATGAACTCAAGCATGCACTGGCAAGCTCTCCAGTATTGCCATACCCAGACCAGAATCAGCCATTTGTGTTGGACTGTGATGCTAGTGATCATGGTATTAATGGAGTCCCGTCACAGAAGAAGGATGACAAGGAGTATGTGGTGGTGTATTACAGCAAGAAGCTCATCCCACCGGAGTGCAACTACTGTGTGACCTGCAAGAAACTCTTGGCAGTGATGAAGAGCCTTGATTTTTTCCATCCCTACCGGCATGGGTCCTACTTCATCATCAGGACGGACCATACAGCACTCATATGGCTGAAAAGACTAAAGAATCTGGAAGGACAAATGGCAAACTGGCTCGGGAAGCTAGACCAGCAAAATTATGAGGTGCAGCACCGTCCTGGGCGGGTACCTGGCAATGCTGCCAGCTTGAGTCATTTGCCTTGTGATCCAGAGTGCCGCCAGTGTAGTAAAAAAGACAATCATAGTAAGAAATGCAGCTATTCTGCAGTGACAGGGCCAACATCAGATGAAGAAGATCTGAGGAGGGTGCAGATGGAGGATGCAGATTTACAACCAGTGCTAGAGTGGCTGCAGCAGAGTACAGTGAGACCATCTTGGGTAGAAGTTTCCAGGTTAAGCCCTGCAACCAAGAGCTACTGGAGTCAGTGGTACTGTCTCCATTTGAACAACAAACTACTGGAGCATCAGTGGGAGACACCTGATGGCCTCAGCAAGTATTGGCAACTGGTGGTTCCGAAGAAGATGAGGTCCGAGATCTTGGATGAGTCCCATAACCAAACAACTAGTGGGCACCTGGGAGTGAAGAAAACTCTAAGCCCACTGCGACAGAGGTTCTACTGGATTGGCATGCGCCATGATGTTGAAGAGTGGTGTCGGGCCTGTGATGTGTGTAATACCAAGAAGGGACCCAAGAAACATGGTTGCACCCCTCTCCAGCTGTACCAAGTGGGTGCACTGATGGAGAGTCATGATGGACATTGCTGGACCTCTGCCACTCACTGAAAGAGGGAACCAGTATATATGTATTGCAATAGACTACTTGATAAAGTGGCCAGAAGCCTATGCTATCCCTGATAAAGAGGCTGCAACTTTTGCTCAGGTGTTGGTTGATCAGTTTTTTCTGTCGTTTCAGGATGCCACGAGAGCTACATTTAGACCTGGGTAGAAACTTTGAGTCTGCTGTGTTCTGTGAATGCTGCAAGTTATTGGGGATCAAGGAGACCAGGACCACCTCATTAAGGCCACAGTCAGATGGGATGATGGAGAAATTCAACTGGGCCCTGGGACAAGAACTGGCCAAGTACTACATAGAGGGACAAACAGACTGGGACCAGAATTTACCTGCGTTGCTGAAGGCATATTGGTCTGCATCGCATGAGTCTATCGGCTACACTCCTGCAAAACTGATATTGGGCCACGAGTTATGCTACCCATTGACTTGTTAATGGGAAGACCACTTGGTGAAAAGCTGACTACAGACACCACCGGCTATAAGAAGCACCTTCAGGAAAGGCTGGCTGAGGTACATCATCAAGTGCGATGAGCCCTCAAATTTTCAGCAGAGGTGATGAAATGCAAATATGATGCCAAGGCAAGTGAAGTGAGTTTCAAGGATGGTGACCATGTTTGGTTATACAATCGTCAGCAAAAGAAGGGACAGTCACCAAAGCTGCAGAGCCCATGGGACGGGCCTCGCACTGTGGTGGAGAGCCAATCAGACATAACATATCGGATTCAAGGAGCCAGGAAATCTCACCCAAAAGTGGCACACGTGGACCGCCTGTGGCTGTACCACGGGCCAGGACAGTACAGCTGGGACGTCTCCGAGGAATCGTACTCTCACGCAGCCGAGGATGTTCAGGAGGACCATGGAACTGAAGTGCAAGAGGATGGTGACAGTTTCCTGAGGGAAGAAGTGAATTGGGAAGAGGACCAAGACCTTCCTGGAGGAGTGGACTGTGTGGAGGACGCCATCGGAAGTGGAATAGAAGAAGACCTAATAAGTTGAAGGTTAATTTGTGTATAGTTAGATGTTTCATTAGGATTAAGGTTTATGCTTGCATATACTGTGTAGAGCTAGGGAGGTGGTAGTGTTAAGAAGCGGGATTGGCCAGTTAGGTAGTCGAGAAGCTTCTCACTGATTCCCGATGTTTATGGTAGCTAGTTCCGGTATGAGTCTGAGTTGCCAGTTTGCCTGCTGTTTGTGAGCGTAGTTGTTTCACAAGTTATGCATTAATTTTTGTGTTTTTCCATATAATGTTTTAGTCACGTGATTTCATATTATGTAATTTAATTTGAGTTTGTATGCTAAATAATTTAGAGTGCTGTGCAGTGTGGGAGAGCTCTGGCATGTTTTGGTTATCTCTGAGTTGGTAACTATGCTCTCTGTGTGGAATACATCAAAACTGTGGAAAAATGTAGAAGTTTCTAGAGAAATGCAAGCTTATATAAGGATGGGGAAGAGACTAGAGCAGGTTCATCGGTTCTCAGTTCATTTTGAGTATAGTGCAGTGTCAGTTCAGTGTTATTGAAGTTTGTATATTTTTGGTACTTGTGAAAACAATGAAGTGTTGTCGGCAAACAGTGACGTGTTATTGAAGTTTGTTCATCATCGGAACTTGTGAAAATAGTGAAGTGTTTTCAAGCTTTAAGTGTAATTGCGGTTAGTAAAGTTTGCATAGCTCAAGTGCTTGTGTGAATAATGAATTGAAGTTGGAAAGCATTAAGCGTAATTATTTGGAAAATAAAGACAGTGAACTTTGAGAAGCCAGTGTTTATTTTCGCTTCATCTGATCTTGTGTGCTGTACACCGAAAGGCTGACCATAAAAAAAAAAGCCCACTGGGCAACGTCCTTCCTATACTGAACTACTGCTGTTGGAGCCTGTGGCAGTGTGGGGTGGGGACATAACAATATGCTGTTATTTCATGGATTATTCACAGCATTTTGTAAATGAAACATACATAGATAAGTACTCGTAAAGTGAAAAACAGTTTTGAATGCAGGCAATGCGCACACCTTCTAAACAAATACATTTTCGAAAATTTCAAGTAAAGCAGGCTGCAGACAATACTATGGCTGCATATGGGAATGGCAGATACAAATACGTGATATGGGTGACTGACTATACTGTAGATCAGAGTCAGCTTGCATGTTTACAGATTGAAATAGTTGGAGATAAACTGACTGAGAAATGGTATGGGGCAACTAACACCTTCTAACAAGGAGTCCATAAACCTTTAGTCAAACTCTCTCTCTTATATCCTTCCCATCTCTCTCTCTCTCTCTCTCTCTCTCTCTCTCTCTCTCTCTCTCTCTCTCTCTCTCTCTCTCCACCATACTTGGTAATTTTACTATTTAATGTTGTACTAAAATCTCCTCGTTTATGCTATTCTAAAGTCCGTGTATTTTTTATAGTAATATCTCCACGCACACACACACACACACACACACACACACACACACACACACACACAAATGAATGTGCAAAGGAGTTAACTAGGCCATTACCTTTAATATTCAAGGAATCCTTGGATCAAGGTAAACTACCTGATATTTGGAAGAAGCAAACATTGTTCCTTTATCCAAGGAAGGAAACAGACAAAATCCACTCAACTACCGACCAGTATCACTAACCAGTGTTGTAAGTAAGATACTGGAAAAGCTGATTAAAAAAAGAAAAAAAAGTTTTGGTAAGCCGTCTAGAAGAACACAGTATGATAACAGAAAGGCAGTGTGGTTTCAGGAAGGGAAAATCATGTGTTACTGATCTATTACCCAAGTATGACAGAGTTGCAGAAACATTACAGAAAAAAGAAGGGTAGGTGGATAGTATCTATCTAGATTTTCAAGAAAGCATTTGACAGAGTACCACACCAAAATCTTTTATGGAAACTGTACCATCAAGGAGGAGTCTGAGGCAAACTGTACTATTGGAAGGAAGATTTTCTCAGAAAAAAGGAAATGAAAACAGTACTAAGGGGAAATTACTCACCGTGAAAGAAAGTGACAGCGGCGTTCCACAGGGCTTAGTGCTGGACCAGTAATGTTTTTAGTGTATATAAATGATATAGATAATAACACTGGAAATGAAAGCTATCTAAAAATGTTTGCTGATGATGCAAAAATACAAAGGAGAATTACTAACACAGACTCTTGTAAAGAGCTACAAGAAGAATTAAATGAACTTCACGAATGGAGTAATACATGGCAGATGGAATTCAATGTGGACAAGTGTCATGTAATCAAGTTTGGTAAAAGTAGAAAAAGATCAGATTGGGCTTATAAATTCAGAAGTGAAACCCTGCACATATCAGAAAGAGAGAAGGACGTAGGTGTGATTATCAATAACAGACTATCTCCGGCTGACCACATCAGTGAGAAGGTACGGAACATGTGTACACTGCTTGCAAATATGAGAATAGCATTCACATACATAAAAGAAGACATGCTGAGAATGATAATAATATCATTCATCAGACTAACCCTGGAGTCAGAATCAGTAGTCTGGAATCCTCATCTCAAACACATAGATAAGACTGAAAAAGTATAAAGGGCCGCTACATGATGGGTACCAAGCTTAAGAGATCTAAGACATGAAGAAAGACTAGAAAAATTTAATCTGCCAACTTTACAGGAGAAAAGGAAAAGAGGAGACATGATTATGCTCTATCAGTGCATATCAGGGAAGGAAATAATAGATATAAATGAATATATAACCATTGGGGAAGCATCAGCAAGAGGACACTGGAAAAAACTGCATAAAAATAGAAGCGATAAAGACGTAAGGACATTTAGTTTCCCAAATAGGGCAATTGACCAGTGGAATGCACTACCGAATGAAACAGTGTGTGCCAAAACAATTTATAAATTTAAGGATATGCATGATAAAAATGGTTTAAGACACGGGACAATACGAGCTTGACTCATTCCTATAAAGATGCAGTTAGGTGAGAACAATTAGGCAAGACCACACACACACACACACACACACACACACACACACACACACACACACACACACACACACAACACCTTACCTCATTGCTCTAATAATGCAGTGCAGGAAGTCTGGCATGACAGCATTCATTTTTGTGAATCTGTGTAGGTATGGTTGTGTAAGTATTTAAGTGTGTATGCAAAAATGAATTATTATTTCGTTTTGTGTGCAATTATGTATTTTGAGTTACTATTCAACTTAATGAGGACCATTGGTATTGAAGTAGTTGGGATCTGTTCATTAACCATTTTAGCACTGTGGCTATTTCTTTAATATTTAATGATGTCACCTTGAGAAGATGATTATTTCTTTAATATTTAATGTTGCTATCTTGAGACGGCATTTTTCAGCTTAGGGCAGACCTGTGGTAGTGAAGGATTTAGCCACATTACAGTGACTGGTGACTACAGTGGTGTTGTGTTGGGTTGTTGGCAATACAACAAGGGGATAAAACACTACTGTATGTTATATACAGACATGGTGGTACATGGTGGTACAGAGAAACGTAATGGCTGAGTCTATTGTGTAAGGGACTGGTTAAACACACACACACATACACACACACACACACACACACACACACACACACACACACACAACATAGCCTCGGAGTCCTCAGGGGGGGGGGGGACCATAAATGCCCCCACCTTCAGCCCCTCTCCCGGTGACGACTCAAGGTGCCTGGAACCACTGTCTGGCTCTCTTCTTCTTCATTTCCCCAACATTCGCGGCCTTTCATCTAACTTTCGCTCTGTTGAGCACCACCTCTCCTCCTCTAAACCTCACCTTCTTTTCCTAACTGAGACTCAGCTGTCTGAGGCAACTAACAGCAAACACTTTTCTGTATCCTCCTACTTTCTCTATACTCATTTCAAAGCCAAAGGTGGCTGTTGTGTATATATATACGCAACAACTTATCTTGCTCTCGTGTTCCTGAACTCGATTCTTCTGAATTCTCTACACTCTGGCTTCGGCTTTCCTGTCATTCTCTGACTAAATATATCTGTGCTGTTTACTTATCTCATAATTCTACTGACTATCAAAAATTCTTTGACTATCTTACTTCTACGATGGAACACATTCTATCCATTTCTCCTTTCTCTGAAATCTCCATTCTTGGAGATTTCAATGTTCACCACCACCTTTGGCTCTCCTCTTCTTTCACTGATCCACCTGGTGAACAACCCTACACCTTTTCTATCCTTAATGACCTACAGCAGCTTGAACAGCACCCTACCCGTATCCCTGACCGCCTTGGAGAGAGCTCCAACATACTTGATCTCTTCCTTACAACTAATCCTTCTGCTTACACTGTTAATCTTTTCTCTCCGTTGGGCTCCTCCGATCAACCTTATCACCTTAACCTGTCCTATCGCTCCGGTACGGCCTGCGGACCCTCCAAAAAAAGATCGTCTCTGGCACTTTGCAGCTGCGGATTGGGAGGCCCTCAGGCAGTACTTCTTTGATTTTCCCTGGAATGATTATTGCTTCCATGGCCGGGAGCCATCTGGGTGTGCCTTGCGCATTACGGAGGTTATTCTCTCGGGCATGGAAGCATACATTCCTTTCTCATATCCTTTAACTAATGCACGAAAGCCTTGGTTTAATCACGCCTGTTCTAATGCTGTCCGCAACAAGGAGAGGGTCTATAAAAGGTACCGGAGCCAACTCACCCCTGAATCACATCTTTTATACATTTCTGCCCGGAATCGTGCTAAGTCTGTTCTTCGCTCTGCTAAAAATAATTTCATCCGTACAAAATGCTCTCAACTCTCTAACTCAAACTCTTCCCGCTCTTTCTGGCATCTTGCCAAAAACCTTTCTAATAACTTTACCTCATCATCCTTCCCTCCTCTTTTCTACACTGATGGCTCTGTAGCTATTTCTTCTACTGATAAAGCAGATCTCTTTGCTCAGACTTTCTCCTCCAACTCCACCTTAGACGATTCTGGTGCTGTTCCTCCCTCACTTCCCCCCTCTGACTTCCTCATGGCTAACATTAAAATTTCTTCAGCTGATGTATTTTCTGCCATTGCTGGCCTCAGCACTAATAAGGCATATGGGCCTGATGGAGTCCCTCCTGTTGTTCTCAAGAACTGTGCTTCTGTGCTTACTCCCTGCCTAGGCAAACACTTTCACCTTTGTCTGTCAACTTGTACCTTTCCTTCTTGCTGGAAATTTGCTCTCATTCAGTCAGTCCCAAAGAAGGGTGACCATTCCCAACCCTCTAACTATCGTCTGATTGCTTTAACATCCTGTATCTCAAAAGTTTTCGAGTCAATTCTTAATAGAAAAATTTTAAAGCATCTTTCCTATCACAACCTTCTTTCTGATCGTCAGTATGGGTTCCGTCAGGGACGCTCCACAGGCGATCTTCTCATCTACCTTTCAGACTCCTGGTTATCCTCCTTTCGGGACTTTGGCGAAAGCTTTGCCATTGCACTTGACATCTCAAAGGCTTTCGATCGAGTCTGGCATAAATCTTTAATTTCCAAACTGCCCTCTTACGGTTTCTATCCTTCTGTCTGTGCCTTCGTCTCTAGCTTCCTTTCTGGTCGTTCTAGAGCCGCTGTTGTAGACGGCTATCGTTCTTCTCCTAGATCTATTAACAGTGGTGTTGCTCAGGGCTCTGTCCTATCACCAACTCTCTTCCGTTTATTCATCAATGACCTTCTAAGCTGTACATCTAACCCTATCCACTCATACGCTGATGACCCCACCCTTCACCTTTCCATTCGATTCCCACACCGTCCATCTCAGCAGTTACTTCAACAGGCAAGGGATGAGGCTATGGCACACCTAATGTCTGACTTGGCTCGTATCTCTGACTGGGGTAAAAATAATCTGGTTGTTTTTAATGCATGAAAGACTCAGTTTTTGCACCTATCAACCCAACAAAATATTCCACAGGTATACCCACTTATGTTTAATAATACTCAACTTAATCCTGCATCATCGTTGAACATGCTTGGGGTTTCATTTGCTCGGGACTTGTCTTGGAAAGATCATATTACATCTCTTGTAAAATCTGCTTCCAAGCGATTGGGTGTGCTAAGCCGACTCCGTTCCTTCTTTACCCCTGCACAATTGTTGACTCTATACAGGGGTTTTATCCGCCCCTGTGTGGAGTACAACTCTCATGAATGGGGAGGCTCCCCACATACAGCTCTTCTCAATAGGGTGGAGTCAAAGGCTTTTCATCTCATTAACTCTCCCCCTTTTACTGACTCCCTTCAACCTCTGACTCTTCGCCGCAGTGTTGCATCTTTATCTCTTTTCTATCGCTACTTCAATGGTCACTGTTCCTCTGAACAGTCTGCATGCATTCCTCCACTTCTACGACGGGTGCGTAGCACCCGTCTAGCAGCAAACTCTAACCCCTTTTCTGTCCAACTCTCTAATGCAAGAATCAATCGTTACTCCCAGTCCTTCATTTATGCAACGGGTCAACTCTGGAACTGTCTCCCTCTGTCTGTATTTCCTGCTTCCTATGATCTCTAGTCTTTCAAACGCAGTGTGTCCAGGCATCTCGAAATGAATGGATCTTGAATTTGGCTCTCTCTTGTATTTTGTTTTTCTCTTGGAGGGAACAGTATTGCGGGCTCATTGCCTTTGGTTCCTTCTTCCTCACATAAAAAAAAAAAAACACACACACACACATACTGATTTATTTCCTTCGGCGCGTATAATTTGTATTAACCACCTTTTGTTAATAAAACCTCAACACTCACATGTATGGATCAATTTAAGGTAAATGGACTAAGTAATAAATATGATTTTCTTGGAAAGTTTACCCCTTACCTGGCTAACAGTCTGTGAATGTGTGGTTTGCTGGGTGAGTACACAGAACACCGGGCCATGTGCTCTTGCCATCTAGACCTGCATGTAGAGTACTGGGTCATGGGCCCTCACCATCTGGGCCTCTAAACTGAACACCACGTCATGTTCTCTCACCATCTGGGCTTGTACACAGAACGCCAGGTCAGGTGCCCTTACTATCTGGGCCTGTACACAGAACACCTGGCCATGTGCCCTTACCATTTGGGCCTATACATAACAAACCGGTATCAGGCAGAGGCGTTAAGTGCTGGGAAGGCATCAGGTGCGGTTCGAGACGCAACGATCTCATTGTGTTGCAGATGTGGCTTGTGTACCGCTTGTGTTGTACCCACGCCACGGGGAACACTAAACTGATTTAAGACATGCATATCCAATACCAACTTTTTCATTTCAGGAAGCACCATGAAATGACGAGGTGGAGGGTGTGAAACCACCATGTTCATAAAACTGAGTACGCTAAGGTGTGGGCAAGCAATCAAATATTTGTAGCTTTTTTTTTTTTTTTTTTTTTGTCCGACTCTGGACATAGGCTTCCCAGCATGCTTTCAAGGTCCAGTAGCCTTCCTTCATCCTATTCACCTCTACATGTCACCACTTCGGCGCTGACACCTACTGTCCATACTGAATACATGCTAGGGCTGTCTCATACAGGACTGGTGTGTTAGTATTAGCAGGGGTATTTTTACGACATATCGGCGGGTCTTCTGGTAGATCAGTAAAGTCTGTTTTTATTAAATTCAGATCCTTAAACTGTTCCCAGCCCCAGTGAGGATTTGAACCTGGGTCCGGTAGGACCGCAAACCACCTCTCTACCGACTGAGCTACCGCCTCCCCCCCTATTTACAGATTACAGCCAATAATGAGGTAAAGAGACAACACATTCTATCCCCGCGGTGCACACATTCGAGTAAAATAATGTCATTTTTTTTTTTTTTAACCCCTTAACCGCGGGGCGTCACTTTCGTGACGCTCGGCTACAATGGATCATACCGCGGGGCGTCACTTTTGTGATTCTGTGTTATTTTGAATTATCCCGGGCTCTCAAGTGGTGGCTTGTATCATATATCAGTACTGCCAATGTCCAACACTAGTCAGCACTCCAAATCTCATCTGTACTCCCATCCATTGTTGACATTTTAGCTATTTTAACCCCTTCCTGACTCCCCTCCCTACCTGCCCTCCATTACCCTCTCCTCTCACCTCCCACGCCGCGCTGCGCTACGGAAATTTCCCCCTTCTCTTTCCACAGATTTCATCCATTGAAATAAGCCCTATGCCCTATATTTTTACCCAATAATATTTACCAAAAAAAAAAAAAAGGTAAGTGATAGTGTTATACTCCAGAAATTGCCTAATTATCACCTGACAACACCTCACGTGCATTCATTCGCTACATTACCACGGTAATTTCCCCTTTGATTTATGCCTTGTAATCGATGTCTGTAATAAAAATATATATCAGAAAGGAAGGGAGAATCCTAATTGACATTTACAGTCACCTGGAACTACCTATTTCTATATTTATTGCTGAGATTTTCTACCTATAAAAAATTAGCATGTAAGTTAGCAGCAGTAAGCCTAAAGTGTCATTGTCGACCCTTCCCTTCTCAGATAATTTACCCCCTTCTTGACTCCCCTCCCTACTTGCCCTCCATTACCCTCTCCTCTCACCTCTCACGCCGCGCTGCGCTACGGAAATTTCCCTCTTCTTTTTCCACAGATTTCATCCATTGAAATAAGCCCTATGCCCAATATTTTTACCCAATAATATATACCAAAAAAAAAACAGGTAAGTGATAGTGTTATACTCCTGAAATTGCCCAATTATCACCTGACAAAACCTCACGTGCATTCATTCGCTACATTACCACGGTAATTTCCTCTTTAATTTATGCCTTGTAATCGATGTCTGTAATAAAAATATATATCAGAAAGGAAGGGAGAATCCTAATTGACATTTACATTCACCTGGAAGTACCTATTTCTTTATTTATTGCCAAGATTTTCTACCTATAAAAAATTAGCCTGTAAGTTAGCAGCAGTCAGCCTAAAGTGTCATTGTCAACCCTTCCCTTCTCAGATAAGCCGCGGCATTTAGTTCCTTGTCCTCCACTGCAGAGACAACATGTCGCACTCGTGCCACGCCATTCCTGCCGCTTCTGCGCCCATTGCAAAGGGCCCCGTGACCTCTACCCCCAAGAAAAGTGTTGAGGCAAGTAGGAAAGGCCTCAGTGACTCTGCAGTGGCACGAGAACTTGCTGAATTGTCGATGATAATAATGGACAGCGATTTTGATGATTCCGGTGAATCGTGTGATGAGCCGGGTGAACTTATCGCGCCAGAAACAGCGACAACAAGTGCTCCTACCAGTGAATCTGTGTGTAGCTCCAAGGGAAAGGAGCCTTTAGTGCAGGAAGGAAAAGAATTTGGGAAGGGAGTGAAAAGGCGGCGTGTTAGCCCCAGAACAATGCCCCCACGTGACCCAGCCCGCCATGAGTCACGAGATCATTCACCTCCTCGTTCCCCAAGCCCCGCTTTACTCATCTCGTCATCATCGTCGGCTGAGTTATCTCCGGAGTCTTCGTCGTCGGAGTCACCACCAGCATCAACAGTGAAGGCCGGCCGTAGAGGTAGAGGTAGATTTAAGAGAGTGAGAAGTAGTGTAGCTAGTAGGGTAAGGGCTGCTAGTGCTGTACGGCAACCTAGGGTCAGTGCGAGTGACCTTGACTGTGATAAGCCTCCCTCTCAGCCAACCTCCACCACCACCACCACCACCATCCCTCCACCGCCACGCCAGGGAATCCTGGACGCCTTCGCGTGGACAGAAGGGTCAGATTTTGTCCCCGAAAACCTGGTTTTCGATGAGAGCTCGTCAGGAGTTCAGCCTGCCTTCACTATGGACGAAAATGCTGAGTGTGTCGACTACCTTTTGGCCTTCCTAGATGACGAAGTCATGCAGCACATATGTGATGAGACTAACAGGTTCGAATCACAACGTGCTGCTAGTGGTACAGGTGCAGCCAAGATGCAACAGTGGACCATGCTGGGAGTGCAGGAGCTGTATGTGTTCTTTGCCCTCATGCTTCTTATGCCACACTCCAAGAAGCATGAGTTGGAAGAATACTGGTCCATGGACCCCTTACTACCCTCACCGACCTTCAACAAGTACATGGCCAGAGATCGCTTCCGGAACATCATGGGAAACCTGCACTTTGCCGATAATGATGTACCTTCCCAAACCGACCCACTCTGGAAGATCCGGGAGATTCTGAACAGATTGAAGGATAAGTTCATGTCATTCTTCCACCCATTTCAGAAGGTTGTCATTGATGAGTCCTTGGTTCTGTTCAGAGGACGTCTTCGTTTTGTCTAGTACATTCCAAGAAAACGCCATCGCTTTGGAATTAAGTTCTTTGTACTGTGCGACTGTAAGACGGGGTACATCCTTGACTTCGTCATCTATTCAGCCAGCACTGTCGATCTCGATAAAACACACCCCCTTGGCTTCTCAGACTGTGTAGTGAAAGTGCTCCTAGAAAAGTATTTTGGTGGGAATCATGTGCTGTATACAGACAACTACTATACAGCACCGAAACTTGCCAAATACCTTTCTGAGCACGGCATTGGCTCCTGCGGCACTGTCAAAAGTAATCATGCCAACTTCCCCAAATTCCCAGAGGCAGGAAACTCGCAGCGAGGAGACGTGCACCTACGCAAGTCTGAGAAGATGCTGGCAATACGGTGGCATGACAAGAGAGTCGTGCATATGCTCACCACCGTACATAAGGGGGAGATGAGAGACAGTGGGAAGGTCGACCGTAGGACAGGCGAACCTGTGATGAAACCTGATGCTGTGTTGGACTATAATATAAACATGCGGCTGGTGGACAAGTCCGACATGATGATTGGTGAGATCGACTGCCTCAGGAAGAATACTAGGTGGTACAGGAAAGTTTTTCTGCATCTCATAGATATGACGATGCTGAACGCCTTCATCCTGTACAAGATGAAGGTAAAGCCACCCAAGTCCTTCTCCCTGAGGTTGTTCGCCAGGACTTGTGTCCAGCAGCTGCTGGAAAAATATGGTAAGGTGCAAGCAGCAACTCCAAGGCGCCATCCAGTTACACTTCCCGACCGACTTGAGCAGAGGGCGTATATGGATCGGCACAGACTTGAGCTAATGCCTGCCACAGGGAAAAGGAAGGCTGCGGTTCACAGGTGTCAGGTATGTGCGCATACCACACGCCGCACACCTGAGCATAAACGCACCTCTTGGCAGTGCGCTGAATGCCAGGTTTCCCTCTGTGTAACCTGCTTCTTCGATTATCACAGCCAGAAGCAGTTCTAACAGTGCAAGTGTGGAAGCAGAATTATTTGGAAATAATGTGTAAATAATGTGTAAATAGCAGGTGAAAGCAATGGATGTTCAGTTCATATGATTGAACAGTGTACTATAGTTTCATCTTACTGAAAGTGACAGTGAATAACATATTGTAAGTAAAATAGAAGGGTAAATATTGAAAATAGAATAGAAAATGTAAATAGTAATGTAAGTAATTAGTAATATAAGAATATGAGTACAAATAATTTATGTCCTAACAGTGAGAGTGAATCCGTGGCTCTCTACGTATTTTACTGACTGAAAAATAGAATGACTTCAGTGACAATAAAATAATACGACTGAATGAAACTTATGGAGAAAGACTCCAGATATATATAAGTGTGATATAGTAATAGATATATAAAGTGTGAGGGGTTTTATGAATAATAAATGACAGAGTGCCTAGAGCGAACTAGCGCAAGTGCGGCGATCAGACGCGCTCGTAATTTCCATTGCTTTCACACAGTTTTTTTTTTTTTAGTATGGATCCCAAACTACTTGAAAATGGTAGAATAGTGTTTATAGTGTTTGTATCTGGCTGTGGTAATCATATAACGGGTTGTCGGGAAGTGTAAAGTGGAGACTTAGTTACCCTACTTCAGAGGTCTCCACAAGTCCTACGGAAACTGACAAAGGCTCAACAATCATTCCAGGAGAAAGCTGAAGGTATGTGCTATAAGCATATATAATTTTATTATTCTAGGACTAATAACTGATTTTTAGCAAATATTTTTTGAGAGTCTGTCGGAGCCCAAATAACCCCGCGGGACACGCAAGTAATTGGTAAACAAGCCCGCGGTGTAGGGGTTAATATGGTCATAGTTCCTGCCGCTTTTGTTCCAGCCTTGCGACAAAGCTGTTTCTCAGTGTCAGTTTACGACACGCACCTCCAATATCATAAATTATACTTCATCTGCGAGTTGCTCAAGATGCGATACAGGTAACTAGGAAAAGTTGCATTTTGTGGCAGCCTTGTCGTAAACCCAGGATAAGGCTGTATCTCATTATACGTTAAGCATTTTCCATATCATCTTTTCACCTGACGTTCCAGAGTCAGGTGAAGATATGGGTGATGTGATGCAGGTAAGCTGTATGGTAAAGCAGGAAGTAATGAAACTGTGGAGGAAGAGGGGTGTGAAGATGTGACAGAAATATGTTAAAATATTACATAGTTCCTCCCCTTTTAGTTACAATACAGTATTGGGCCTCCACCACAACACACACACACACACACACACACACACACACACACACATACTAGAGGTGTATCGGATGTCTAAAAATGCGGATGTGTTGATGCGGATGAGGATATAAACTTTTTAAAATTGCAAATGCGGACTCGGATGCGGATATTCAAAAATATTTTTGCGGCTGCAGCTGCAGCTGCGGATGTCTGATGACTATATCCTCGCGGATGCGGATGCGGATTATTTTTAAAATCTTTTAATATTATGCATTTTACATTTTTAACGACGACTTTCAGCCACATAAGTCAAACTTACGTGTTACCAAGATGTGGGACGTGGACCCAAGTCGTCCTGCATCCCACCAACCAATCTCCCCAACCTCCACCCTTTGGAAAGTGGTAAAGTTACATTAAATTTAATTAAATGCAAACTTAAATTGAAGTTAGTATGTAAATTATGTATAGTTTATCAGAATCACTTGAACCTCACATTGCACGTTAGTTTCGTATTTGAATTTCAACAAAGGCAAATTACTCTTCAAAAACAAAAGCTTCTCTGCTTTATCTGTATGAAGGCTCTTGCGTTTTTCATCATAGATTAAACCAGCACACTGAATAGTTGTTCACTGGGGATGCTGCTTGGGGGACAACAGAGATATGTGCATACCACTTTCACTAAATCAGGCTAGTCTTCTGTTTTCACTCCACCATTTCGGAGTATCTTCATTTGTTCCTTTAATTCTCTTTCGTTTGTGATACTTCTTTATTTCTTCCATTGAACTTGTAACTGGTGGCTCATCATTTTCATCATCACTGCTTGATGCGAGTATTAGATTTATTGCATCTGATAGTGTTCCACATGTACTTGGTCTTGGTGTAAGGCTGGTAGGCTTGTCACCTTTCAGTCGTTTTATTTTTTCTTTTTTGCTGGCTTATTTCCACCATCCTTTAGCTGATCACGCAGGCCTGCAATTGTTGATTGCACTTGCTTAGTGATGTAAGAAGAGAAAAATTTACTCTGATATCTAGGATCAAGATACGTTGCAATTCTGTAAATGTCCATACTTTCAAGGTCAGCAAATCTTTTTTCAAGCTCAGCCGTCATTGTTTGTTTCATAGAGTTTATTACATTAGCAGTTTCCTCTTCTTCTTTATCAGTACTATGATCTTCAGATTCTTCTTTAAGTATGCATTACTGGTACTCACTTATGTTTGTTTGGAGGGCGGTTTTCAAGAAAACTATAAGCGGTATCACATCACTGACGGAGGAGGAAGAGCTACTCAGTAGTTTTGTGATTTCCTCATAGGGTTTTAAGGGATTTACACATTTCGTTAGTAATATCCATTCAGTGTTGCTGATTTTTTCAATCTTTGAATTAGTTGCAGCATACAAGCATAACGACTCCTTTAGTTCTTAAATCTTTTCCAACATATGCAAAGTACTGTTCCACCTTGTAGGAGAGTCATGTATAACACTTAGCAAAGACTCCTGGAGTCGGTCCTCGATCTTTTTAAGTTCATCTTGAGCCATTGTTGAATGACAAAAATGAGAAGCAATTGAGCGGCACTTGCGAATGATAACACCAATTTCTTTCTTTGAAGCTCTTCCATTTTTCACGACTAGTTGAATCTTATGTACAGTGCAGTCTACATTATTTATACCTGAGAGAAAAAGAACCCTTTTCATGTTTGCACCAGCATCACGTAAGACACAATGAACACCAACGCCACTACACTGTGACTACAGAGCTATAGTGATAGTCTATATTCTATAACTTCCAACTCAACAGTAAATGCTATACAGCTATATTCTTTTTCATAATATTATTTAGAATACCAATAATAGATAGATAGGCAGATATATATATATATATATATATATATATATATATATATATATATATATATATATATATATATATATATATATATATATATTATGCACTGATATGTTTTGTAATATCCTTATATCCCCATTCTCAAAGTGCGGATGCGGACGCAGATGCGGATGTTAAATTTACCATTACTGCGGATGCGGATGTTACATGCATTGCAAATATGGATGCAGATGCGGATGCGGAGTTTTTAAAAATGCGGATAATTTGGGGATCCGGATGCGGATATCTGATACACCTCTAAAACACACACACACACACACACACACACACACACACACACAGATCAGAGTAGGAAATGATCGTGAACGATTTTGCAGTTTATTAGAACTAAAAAATAATTAATAACTTACTCATAATGGAAACAGCAAAAAACTTCATAAAGGCACTCGAAATAAACCGTAGCTAAAATGATAGGAAGAGGTGATTATAGGAGATATTATTCAAAGTAAATAACCATAAAAAGACCGTTTGTGACAAAAATTATAATAAAAAACAATTTAAACTGGCAAAATAATGAGAGAGAGAGAGAGAGAGAGAGAGAGAGAGAGAGAATGTTTAAAACTGAAATGCATTTAAAGAAGTAGCAGATATTCATACCACTTCCAATGCTCTACTTCACTTACATTCACCATAAAAAATGTCGGAACAGATCAGTAACATCATGAAAAATGCAAAGAATCATATTACATTACAACTAAAGCTAAACAAGCTGAAGAAATCGTGTACAAAGACCGTAGTTTGGACACGATTAAAAAACTTGATTTAACATGAAATGAAGTGAGAAAAAATGACAAAATGACGCACCATAACATTAAGGCAAAGCAAGGGAACATGAAAGACTAACAAGATTTACATTTGTTATGAAGTACAAATTTGGAAGGAATGGAGCATGTAGAGTAAACCAGAAATATGGTGTGAGGGAGGCTGGTGTTTTCCTTGACATGTTTCTTTGGTAACTGAGTTTGTTGTCCTCCACTGGGATGGAATGGACACACAAAATATTAAATTCCGCTACACCCCCTTGCATGGCTGCCACAGTTTATTATATTATTTGACGTTTCTAGTATAAATGAATTTCCTGTCCATCACTGGGATAAGGATAGTACACACAAAAAAAAATTTATTGGTTCACCTGGGCCAGCTGTATTTAATTGTTAGCCAAGTTGTCCATATATTTTCTTGTCTGCCTAACATTTTATATTGGCCAGCTCCATGTTGCCCTTATTGCTGGTCGCGTTTTCTTTCTTGTAGTCTTGAATTCTTCTTTAATTGTGGCAGGCAATTCTACCCTTTAAAATTAACCAATTTTGACCACCCTGTGATCTAGTTGTGTTCATAGGGTTTTGATTGCTAGGCAACCACTTGTTGCCTAGCAACGGTTGAAAACCCGTTTTTTTCTTGTTTAATTATGGCAGGCACTTCTACCCTCCAGAATTAACCATTTTCAACCAGACCTGAACACAGTGACCATCCTGTGATCCAGTTGTGTCTGCATGGCTTTAGTTGCTAGGCAACACCTCGGCAATGGCCGAAAAACCGCTTTTTTCGTATTTTTCATATTCTTTAACCCTCTCGCACGTAAGTTTTCAATAAGTTTTGATTCCACACACAGAACCAAAACTTCGCTCAGGCTGGCTCCGCTCGCACAACAAGGGAAAAATTTCTATGGCCCAATTTACCCTAGGAAAGTGCTTATACTGTTTTAAATCGCTTCCCATCATCTTCGTTTATACTATCAGCTAAGAACAAAAAAGAATATAAAACAAATGAATAAATGTACAGAAATGAAGCCCGAATAAATCTAATTTACATGAAAGCTAACTTCTCATAACTTCCCAACATCACCGTGAAAATTTTTTCCCCATGACGGGCAGTTGCAAAGGACATGTCGATATGCAGAATTTCATGATGTTTCATCTGTGAAAGTTTCAAGTTGATACGTCCAATAGATATCGAGTAAATCGAAAAAAAACTACAAGAATCACCTAAAAACGTCTGATTTCTTTATTTCGTATGTTGTTAGTAACACTAACAAACATATATGTAAATTCTTTCCAGTTCTGTAGCCCAAAGGTCAAGGAAGCTCTTATTGTTATGGAGAATATTAATTCTGAAAATTTACGATGGGTTGCACGCGGTGACAATAACTTCATTCTGGCCTCTAGGCTGAGTATGTTCGTCTTTCGTAACTTTTCCCCACTTATTTTCACACATAGGTTACTTTGCTTTACAAAAGCACAGAGTTGGTCCAGTTCCCGTGCCAGCAAGTCCCTAGGCGAGCTAGTGAACCTTGGCTCGCTAATCCCGTAGACTTCACCATGGCACGAACATCTGCTACTGCCTACGACCTGTTGAGGGGAGCATCCAACAGCAGATCAGAGCTATCGGGAGCCCAGAAGATCAGGGGTACTGTTCGTTGGTTCAACGTGAAGGCTGGGTATGGATTCATCACGTGCCAGGACGCTGGTGCTAATGTTTTTGTCCCTGGCCATTCAATCGTTGCATCCAACAAACAACACCACCAGTGTTCTCTTGGCGAGGGTGAGATGGTGGAGTTCAGTCTTGCACAGTCTCCTAAGGGTCCTGTGGCCAGGGATGTCTCTGGGCTGGGAGGTGTAGCTGTGTAGGGCTCTGCCCATGCATGGCGACATCCCACTACCCAGAGACACTGGCCTCAGGATCCTGAGTCCTCTGGGAAGATGGACACCATCGTTGCGATGTGCATCGCAATGGCGAGGACTTTCTGCGGTGATGACAGGGCAGCTCTGTGCATTCTCCTCCCTCAGATCTTCAAGGAGAATGGGCTGCCATGCCTGGTCATCCCTGAGAGCTTCGCCCACGATGTCCGTCCCACCATTCGTCAGGGGCGTCGGCCCCGGCCCCAGCAGCCAGCCCAACCTCGCACAACACCGCGAAAACAACTGCAGTTGGATGCTCCTCTTAACAGAGGGACTGCCACTATACCTGACGACCCGGCACCGAACTCGGACCTTGCACTGCCTACTGAAGATCACGCATCGCCACCGACAGCTGAGGACGGAATGGAGACCACCCCCGACCCTCGAGACACCCTAGATCCTTCTGCCCTGGACGACGATGATCTCCAAGACACCACCAATTGAGACCGTCAAGAAGAAAAAGAAGGGGAAGAACAAGAAGGGGAAGGTGTAACAACTTGCCCTCTCTGTCAACTCGACCCTCGACCTGCCTGCTCCCACCACCCCCACGACCGTCTGCCCTCAGGATCAAGCCAAAGCCAGCATCAGAGACATCATCCCACCTCTCCATCCCACCATCAAGCAACGTCTCGACTCCCTGTCTTATGAGGAGCTCCTCGAACACAGAGACAGTTACTGGGAGAACAACTTCTCTGACACACTCGACGCCCTACTGAGACTCTCGACGCCACTGCAGTTCAAAGAAGAGCTCCAACGATGCCTAGAGGACATAATCGACACTCACCCCGACGATACAGCCATTATGCACTACACTGTCAACAGAATTAAACACGAAAGACAACAGCTTCCTCACTGACCAGGCTAATTAATGGCTCGGCCTGCACTTCAGGTGCAGGAAATCTTTAAATGGAACAAACGAATTTACAAAAGTATGCATAAGAAATCATCAGCTTGATCAAGTTTTCTTCAGATTTTGATGTGACCTATACTTTATGAGTATAATGAATGAGAGAATAGGAATGAAATCCACCACGTTTTCCCTAGGAGAAATAGATAGTACACAGATTTTATACCTTACAATACAATAGTATAAAAACTAGATAGATAAGCTGGTTACTCATGTCCTCTAGCAGTGTTGTAGTGTTTCTTGAGAGGAGATGGAGTTGCAGAGAGGAGGACAGGTACGATGACAGCCTGTGTGTGTGTGTGTGTGTGTGTGTGTGTGTGTGTGTGTGTGTTAGAGAGTATTTGTGATGTGCGAGTGTGTGTGTGTTAGAGAGTATTTGTGATGTGTGTGTGTGTGTGTGTGTGTGTGTGTGTGTGTGTGTGTGTGTGTGTGTGTGTGTGTGTTAAAGAGTATTTGTGATGTGCCAGTGTGTGTGTGTGTGTGTGTGTGTGTGTGTGTGTTAAAGAGTATTTGTGATGTGCCAGTGTGTGTGTGTGTGTGTGTGTGTGTGTGTGTTAGAGAGTATTTGTGATGTGCCAGTGTGTGTGTGTGTGTGGAGTGATGGCAATGGTGTCAGTTGTCATAGGAGTGATGGCAGTGGTGTCATTTGTCATAGAAGTGATGGCATTGGTGTCAGTTGTCATAGGAGTGATGGCAGTGGTGTCAGTTGTCATGTAGTCTTTCTCTGATAAGCCCTTGTGAGACATTGTAGGTTTAGTGTAAAATAGGAGGGGAACAGTAAAAATCGGTTAGGAATGTTCAAACCTGATTTTCTCTGAAAATATATAAGAAACACATACACTTTCTTCAGAAGCACACTGCGCTATATATAACACAGTATCACTATACACACGTAAGGTATGGATGGTCCGGTAGTAGGAAATCAGGGTTTAAATGCCTGGCCGCGCACTCACACACACTTTGAGCCTGACTGACGGGATAATACTGTGCTATATATAGGGCACTTGCCCCTCTGATAAGCTCCAGGCTGTTCCCTTAGATGTGGGTACCCTCAGCTTTGACTCAACCAAATTTGACACAAATCCATCCACAGGAAAAGTTTCTATGACCATTTATAGGAAAGTTGCATCATGTTGCATCATCGGTTACTCTTCAGACTGCAAGGCTTATGACTCACATTGCATCATCTTGCGCAACGGGGTTAATTGCAGCAGATTGGCATGGGAGGAAGGTAGAGTCCCGGAGGATTGGAAGTCAGGTATAATTATTCCCTGGACGGAGGAAAAGGGAAAAAAGAAGTATGTGGTAATCATAGGGGCATTTGTCTTCTCAGTGTAATAGGGAAAGTATGTAGTAGGATACTTACTGACAGAGTTTGGAAACTCTCTGTACTGTTGTTTGCAGATGATACTGTGTTGTAAACTGGAGACGAAGGGGAGCTGCAAGGCTTGGTGGATAAGTTTGGGAGAGTGTGTAAGAAATGGAATTTAAAGGTGTAAATAGGGAAGAGTAAAGTTATGATCTTCGAGAGAAGTGAAGTTTGTGAATGCACAGTGAGGTAAGATGAGAAGGAAATGGAAAATGTGAGTGCATTTAAGTACTTGGGTAGTGTGATGTGTAAGGATGGAAGTTTAGAGGGTGAAGTGCTAGAATAGGTACAACAATGAAGACAGGTTGCTGATTCCTTGAAAGCAGTAGTAAGAAACAGGGAAGTGAGCATGGAAGTGAAAAAGTTACTACATGACAGTATTGTGATACTAACTCTGAAGTATGGAAGTGAAGCTTGGACGTTGTTGGAGGGACAGAAGTCAAGAGTGTCAGCAGTGGAAATGAGTTAATTGAGAGGAGCCTGTGGAGTCACATGGAGGGACAGACTGACAAATGAGGATGTGAAGAAACATCATGGTGTGGATGTGGATGTGATGGGATGCATTAGGACAAACACACTAAGATGCTTTGGCCATGTGGAGAGGATGGAGAGTGGGAGACTGACGAGGAGAGTGTATGTGAGTGAGGTGGGGGGGGAGAGGGAGGGAGAGGCCAAGGATGAGATGGAGGGATGGAGTGGAGAAGTATATGAGAGAGGAGGGTGTGAGCTGGGAGCAGGGCAGTGAAATGGTGGGGGACAAGGCAACATGAAGGCGATTTGTTTGTGGCCACTCCTTATGAGATTAAGTAATCTGGCAATAGATAGATAGATAGACTTCTTCCCTTTAGAATTAACCACCAGCTATGATCTAGATGCATCAACAAGGTTTTGGTTGCTAGACAACTACTTGTTGCCTACCAACTAGTAAAAAAACGTTTTTTCGTACTTTTCACGTTTTGAGCCGTAGAAGCATTACTAATGGGTATAGAAACCTCTGACTTAGGTAGGTGTAATCTTGAGGTCATTCTCTATCGGAAGTGTTCCATCCATTTTTTCCCATCTCTCCTCTAGTTTTCAAGTGGCAACCATGCAAAGATTGGCCTCAGTGTTCCCAGCAGTCATGTTTGATTGTGGCAGGCACGGCTACCTTTAGAATTAACTGATTACCACAAAGCCTGGACACCATGTCCAGTGTACGACCTAGTTGTGTCCACAAAGTTTTGGTTGCTAGGCAACTACTCGTTGCCTAGCAGCGGCCTGCTTAGCCCCTCTGTGGTTGTGGGTCCAGATTTTGTCGTGTCCCCAGTGGCATGCCCTAACACTACTTTCTTTTTAGATTTCGAAAATCGATATTATTTAACCAATTTGAAGAGCAACGTCTTGCGAACCTGGCAGTGTCATTTTTAGCTTCCTAAACCCATGCTATGCTTCTAATTGAAGCGTGAAAAATTCGCAAAATGACTGCGTAAACGCTTGTGAAAACTGACAAGAAAAAAATTCATTAACAAATATCCATATTTTCACCCCCAGAAAATTGCAGCAATGCTGAAATGAATTGAAACGACTAGATTTGTGTATTACAGACAAAATCAGTAGGCTACACAATATGGGAGGTTTCATATATATACAGTATATCTATCTATCTATCTATCTATGTGTATTTTCACAGTTTTTATGTGTCTTGTGTTCATGCAAGTATCGAGTTATTTATGTTGTCTGTGTATGTGTGTATCTCGCCTCTCCAAAGAGAGGCGAGATACATTTTTAGACTCTTAATATGGGTCCTGCTTTCTGTGTACAGGCTGAACCTCAACGGCCCGCGTTGCCTGCCGGCTTATTTTGTTAACGTGTTTCATCCATACCCGAAAATCCTTTCCTCGACAGGGATGGGAAGAATAAACAAAATAATTCTGACACATCCCCTCCCCGCTGTGTTTAATCGTTAGCCACTGCCTGTAAGTATTATATATATGTATTATATTACTTGGCGTCTTTCTGGCAAAACAGTGTCCTCTCCATCACTGGCATGGGAAGAGTACACAGAATATTGAATTCCGGTACACCCCTTCCTGGCTGTGTCTAATGCTCACTTAGTTTGGTTGTGGGTTTGCTTCTTTGCTTACTACATCTTATTTCAATTATTCATCCTTTAAGGGAAGAATAACACATACTGTATATTGATGGGTAGGCCGATATTCACTTTCTCGAAAATGTTAAGCATCATTCCTCTCTCTCCCTCCCTCATCTTCTTTCCCTCTCCATCTTTCATATACATATCCTCCGTCTCTGTCTGTCTTTCTGTCTGTCTGGGAACCTAATGATTTTTTAGGTTACCCTTATTACTTCATTTTTAATTCGCAAGAGCGGTAACTAAATTTGGAGTACACAATGAATCAGGATAAAATGGGTGCCAAGAAAAGTGCTGGCAAAAAGAAAACATAATACTAGACCTCTTTAGAATATGATCTGAATATAACGTTCGAATATACAGTAATCCATCCCTCCGACACACACGTCTTGCTGCCACAATTCTTTCATCGTCTCCTTTCAAGCTTCCACTCACCCACTCTCCACCAGTTTCCCACCCTATCTTCTCTTTCCTTTATTACAACCCCGTCTCTCTCGCCATAACGAGGACAAACATGGTAACAGCATCGATATATACATCCATCGATCCAACCATACATACATACATAGGACGACAGGCACATAACTTACTGTAAATGTGATTGTGTGATAAACAACTGGATCCTGCGAAAAGAAATACATAAACAAATTATCTATACCTCTACATAAATGCTGTGTAGTATGTGGGGGCTCTCATCATCCACTCACTCAATGTAGTGCTACTCTCAGATGTCTACCCTTTCCTCTCTTCCTTCCTTCTTTACTTCCTTCCTCTTCTGTCTTTCTTTTCTTCATTCTTTCCTCTTCCTTCTGCCTATGGATGACTCAACACTGAGTGACAAGCCAAATAGTTTTCTGTACACCAGGAAACCATTTACTACGTTGGGTGGTAACCATATAACCAAATTATGGAGTCTGGTGGTTTAGTGGGTAATTAAGGCGCTCCTGTCGGAATGAGCCTATGCAGATTTATATCCAAGGGCTGGTTGGTGATTATTGCTCACGTAACGCCACTCAGGGATGAGTGTGGCTGGTCACTCTCATCTTAAATGTCAGGACTAACTTGCCTAGCCCTGGGATTCTACGCACCTCATGGGACCACACAGTAGTAGATGATGATGATGATGACAAATGTACTTGGAGAGAGAGAGAGAGAGAGAGAGAGAGAGAGAGAGAGAGAGAGAGAGAGAATCAGTCGAGCCGGGGGGAAAATGGTTGTCCCAAAGTTACCCCTCTCTCTCTCTCTCTCTCTCTCTCTCTCTCTCTCTCTCTCTCTCTCTCTCATGAATCAGAAATTTGTGAGGAGAAGAAAGGGAGGAAGAGGATAGAAAGAGCGAGCAAGAGGGACAAGAGAGTTAGGAAAAGGAGTGAGAGAGGAGGAAGGCAGTGATAATGCGAGAGAAAAGAGAAATGTTCCCCCGCGCTAGACCTTAATAGATCATTAATACAGCCCTGCTAGGTGACAGGAGGGCGCTACCCCTCCCGGCATGGCAGCTACCAGGCTTGGCTCCAACTCACGACCCCCCCAGTCCGACGCCCTACCAGTGAGCCTCTCTGCCTCCGGAAAAAAAAAAAAAAAAAAAACGCGCTAGGAGAGATGGAGGTGAGGTAGGACAATGGGAGGGAGAGTGAAGTAAGGAAGTAAGAGGTAAGGAGAGGGAGACGGGGAGGGATGAATAGGGAAGGAAACTGAAGAAAAAAATGAAAAGATGAAGAGATTATTAAAGATGAAAGATACTAGTTAAGAAATGATGATATGTGAAGGAGGAAATGATGATGTGAAAGAGTTAATTGAGTGTAGAAATGACTGGCAGAGTGATAACATGACCAACAAGTGCAGTTAAACGTAGATAGATGTATAGATACACCGACGGATTGAGAGAGAGAGAGAGAGAGAGAGAGAGAACGGATAAGAAAAAGCAGGAATTAATATGAAAACATTTAAAAGAAATTATATAAAAAAAATAAAAATTCGAAAAAGACAAGTGAATCCACAAAGAGACAAAGAGAAAAGAAGAGTACAGAAACAAAAAAGATGAGTCATTCAAATAATATAAATACATTACCTTCAGAAAAAATGTCAGTATTGTATAAGTGAAGGTTACCCAGTTAAAAAGCAAGTACACAAAATTCCACCACTTCCGTGAATTAGAAAAAAATTAGAAAGTATTTAAGAAATTACAGGAGAGAAGAACAGGTGAGTCAAAAATATAAGCCAGAGCAACAGGCTGGGCAAATCGGTGAGAGAGAGAGAGAGAGAGAGAGAGAGAGAGAGAGAGAGAGAGAGAGAGAGAGAGAGAGAGAGAGAGTTCCTTAATCCTGGCAGGACGCCGAAAGTCCTACATGAACTCACCGATGGGAGGCTAACACAACAAACACGTGTTTCAATATTTGCCTTACTCTTGTGTTTCTTTGTTCCTACTTCCATCATCTGTCTGTCTGTCTGTCTGTCTGTCTCTCTCGCTCTCTCTCTATGTATAATGAAATATGTATGTATGTTAGCATGAATATATCTATATCCATATCTATATATATGGGAAACCAGAAAGAAATTACCCAAAAGTGTCAGCGGGAGGAAAAGTACATTGTAAACTGATAAATGACCGTCGCTGGGAATACTGATTTTGTTGGTGAGGAAGGGAAAAGATAATTATGATGAAGGGAAGGACCTGAGTGGCCATTATACTATTTATACTGTATATCCTGAAGGACATGATCAACAACAAATTACAAAAACAACCTCACCATCATCGAGAAGGAAAGCGAGTGACAAAAATTCTCTCTCTCTCTCTCTCTCTCTCTCTGCAAATATTCACCTCCTCCTTCCACTCTGATATTGTCGTTCTCGTTCCACCCTGCGTCTTGTTTTTATTAACAGTTTTGATGAGCTGAGTTGTCTGTGATGGAAGTCTCTCTGTCTAGATGCTGAGGGAGTCGGTCATCTATACTTATATATGTCCCTCTACTTATTTGTCTGTTTTCTTATACTGAAAGATATATTTATATGTTGGTCTGTTTAAATTTCCAAATATTTATTCTTAATAAGATGGAGAGGTAGATCGATTGATAGATGATACACACACACACACACACACACACACACACACACACACACACACACACACACACACACACACACACACACCTTGCTCACTCACTCACTCATTAACCCCCCTTTACCCCTTGGATATCCCCCTTCCTTCCTCGATACCTCTAAGCCTTAATTGCTCATTCACTCACTCAAGTACTCCCATTTCTTACTTGCTTTCTTGTCCACTGGCACTTTTTATTACTTAAAGGCTAAAAAAATCAGTATCAATAGTTACTTACCATCTAGCTCTGTCATTCATTTCGTCCTTTCCCCTTTCTCATGCACTCAGTCTCTTACTCATTCCTGACAATTTCTTTCCAGCTCATCTAGTTGTACTTATTGTACATTCACTTATCTCCTCCCACCCACTCTTTCTCAATCACCCACACTTAAAAATCACCCATTACACAATCTTATGTGTAATGTCTGACTCATTCTCACCTTTTTTCTACTCTCTCTCTCTCTCTCTCTCTCTCTCTCTCTCTCTCTCTCTCTTTCTCTGGACATATTCATTTTTGTTTGGTTGTTTGTCTACTTATCTTTTACTTTTATCGATCTACCTATCTATATATAATTCAATATCATCATCATCATCATCATCATCAGCCGTTTCAGTATCCACTGCAGGACCGGCCTATCCCGACCGAAGTCGGGACGATACAGCCAATGTATCTCTACCAAGTGGCTTAGGCTGTCTAGTAGAGATTGTATGTAGGGTGAGAAGTGCTTGTAAGTGTAACTGTAGTGTTGTAGTGGCTTTGGATGTGTGTGTAGTCTGTGAACCAAGTGTAACCGGCACGCGCAAGCCGACTGGGTGCAAGCATACTTTATAGTAAGCGACACTGGTTCAACCACAGCACCCCTTGTGTCCTCCAATGCAGTACGTGGCTGGGTGAACACTCCCAAAGTTTATTACCCCGGCGGGGCGCGAACCCTGGTTCACTCGTGCACGAAACGCACACTCTGCCATTCAATATACTCGTGTGTGTGTGTGTGTGTGTATATATATATATATATATATATATATATATATATATATATATATATATATATATATATATATATATACTGTGTATACCGGTATAAATATTTTACAAAAGAAAAGCGTCATCAGAATAGAAAACGAGGGATACAGTTACCTGGGGCAAATATTAAAATCAACGAAAGACCGTGATAGCGAAATACATACGTGTAGATGCATTAGAGTTGGATGGAAAGCTTTCGGTAAACATAGAGACATCATAGATCGTAGCTTGCCAATATGTATGAAACGAAAAGTATATAACTAATGAATAGTTCCACCTATGACGTACTGTACGATTGTGAGACCAGGAAACTGGCAAAATCGATGGAAAATCAACTAATTTGTTTTCAAAGGGAAATGGAAAGCTCAGTGTTCGGAATATCTTTATGAGTCAGCAAAAGATCAACTTTGGTGAGAGAGCGGACTTAAGTCAAAGACATTAAAGTAGTTACAAGAGAGCAGAAATGGAGGTAGGCAGGTCATGTGTACAGATTGAGAACAAATGCCAATAATATTTTTACTCCTTACACCGTAACATCCCATATTTTTTTAATACATTACCATGATGCTAAGTATTCTGTACATCGATCCAGCTTGTATATATATACAGGGTGTAACGCGACGTATGACAAAAACTTACATCAATGATCTATCATGTAATTTTGAGTATATTTTGTTCTATAGACATATGCTCTCTGCGACCCCAGTTTAGTACCCAGCATTCGGCTGTTTTGTGTAAAAGCTTCGTCTCTTGCATGTGCCATTAGGTGAGAGCTTCGCAGGGCGACGGGAGACGAGTATTATTAGCTTATACTGTACTGTACATGAAAATCCCATATCCTATCTGTACACACGAGTTTTAAGAAGAAACTTTACGTAGTCTATTGATTCTTTAACGTCAAGGCATGCATTCATGCAATTCTTTTGCACAAATCCACCGTAATTAAGGATCAGATTCAAATTTTATGGCTTGCAAGGGAGTAGGGAGGGAGGGGGGAGAGGCTGGAGTGTTGTTGCCAGTTATGTAATATTTGGTTTGTTGGATGTTGCTACCAGCATTATCATAACACCCACAGCTCATTCAGTGAAAGAACATTACTGTATTGAGTGACTAGCATCATTTTAAGTCAGGAGTAATATTATTATTCATTACAATTTTCCTGATGCAAGTAAAAGTGGCACCATTTTTTTCATATGATGTTGACGTGAGAACAGTGACACAAGCTTGCCAATGTAACGACTATGCAGCTAGACCTATTTTTTGCTTCTACTTGCGGCACTAACGTCCGGCAACATAATATCTAGCTACATTCTGGATATTTTTACCATTTTTAGGTGATATTCTAGAGATTTTATCGGGTTTTCTAGCGATGTTTTGCAGTGTTTATTATCTAGCGACATTCTAGCAAGTTTTCAGGACTAGACTAGCGAGATTGATGAGAAGGACTTGGCAACCCTGCGTCCACTGTCATTTGAACGGGAACATTTGCAGGGGAGGCACACACTTCAAATAATGTTCTCCGCGTTCTGTTGTTCACCGGGTTCAGCTTCACATGTTCATAAAACAGCATGCCACGTACGTACAGCAATGAAGAATATGCAGACACCGTGTATTTTTTAACGGATTCTGCGATGATAATGCCAGTGCTGCAGAGAGGAACACAGGTGGAGATACCCAATGGCGCCACGTTTACTTGCAGCAGAAAAACTGTGATAAATAAATTTCTTCCTGACATAAAGTGAGGCTAATCTCCCTTTAGAATTACGTTTTTTCACTGAATGAGCTATGGGTGTTATGATAATGCTGGTAGCAACATCCTACAAACCAAATATTACATAACTGGCAACAACACTCCAGCCTCTCCTCCCTCCCTCCCTACTCCCTTGCAAGCCATAAAATTTGAATCTGATCCTTAATTACGGTGGATTTGTGCAAAAGAATTGCATGAATGCATGCCTTGACGTTAAAGAATCAATAGACTACGTAAAGTTTCTTCTTAAAACTCGTGTGTACAGATAGGATATGGGATTTTCATGTACAGTACAGTATAAGCTAATAATACTCGTCTCCCGTCGCCCTGCGAAGCTCTCACCTAATGGCACATGCAAGAGACGAAGCTTTTACACAAAACAGCCGAATGCCGGGTACTGAACTGGGGTCGCAGAGAGCATATGTCTATAGAACAAAATATACTCAAAATTACATGATAGATCATTGGTGCAAGTTTTTGTCATACGTCGCGTTACACCCTGTATATATATATATATATATATATATATATATATATATATATATATATATATATATATATATATATATATATATATATATATTTAAGTTTTATCATAAGGGTCCCAAAGGGAAGGTTGAGTGCTCGACTGTGAGGGGAGAGAGGCTCTCTCCTGCTTACGGTCTCTGTGACAACACTGTGTCCTCCAGCCTGAAGCCTTTGCTTTTCGTAGCCCCATTAGGAGTTACTACATCGACTTCTAATCCCATAAAGTATATTTTGATAGTAAGTCTTATTTAATAATATTAAAAAAAAAAAATTTCAATGAAAAATTGTAAGATATGAGAAGCACAAAACAGCTGTGTGAAGGAGTACAGAAACAGCTGTGTCTGCAGGTTGCTGCCCTGGGATAAGACTATGCAGTCACGTTCACCATTCTGATACTAAAAACTGTTTTGTAGTTATAAAATAAGGGTGAGGAACTCTTATCGTATGCAATATCACCCTAACAGCTGAAGGTTAGGGTGATCAAAGCGCAGCTGCATTATCTGATTCCCTGAAATATTCCTATGAGAATTTTTACTTTTCACATTCGGTATAAGTATAAGACTTTCATCTCAAGTATGTGAAACTACCTGAAAGTGTTAACACTTTCAAGGGTGCAAGTCTGGGTGTAAGTCTGGGAGTGGACTTCTACCAAGTTCTGGCATTGTATTCTACTTTTGAAACTGAATCCTTCATGGCCACTGTCTGGTTTTCAAGTATTTTTTACACCCAACCTGACCTGGAACAAGTCAAATCACCCTGGAGACTACTAGTATGTATGGAGATACAGCAAGTTAATGGAGGACCACCATCAACAGTAGTGTTTCGTCGACATCCATCAAGACCATACCCTTCTTCCTGGGAAACTTGAATTGAAAATCCTCAGCGAAGTAAACAAATTGGATGTCTAGTACCAATCGAAAGGATCAACGCTCCCATGTCTATCTCGTGTCCTTCACCAAGTTATAGGGTTGACACCTCTTTATACTGGGTCTTTTTTTTTTTTTTACTAACAACAATGACAGTCTCAAATGTTTCATCTATTCCTAACCACTTAAGTTTAAATGTACTCGTCAATTATGTTGAAAGAGGCTGTTTTCGGTAGGTACGTATGTAGCAAGAATACAGAATAATCAATGGAGCAAGAGGCTGACTGACTGGATTCCAAGAGATTGTAAGTGCAGAAGTAAATGGCAGGACACGAGGTGGACAGATGAGATAGAGAAGTTTGCCGGGATTGGCAGAGATTGGCTCAGTCTAGGAATTCGTGCAGAAGACTTGGGGAGTTCTTTGTTCAGCAGTGGCCAAAAATTGCGGGCCTAATCATATCCTTTCCCTTAAAAAATGTTTGCAAATGCCATTATCTCTGTTTCCATACCGTTATTGAGCCCACAAAGACCAATTCTGACCAAAAAGCCGAACAAAAATATTTTTGCATGTTTTCGCATGTCACAATTTCCGACAACGTTGCGCCGTCTCGTAGCACGCGATCGCCACAATTTTTGCTTGGTATTTTCCTGACGCTACCTGAACTTATTCCTACCCAATCCGAAAAGAATTAGGTCGATATCTATACCCGTTCTCGTGAAATAAACGAACAACACCACAGACAGAAACACACACATATAAAGCTTGACTTTATTTAGATATGGAACAGTGAATTTTTTTCTTGACAGGAAAACATGGGCAGGGAAAAAATGAAGGGGACAAAAGATGTGTTAAAAAAAGGTAGAAGATATTTTAAACTGCAAGAATATAGTAAGACTGAAATATAAAAAGGAGAGGACAGAATCTGAGAAAGAGATTATGAACTACGATATGGAGAAGAATGAGAATAGGAAGAAGGAAGGCAAGAAATTGGGGAAGAGGACACAGTGGGGAACAAGATTGTTTTTTTTCTTTTTACCAAAGCGGCTAATGGTGATGAGGTGTCGAGAGACGAGGGGGAAGGAGAGAAAAAGGGGTTGAGGAACTGAAGGAGGAAGGAAGGAAAACTAAGTGGAATGAAGGTGGGGTGAAGGGAGAGGAATATCAACAGCAGCTTGAAGAAGGTAGTGTGTGTGAGAGAGAGAGAGAGAGAGAGACAGAGACAGAGACAGATACAGAGACAAACAGACAGACAGAGGGAGGGAGAGAATACAATAACCTGTTGAATGTAGTTAGTAAAACATTAGGCCTGGTAATAAGTAATAGTGTTGGCTGGAGTCATACGTCGCGACTTAGGTCCACTCCCAGACTTATATTCAGACCTGCACCAAGACTTGTTCCAAGACTTGCTTCAAGACTTGCACCCCTGAAAGTGTTAGCACTTTCAGGCAGTTTCAAGCAAAGCAATAAAATAAAGTATTATACTTTAACTTAATGTGAAAAAATAAAACTTTTCATAGAAATTTTTCAAGGAATTAGATCATGCAGCTGCCCATTGACCACCCTAACCTCTAGGTGTTAGGATGATACGGCATGGGATAAGAATTCGTCACCTTATTTCATAATTATAACACAGATTTTAGTATCACGGTGGTGTATGTGACTGGCTGGCCTTATCCCAGGGCGTCAAGCTGCTGACAACAGCAGCCTCTCCTCTCACATAGCTGTTCTGTACTCTTCTCATATCTTACATGCTAGGGCAGATTTCACTTTCAAAACATTACTAACATAGGCACAATACAGTCAAAATACCCTTTTAGGGGAATAGAAGTCAGTGCACTAACTCATAATGGGGCTAGAAGAAGAAAGCTCCGAGCAGGAAGCCGTGACCCTGCTCCCAAGAAATCAAAACAGAAAAAGGGGGACCGGGCATCTTGTTTAACTTTTCCCCTCTCCAGTGTTGCCATATCTCCCCTTAGGACCTTTATGATAAAAAGTACTTTTAAACTGCCTATGATATTTTCTTTTAGAAATGTGAATAAATATCAAAATATATAGGAACTCAGTGGTAACACATTAGCCTCAAGTGTCATCGTTCAACTAAGAAAAAATAAATAAATACTAAATCGATGTAGGGAATACACAACACTATGGTAGAAACGTATAAAAACATTGGATATTACAGGGCAAGGTGCAAATATATTATTGGCATTTATTTTCGACCAGTACACTGCACAAATCACACACACACACACACACACACACACACACACACACAGGCAAAGGGGGAAGGTCAGTGATGCCAGGACTGTTACTCTCTGGATGCTAAATCAGCCCAGATTTGTAGAGAGGGAGAAGTGGAGGGAAGGATGGGGGTTGAGAAGAAAGGATGGTGGAAATGAGACTAAAAGTAAACTAAGTCAGTCCTATATGACCTTAGCCTTTGACCCCTTGACCTTTCTGACCTGATCAGCTCTTCATCCCTTCATACTGTATCACTGACAAAAATTTGGTCGGAATCCATCCAGGGCGTTAGGAGACATCTTGCCCACACCAATGACCTTGACCTCTGACACCTTGACCATGCTGACCTACTCAGTTCATTGTCCCTTCATACTGTATCACTGACAAAAGTTTGGTCGAAATCCATCGAGGAGTGCATAAGATATTGTACCCACATCCATATGACCTTGCCCTTAGACCCTTTGACCTTGCTGACCTAATCAAGTCACTGTCCCTTTATACTATACCTCTAACAAAAGTTTGGTCAATATCCATCTAGGGATTCAGATATTGTGCTCACCCATATGACCTTGACCTTGCTGACATAATCAGTTCATCGTCCCTTCATACTGTATCACTAACAAAAGTTTGGTCGAAATTCGTCAAGGGGTTTAGGAGATAGTGCGTCCCAGTGTTAAATTAAGTTGACTCCATATGACCTTGAACTTTGACCCCTTGATGCAGCTGGCCTAATCAGTTCATTATATCCTCAAACAGCATCACTGACAAAACAATTGGTGGAAATCTGTCAGTGGGTTCAGGAGATATCACGGCCACAGTAGTGTTGTGGACACCAGACCCACGCAAACACGAACCCTCACATGGATGGACAGACAGATCGCTTAATGCCTCCTCCACCATAGGTGGGCCGAGGTATAATTATAATAATATAATACCCAATACCATTACCAGCACCACCACTATCCAACACCAAGACTATATTAATATTTAAAAAAAGAAAACTCTGGAACTGTAACATTATTATTCCGATATCGCAGAGGCAGTCAACAAAATAAACAAACAGCTGTTGGCAATTGTTGATGCCACGTGGAACATCAAAACACTGAACATCAGCTGTTTTGTGTTGCTGGAAGGGTTGGAAGGGCAGCTCAGGTAAACACACAACCCACGGTCACACACACATTCAGGTATGCAGACGTATAGCCTATACACGCACAAACATGCGTGTATGCATGTGTGTATGCACATAAATATGAATATATAAATATAAATAGACAAGTCTCTCTCTCTCTCTCTCTCTCTCTCCCCGTCCAATCATTTACCTCTTGCCTATCTATATCAACTATTATCTAATTTCCTGTTAGTACTCATTTTTGTGTATGAATACTGGTTCTCTATCTATCCATCTATTCACTCTTATCACTATAAGTACGAAAATCTTATTGCTGTTTATTCTATCTGAACGAAAAATGAATTTATATGTCTATCTAACTATTATTTATCTGTCTACATATCTATCCATCCATACATCCACCCATCTGTCTCTAGCAGTCTATCTGTGTATCTTAGTATCTACCATTATATCTAGCCATGTTTATTATTATCTACCTATATCTATCTATCTGTATGTCTATCAATCTGTCCATCCATCCATCTATCCACCCCCTTCTCCCGTCCACAGAGGCGGAGGCAGTGGTAGGGGGTCCAAGTGAAATCCACATAGAGGAAGGCTCCCACCTCTCCTTAGAATGCTGGGTGAGAAATGCCCCCGTCCCGCCCGTCTATATCTTCTGGTACCACAATAACACCATGGTTAATTACGCAAGGCAACATCATCTGCAGGTAAAGTGCTCTCTCTCTCTCTCTCTCTCTCTCTCTCTCTCTTAGTGTGTACTATTTGCTAACTCCTTTCTTCCAGCATATACAGGACTCAAAGTTAGCTGTTAATCTCTCTATTGTTGTACTACGTTTAAAAAGGCTCCAACATGCTTGCATGTATCCGGCTTGGTCACCTAATTGTGGCTTCCCATCCCTCTTGATCTCTGGCAGCCTCCCAGTTCAGTCTGCTATCCCTGAGATCACACTCTATGACCTCGTTCCAAGTCTCTTTCGGTCTGCCTCTCGCAACCCCACCCCCAACGATCACTCTTCTCACTTTCTGCACTCAGCTGTCATCCCCCATCCTCTCCACATGCCCAGACCATCTCAATCTACCCCTCCTCATCACCACACCAAAACACTTCAGTCCCATCCTTCCTCTCAACTCCCCCATCGTAAGCCTAGCCCCCCAGGCCTTGCATTCAAGGATGCACTGTGCATCCACCTAATCATTGTCATTTTTGTATGTTTGAGTCTACAAATATCCTCTTCCTTTACTGCCCAGGTGCCACTCCCATACAGCATTACACCTCTAACACAGATGGAGAGTCCTCTGAAAGTCAGGAGAGGTTACAGCTACTTGAACGTCTTCCATCCACTCCTCACCCTAGCCACAGAGCTAGCTCCAGCCCGACCTCCAGCACATAACTATGTCTGTCTCTTTCAGTTTGCATAATTTTTTAATGCTTTCTTCACATGCAGTACTTTCCTTTCATATCGTGTGTGTGTGTGTGTGTGTGTGTGTGTGTGTGTGTGTGTGTGTGTGTGTATAGGGGCTCATCACATACGTACTTCTAAAGAGTGTAAGTCAAAGGCTGATTTGCATATTTGTTGTCAGCAAATACCGTACTGCTGCTTCGTACGCAATTTATTTTGTCTATAACACCTTTACTTTCTTTTGCCTGTTATATTTATCTCTCGAATATCGGTATACTTAAGATACAAATTACTGTATATAAGAGGATACTGAGATGTAGTATGCAGAATAAACCGATAAGCAAGACGTCCTACGAAACCTCCTATTACCATCTAAAATACCAAAGTTACTCTCACCAACTCCCCTCCTCTCAAGAACTCCATTCAGCCCCTCTGCTACTCGCATCACTGCTGCTCTGAACACTCTGTACCCCTTTTCCAATACAGCAGTGCCTGTTCAGCTTCCCTTCCTCCCTCCTCCCCCCCCCTCTCTCTCTCTCTCTCCTCTCACTACTGACTCCACATCCAACTTCCATTTCACTGAGTGGGGTTATTACTAGTCTGTGATGGGGTGAAGGTAATGAGAGAGAGAGAGAGAGAGAGAGAGAGAGAGAGAGAGAGAGAGAGAGAGAGAGAGAGAGGATGATATGATGATGACTAATGATGATAATCAGTATAATGATGGATAGGGTGATGATGATGGTGGTGGTCGTGATGACTAAAATGTGAAATTTATTGTTAGGTTGAGCACGAGAACTACACAAGCAGCCTGGTGGTCAATCGAGTAAGACCCACAGACGCGGGCACTTACTCCTGTCAACCCCACCTCGCCATACCTGCTAACATCACCGTCCACGTCGTTACTGGTGAGTTGACACACACACACACACACACATACACTGGTGTATGATATGCAAAATAAATCTCTAACGTGATGGTGCTACAAAGCCTCCATTGCCCATCTAGAATAGGCCCCAGATCCAACAGTTTAGCCACATTTTCTCCACAGACAAAGGGAGTATTGTTTTCTTTTACTTCTGGTGTTTATAGATAATTACCGTGGTGTCGTAAGCTGAGGTGGGGTACAGACACGGCAAGGGAAGGTAGTACACCTTATGATTTACTCCTGCATTAGCCAACAATATCCATGTATGATGCTGTTTTATACCTTGCAATTCACTCATTATTATTTAAAAATTCAGTTTATATCTCCGACTCTGAGCATACATTAATAGTTCGTTCCCTGAGGTCTACGAGTCCTACGTGCCACGCACCATTTTCCACTACCTCGGTGCTTAATACACACCATCCATATAGATTACATGCTAAGAGTATCTCATTCAGGACTGATAAGGTGTAAGAGGGTGTGTGTTTTCAAGTCTATGGGTCTTGTGGAAGATAATTAATGACGTCTGACTATTTCCTGCCACAGCCAGGGATCGAAGTCAAAGAGAGCCAGTCACTTCTGTAACCACCTGGCCACGGTGCTGACCCTGGTGAGAGGAATCTGTTAAAGCGTTGGTCACTGGCGACCGAATGCCGATCCTAGGTGGTCGTGGAATTTTCGTAGTGCCTCGTCCTTAGCGAATTATTTTGCATATTACATCTGGTTGGTAGGTGGGGGAGCCCACCATCCACTCACTCTATGTAAAGCTTCCTTCAAGTGAGCCTATACTGAGTGGCAAGCCAAACAGTTTCTAATAACCCGGTAAACCATTTACTGTGCTGAAAGGTAACCACAGCCAAACAGACGCCTAGTCGTCTAGCAGGTTATGACTATCTATCTATCTATTGCCAGACGCCTCAATCCCGTTTGGGGTGGCCACAAACAAATCGCCTCCAAGTCGCCCTGTCCCCCGCCATCTCACTGCCCTGCTCCCAACTCACACCCCCCTCTCTCATATACCTCTCCACCCTATCCCTCCATCTCATCCTCGGCCTCCCCCTCCCTCTTCCCCCCTCCACCTCACTCACACACACTCTCTTCGTCAGTCTTTCACCCTCCATCCTCTCCACATGGCCAAACCACCTCAGTGTGTTCCTCATAACGCTTCCTATCACATCCACATCCACACCACAACACTCCTTTATATCCTCATTCGTCAGCCTGTCTCTCCATGTGACTCCACAGGCTCCTCTTAAATGACACTCCAACCAAATGTGATCCATCACATGAACCACTATTACCACCATCCCTACCATCAGTACTACTGCCCGACCCCCACCACTACCACCACCACCAATACTACTGCCACAACTAATATTGCTAGCATTGCAGCCAGGACCGACATCACCATTACTGCAATCTCCACTGACAAACTAGCACTACCATCAGTGCTCCTACCACTGCTAATACCACTTACATCCTCGCCAGCACCTCAATCACCACCACCACTACCACTGGAATTACCACTATCTTCATTACCACCACTCCAAACACTGCCACCTCCCCAGCCACGACCATCACCTACCACCACCATCGTTACCACTACCACCACCTCTGTTAATTACCACCAACACCAGCCATTACCACGACTACTATTACCATCATCACCCTAACCGGTACCACCACTACCTTCTCCCACCACCACTACCACTACTCCCCTTCACCACCACCAGTACCACCACCAATATCACTAACTTGCTCTGATGGTAATGGCATCGAACTCGCGCCACTATATTGCCAACAAGGGCCGTAAAAGCGTCGATACGATACGCCATAGCAAATATCTCACAGTGGCTAGAATACGAATTCAGAAGCTCGGTTCATTTGACCCACACTCTTCAATCATTCGGTCGGTGCGGCGGAAATGCGGCGGATCCGGATTCAGATGAGTACTAAAACCATTACTGCTATGGTTGCTTTTATATTCCATTCTTGATATATCCAGAGGTTCTGTAGATGAACGCCTGCACGTGTTGGCACCGATATGCCCGGGTGGTGGAGCTGCCCGGTTATACAGACATCCTTATCCTGCAAGGGAGGCGAATGGACTACAAACAGCATTAGCCTGCAGTCCACCGGTTTCACGTTTCAGATGAGCCTGGCTTGGCACCAACAAGTACAGTCATCGGCCCCTATTACGATATTATCTATATGTCTTTTTGTCTATCTGTCTGTCTACCTATATCTCCCTATATCTATGTATCTGCCTGCATGTATGCATTTATCTACCTATCTATCTATCTTTTTATATATCTACATCTATTTCTCTGTATATATATCTGTATCTATATCTACTCATCTATCTACCTATCTGTGTGTTACAAAATTGACTAACTCCAAGTAAACGGAAGGATATCTCCACTAAACCTTTGATTAAGGTGGGCCTCTCAAGCTTAGCCTAATCTTTGGCTGCTAGTACTACTCCAGACTGAACAGAATTGTCTGGTGTATCTGAATATAATTCCTAGGTGTACCAGCGGCACAGAAAAGCTTATTCCAGTTAGTGTGTGAAGCCTCAAAGTGCTAGGACTTGGCTGAACAAAATCATTTCGTGTAAACATAATATACTGAACAAGTCGTTTTGCGCTTAGTCCGCAATTCACAGGTGTACTAGTAACACAGGACGTGATACTCGAGTTAATACTTGAAGTCTGTGACTGCCAGAATTTCTCTCAACTGAGCAAAATCGTCTGGTATTAACCTAAATAATATACTCTGTTACATCAGCCCCAGTTAAAATCGACTGGTGATTATATTAAAATGAATAAGACGTCAACATACTAAGGTTACTGGTACTGTGGCAGTGTGTAATCTATACAGTATGTTGTTAAGTATTCGTGTTTGAAGTTTAGAAGTTAGTAATAGCAGTGAATGTCTCAATCACAGTGTCACAGTGTCAAACCGTGCAGAAACAGTGGCGGATAAATACTGTGTTGTTGACATGGTTCAGGTTGGCTGCTCACTAGCATGCAAACCACGAATTCATTTTTTAAAATTTATTTTTATTTTTCTGGCAATCAAGCATAGTGTTTTTCTGCTTGCATCAACGAGATCAGTTTATTTTATGTTTTCGTGGAATTTATGTTTTGTTAGGAATAGTTGGTGGCGTTGATCAGAGTACATTATTTGTGGTACTGGACTAGGTGGGATATATTACATTTTTTTTTTTTTTACAGTGTTAGTAATTCTTGTCTCTTGTTTATTTGCTTTATTTCTTGTCTGGTTTCCTGAATTACAGGAAAACAGCTTATCACTCAGTATAGTCACCAGATGACCCAACATCGAATGAGTGGATGGTTGTGAGTACCAGCATCCATCACAAAGTTGAAATTTCCACCCAAAGAATATAAGCGGTCTTCCCAGGTCAGGCTGTTGTAATCTTAAATCATTCTAGATACAATGTCTTGTGAGTGTTATTACTCCGCCCTCTGTCATCCCAGGTGACATACTGGTATGTCACAGGGTCACTGAGTGACACACACCATTACATCGAGTCATTGGGTCGTATGAATTTCCGTGGTGAATATTCTGGACTCAGTAAAATGCTGTCTGGCAACTGTAGCGAGGTCAGGCAAGTTTTCAAGATCTTGGAATCCCGATTTCAGCCCACAGGTATAAACACTCGGTTATACACAGTGGCGTAGCTACCCATCTGACCCTGGAGGGGGAGTGTGGGGAGGCATGAGATCGATGGGGAGGAGCAATGTGTGTGTGTGTGTGTGTGTGTGTGTGTGTGTGTGTGTGTGTGTGTGTGTGTGTGTGTGTGTGTGTGTGTGTGTGCTATTATTGCTACACTGCTACTGCTATTAATTGCCAAGATATCACAAGAAATGTTCCAGAATTATTGCAACAGTTGAGAATAAATTATATTATGATTAAAACTTGTAGTACAGTATACAGCACGTCCGAAATCTTTTGAAGTTAAAAAATATTTAAACACTGAGATAAAGGATTAGATAAGGATATACTGCAAGGCATATTTTTTTATTAATGTAAAGAAAATATTACGTACTGTTTATTTTGCTCACTCAGAATGACCATTATGTATGGGTTATGAATTGTTTAAGTTTCCATTACTAATAGAAATTATTTAGCACAAATTCATCATAGCCTGCACTGAACACAGATACTTCACAATGAATTGTATTACAATTAAGCTATACGGAAAATAAGAGATTAAGTTTGCTTTTGTTTAGCCATGTGGAGAGGATGGAGGGTGAAAGACTGACGAAGAGAGTGTATGTGAGTGAGGTGGAGGAGGGAAAAGGGAGGGGGAGGCCGAGGATGAGATGGAGGGATGAGGTGGAGAGGTATATGAGAGAGGGGGGGGTGAGTTGGGAGCAGGGCAGTGAAATGGCGAGGGACAGGGCGACGTGTAGGCGTTTTGTTTGTGGCCACCCCAAACGGGATTGAGACGTCTGGCAATAGATAGATAGAATTTTGCTTTATTTGTGTATATTTTTCTGTCTTAGAATGGCTTAATTTTTAGATTATTTTGATTCACTGATAACTTTTTTACAAACTTATCCACATGCATGTTATCGGTTCTTGCTTGTTCAATTCCTAGTACACCAAGATTGCTAAGTCGTGGGCTTAAAGGGGGTGGGGGGTGGGGAGGTCTGGGGGTATGTCAGCAATTTGTAGGGGGGGGCTTATGCCTCGCACGCTGCTGCACTGACGTACTTCATACCACCTATCAGCAAGTCAGTCCCGCGACTATCACTTCATCGTTACTGCCAGTCCGAAAAAGGGCATTCAACTGGAATGGAAAAAATTGCTCTCGACTGCTATTCAACTTTCAGTATAAATGAATTATATATATATATATATATATATATATATATATATATATATATATATATATATATATATATGAATAATTCCCAGCATCACATATTTATACACTATAACTAAACATCAGGAGAACCGCATTTCCCAGTATATCTAAATGGAATGTTTGCATAACAATAAAGTTAAAAGCTGGTATTCGTTCTGCCTAAACTCAAGCCCCGTGCAGGGTGAGCCGATGCAAGGCGAGGTAGAAACTCCGGTGGTCAAGAAATGTTGCAGGAAAGGTGAGGGTGAGTTATGAAGGGGCAAGGTGGAATAGGATGGGGTGCGTGTTGTTTTCATCGGGTGCATTTCGTCATCCAGTTATATTAACAATGTTGGAGCAAGTTCAGCGAGAAATAATTTGGCAACACTGCATCTGCACTTGCGAGTAGATGAAATAATTCGACTAATCAAACCATACGGTACAATCATCAGAAAAAGCTGTGTTTTGACATTAAACCAGCCTATACCCAACAAATTTGGCTTAACGCAACGTTAGCCTATCATATTGTTTAGGGGGATGACTAAGGTGTTGACGCTGCAGGGTCTTTCCTCAAGGCACTCAATCAGACTGTGGGCGGGGTGGGGTAGGGTAAAGATGTGTGGGGCGGTGAGGGGACAGGGTTCTCTTCATCAGTCCTTACTTTGTTCAGTTTACTTCAGTTCTAGGTAAAGGGTGCTGATGAATTGCAAACATACTACCATTCGTCTTTTTAGCTAAAATGGCAGAAAACTGCTTCAAATTTTTCAAGGTCAGGTTGTTTGCCTAATCTGGATAATATCAACTGGAAGATGACAGAACAAAATCCATGTGCCCAAGTCATGCCACCCATCTGTACAATGTTTGTACTCTAGGATAAAATGAAATGTGCATAAAACAAGGGCATACCCCGGGCCAAGACCCTGCATGAAGTTATTATTATTATGTTTATTATTGTTGTTGTTGTTGTTGTTGTTTGCTATTGATGTTATTATACTTGGTTGTGTGCTTTATGGAGGTTAGTGATCTTTCCAGTGTAAAAGCATAACTGAAGAGATAATACTTACAGTATACCTACCGGCTAGGTAGCCAGTCATATTTCGCAAACACAGATGTAACAAGTTAAAGATTCAGAGAGCGCATACCCCCGCAAACGTTTACACCAGACAACGCAGATCACCACCAAAACATATTCAGCTCATCTTTTGCCCAAGATCTTCATATCCACGAAATTTCACTGAAATCCATCAACAACTTTATGAGTTATCTTGTGGACAAACATACAAAAAATAGTCCTGAACTGGGACCCGAACTCAATCACCACCCAAATTTAATCAATTCCTCCTTGGCCAATGACCCACATATTCAGTGTTTCATTGTATTTCTCTATTAACTTTCATATATGTGAACCAATAAATGTAACATATAAGGCCATAGGTATATCATCAGGAATTCGGGTTATTTTAAAAGACACCTTACGACGACTGGGTACCTTACTGGAAGAGAGCAGTGCTGCGCTCTCGGAGTCTAGTTGATCTCTGTCTCTATTTTCATTCAGAGAGAAGTAAATGAGCTTCCATTTACCCAGTACCATCAAGTTATGCTGAGTTAAGGAATTCTCTGATTTATACACATAAAACAGTTTCTCAGCATTCCCATCCTGAGTTTGCTAGTTTGGTGAGAGGAAACTGTCAGCGCCAATCAGCACCTTCAAGCAGCGTCTGAATCGTGAAAACTAAGCAGTAAACATCTACTCATTTACATTTGTCTCGCACTGCTAAATTGGATGGCAAATTTACGGGCTCATACCATGTGATATTATCTCGTAACGGTAACAAATTGAGATTAGAGACCCGTCATCTGAGAGTAAATGGGTTCGTGCAGATGATCTTAAGGGAACTCCCAGGTACTTCAGATTGGAGGAAATTCAGGAAAAAAATGCATCTGTTCTTCTTCTTCTATAGTATTTCCTACTGTTCCTTTCAAGTCTTCTCCTTCTGCGCTGGCTACCCCTTCACCACCTTCTGCTCATCATATTAATGAGAACAGACAAACTCTTCGTTCAGCAGCTCACTCCACTGTTTCTTGTGTTCCTTCCTCCACCTGTCAGGGCCAGTGTGGGGATGCTTCCCACATACAGCTCTTCTCAATAGGGTGGAGTCAAAGGCTTTTCGTTTCATTAACTCCCCTCCTCTTACTGGCTCAACCTCTGTCTCTTCACCGCACTGTTGCATCTTTATCTTTTCTATCGCAGCTTCAATGGTCACTGCTCCTCTGAACTGTCTGCTTGCATCCTTCCACCTCCATGACGGGCGCGTAGCGCCCGTCAAGCAACAAACTCTCATCCCTTTTCTGTCCAACTCTCTAATGCAAGAGTGAACCTTTACTCCCAGTCCTTCATTTATGCAACAAGTCAGCTCTGGAACTGACTCCCTCTGTCTGTGTTTCCTACTTCCTATTATCTCCCATGTTTCAAACGCAGTGTGTCGAGGCATCTCGAAACGAAATGGTATTGAATTGGGCTTTCTTTCTTTGTTTTTTTTTTGGAAGGAACGGTTTACGGGCTCCTGGCCTTTGGTTCCTTCTTCCTTGAATAAAAAAAAGTTAGCTGATCTGAATATTAATTCGGATTCCTTGTGTACATAAGATGTTGTGGAGAGCGTGGACAGCCTTGCTGGCACTAGCTGCATTCGGATCATCTCTGGGTGATGAGGATAGGGATGGGGTCCTCCGCCCAAGGGCACTGGAAATGCCCTGGGGACAAGCAATGTTAGCGGAGGACGTCATCTCAGTCCGTAATAATCTTCAGAGTTTGATGAAAGTCACACAATTTCTAAAATATGCTAGTCAACTGCCCACCGTACGATCCCTACTCACTTTCTTACCTGACAAACATGTGAATGGATCTTTCTGGGTACTGGCGTATGAACCTCTTCAATGGAAACTTGTTTGGATCGAGAAACTTCATTCGTTGAAATGCCTCACTGCCACATAGTTACCCTGTTGGAAGATCACGTTCACATGTAAAACGAGGTCTCTTTGATTTCGGTGGTAAAGTCCGGTGGTGTTCTTGGTATAGCAACATCTAGTGATTTGTCAGCATATCATGAACAGTTAGAAACATTTGATTCAGCTTTGGAAGCACGGGATAGGTTGCTGGATGTTCACCATAAGTTACTAGGTAACACTGTCGCACATATGAATGAAGTGGGAAATCAGATGAACAAATTTTGGGATGTCTTAGAGAAATTGAATGATGAAAATAATGTTGTCAAGGAAATATTGTATATCAACATTGATCTTGAATCACTGTCTCGTCCCTCCACCTGTTAGTAGATGCTGTCAATGGTCATGTTACCACAGACCTTGTCCCGATGTCAGATCTTCGTTTAGTTTTGGAATGGACCTATATCTTACACAAACAAACAAACAAACAAACAAACATGGGTGAATACATAACCAATTCCAGTTTCTTTGGCGGAGGTAACCATTATCAGAATAAACGGACTAAATCTTTCTGTCCTACAACTAAATCTATTCACCACAGCCAACGAGGTTCATCAAGAACTAAACCAGCCTAGATAATCAAAAGCCAGTGCTGGTGCACCGAGTTGGTGTGTGTGTGTGTGTGTGTGTGTATATATATATATATATATATATATATATATATATATATATATATATATATATATATATCAGATACTTGTATAATCTATTATCCCGTTCCCCATAACTACCAACATTTTCACAGCACAGGACTAAATAGATTGAGCGAGGTGACGGTAAAGCTGGGTAAGCACAGGATTTTTGTAATACCATCAAATCGGAGCAAAAATGAACTGACATGACGCATTACATGACCACTGCATGACCCTAACACACACACACACACACACACACACACACACACACACACACACACACACACACACACACACACACTTCAAACATATATAAGTGTGAGTTAATGTTTTACTGGGCACCAAAATATCAGACGTTGTTGGTTTGCAATTGATTTAAAATGAGTGTGGTTTAGAAAATTACAGCACGTCCACCTCCAGTTTCAGGCCAGGGTTTGTAAAATACAGCTTGGTATATGAAAGAACGAGGCTCTGGTGGCTTTTAATGTGAAGGTGACACGAAACACGTAAACTGCTTTTTTAGATATATACTTAGTTTCTTATTCCTTTGAGTCATACCTCGAATCTCGTCCTCGGCACTTCCATCTTATACACGGAACCCTTTTATAATTTTCAGAATATTCATATATTAAATGTATACTCATGAAACAGATTAATTTTGGTGTCTGTCTTATGAATTTTGTAATTGACGGGAAAAAGGTTGGTATAAGTATGGTATGATCACTGATGTAACTATACCCTTTTTGCGTTAACTTGGCCCAAAATTGTCATATCTTCATCATCAGTGCTGAGATATAGATGTAAATTACCAGTAGAATGTGAAGCTAATCACGAAGAAGTGTTATGGAAAGCATATGTAGTCGTTGTATTGTGGCAGTCTGCCACGGAGCTACATGATATAAGCTGCAAAAGGAAGAAAATCTTTGCCAAGCTAAGGTAAAAAGAGTATAGTCACCCAACAAGGATACAAAAAGGATACAAAAGGGACTTAAAAAAAAAAAGGAAAAAAAAAAAAGCGATTAGAGACCAGAGTCAGACCCGTCACAATACTTGTACTGTATTAGGATTTGGTATGTGAAGGTTCTGATATGTTAAGACAAGAAAACTGTGCAATATATTTATCTGTATTTCTGTCTATCTATCTATGTAGTATGTAGGCCTATAGATATTCCATCAGGAATTCAGGTTCTTTAAAAAGACTCCCACGTCGACTGTCAGTTTTACTTGAAAAGGACCGTGATACACTCTCAAGAGTCTAGTTGTTCTTAGTCTCCTAATTTAGTTGGGAGAGAGGTGAGCTTCAGTTTACCATCACGTTACGCTGGGTTAAGGAAATCTACTGTAAGGTGTATACACATAAAACAGACTTGCATAGTCTGCATACTTGTTTAGGAAACTGTCAGAATCAGTCAGGCATTCAACGATGCACCAGGATCATCAAAACTGCACCAAACATCCACTCACTTAAACTGCATATTATATTTATCTATTTATTTACTTATCTATCTATCTACATTCAAGCTTCGTCAGGATAGAACCTTTCCACTCGCAAGCTAACAACAAGCAGGGACCACAGCCCCCTCTCCACACGCCAGGCTGTTAGTCACATGAAGGTCGGACGGGCTCTTAATTGCAACAATTTTTCTTCACCCACCCCTTCCAATTTGTATAAATGTGGATTCGTATGTGAATTGATATCCAGCAGCTCTTGCACAGTCGTGTTTTGCAAGCGAACCAGACAGATTATGCTCTTATTTTTGCCAGCTTGCATTCAAACATTTTTTCTTCTTGGCTTTGTAGTTTCTGTGAAGGGTGCGATGATGGAGGCAGATTTTCATGTAGATGGGCTTTAAAGGAAGGATAGTAGTCTATGTGTGATATAATGGACGGCAGACACGGTAAAATGACGGGAATAAATAAACATATAGATATGTAAAATGAAATAAATAAACAAGCCAGTAGGTGACAATGGCCTGCTCTAAGCACACCAAGCTTTATCGATGACTGGAAGTGAGTTTCGTCACTAGAAGTCATTTCTGTATGGAGGTACCCCAGTGAAACATTCCACCCAAGAATCATGGCCCTAATTTAACCTTTGGAGCATTAACATTTCACGCGAGCAAGTTCGTAATTTTAGTGCACTTCATATTTTCTGCACTTGATGACCTTTTATCCCTGACCTGGCGGATATAGGCCATGCATGTACGAAGCACACTTGTAGTACTCGTTAACGTCTATTAGCGTGCAAAGTTTCATTCAACTTATGCACCCACTGTGGAACAAAGGAACTTGAAATTCGCAGAATGGCCCACCAGAGGTACAACTTCTAGGTGGCACTGCCAGCAACTGGAAGTTTTTTTTTTTTTTTTTTTTTTTTAAATAACAGAACGGAGGAAGGAAAAACAAATGGAGAAAAAAAATAATCCATACACCAGATTACTGGTGTCCTCTGTTCATAAAATGTCTGTAACAGTTAGACTTGAACAGTTGTAGGTTGAAATTTGGAGGAAAACAACTCTGGGGAAGCGAGTTCCAGAGAGATGCAGTTCGGGGAATGAAAGAATTCTGATAGGCAGAAGTTCTGCAATATGGTTGAGTGACATTCCAGTCATGAGCGCTACCAGATGCCCGTGTAGCACGAGGGAAGGCATGGAGAGGTGGCACCATGGACGCAACTTCATCTGAGCATTTGCCAAAAAAATATCTGTAAAATAATGCAAGGGAGGCAACATTCCTTCTTACTTGCAGGGAGGTAGTTTATATGTAATGGCAGGGTTGTTAATGATTCTAACAGCTTTATTCTGAATTTTGTCTAGTTGTCTTAATGCAACCTCTCCACAACCATTCCACAAGGGTGAGCAATATTCAAGCTGAGAGCGCACATGACTCTTATAAATTATAGCTAACTGCTCATCGGCGAAGAAGTTACGGACTCTGTACAATAATCCAAGTTTCTTTGAGGCGGTTTTAGCAAGTGATCTGACATGAGAGGTCCAGCTGAGGGCACTGTTAAGTGAGACACCAAGAATTTCAATACTTTTGGAGATGGGAACATTAGTAGCACTGAAGGTAATGTACGAATCTGGCAATATCTGTCTATTAGTAAACTGTATATATTTAGTTTTACTAGCATTAAAAGAGACAAGGTTGTTTTGTCCCCATTCACTGATTGTAGATAGATCTTGATTTATGGAGATGGCTGTATTGAGCTGAGAGGTAGAGATATTAGACTTTGCAAATGGATGTGTGAGTGTGAATGAACTATGTAGTGTTGAGTCATCTGCATATGAGTGAATGGGATTGTGAGTGACAGATAAGAGATCATTAATATGAACCAGAAATAGGGTTGGCGCCAGAACTGATTCCTGCGGCACGCCGGCGTTAATTGAGTGGAAATTCGAATATACATCATCTACTTTTACTCTTATTTTCCTGTCACTAAGATAAGAAGAAATCAAAGGAACAAAAGACGTTAGTCCATAGCAAGGGAGTTTGGACAGCAGGGAACGGTGCCATACTCTGTCGAAAGCTTTAGAGATATCAAGAGCTACTGCATGAGTTTCTCCAAAAAGATCAATTGATTGATGGATGGTATGAGTTAAGAGATTGAGTATGTCAATGGTTGATCTTTCGTGGCGAAAACCGTATTGTCTATCATTAATTAAGTTGTTGGATTCAAGATGTTTAACAATATGCTTATTAATTAAAGTTTCAAATACCTTACCAAGAGAAGATGTGATAGCTATTGGTCTGTAATTGGAGGGGTCAGACGAACTTCCTTTCTTCGGAACTGGGTGGATATTGGCTTCTTTCCATGAATTTGGGAATAAAGAAGTACGTATGCATAGTCTGAATAATTTAGCTAGGACAGAGGCAAGTTCAGGGGAACACTTTTTCAAAACAATTGGCGGAATTCCATCTGGACCTGGAGCTTTGTTGGTAGGTAAATTGTCTAGGATGGATTTTACAAATCTTGTCTGTATTTTAAGTGGGGCAATTTCGGGAGAATCAAGTTCCAGTACTGAGACATTCTGGCTGGTATCATCTATTGTAGAGTTTCTTGCAAAGGTACTAGCAAAGATATCTGCTTTCCCACGTGGGTCATTTGTAATATTGCCATCTGAAGATTTTAGTGGGGGAATGGAAGATGACTTGTTAAAGTTATTATTGAAAGAATTAAGAGTTGACCAGAATAATCTATTGTCATTAGGGTTGTTAAGTAGTTTTGATGCTTGCTTTTGAAGAAAGTTTGATTTAGATAGATTTAATACAGCTTTTGCATGATTTCTAGTAATTTTAAATTGGGAGAGTGATTCAGGTGTTTTTGATTTTAAGTAAGAGTTATATGCTAATGACTTTTGGGCTGTTGCTCTGGCACAATTGCCATCAAACCATTTTGGAGAGTTTGATCTTTTAGTGAATTGTTGACTTGGTATGAATAAATCCATACCAGCTAGTATTAAGTCACAAATGTGGGACTGGGTAGAATTGGGATCACTAGAGAAGAAAGACTGCCATGGAACATCAGCAAGATAATTTCTAAATCCATCCCAGTCTGCCCTGTCAAAGTGCCATCGGGTCACCCTGACAGGTTCGGAATGGGGAGGTGTAGGAGGGTTAACTAATGAGGCTTTGATGAGATTGTGGTCAGAGGATCCAAGTGGTGACAGTACCTCTATCCTGTATTGATCTGGATTATTTGTCAAGAATAAATCCAAGAGATGGGCATTATGGTCAGGATTATCAGGTATTCTGGTTGGTTGCTTTACCAACTGGGTGAGATTAAACGATTCCGCAAACAGCTCGCATTCTAGACCAGCGTCGTCAGTCCGGGCAGAATGCAATAACCATTCAACATTGTGTATGTAAAAATCACCCAAAATGGTAATTTCATTGCCAAGGGCAAGGTCAAGGTTACTCAACTGAGTGGATATGGAATCAAATACACTGGGTTCCGAAGAAGCATTGGGGGAACGATAAACTACACAGATATATTTGGTAATGTTTTGGCAATTTAATTTATATAATGAGTAATCAAAACTGGATGAAGTGAAGTTTAAAATAGTATCAACTGCATATTGGGATTTGATATAACAACAGGTGCCGCCCTTGTTTCGAAAGTTTGTAAGGAGATGGTAACCGGGAAAACAAAAAGGAGATATATCGGTAGAGGGTGAGATTTGTGGTTCTGTGAGGAAAAGGGCCAAAGGGGATATGGACTGAAGGAAAAAATGAACTGAGTTTAAATTTGTGGTAAGGCCGCGGATGTTGGTAAAGAATAAGGCCGCACAGTCACCTCTTCGCCGACGAGCATTCCCGGAAATAGCAACAGTCGCTGCTGGCACAGTCGCTTGATAGCGACCGGGAGGACCCTGTGCCTCCAGCCCTACCCTGCCGGTGGTGGCAATCCGAGATACCACCTCATTTGATTGTGAGATTGCAGCGGCCATTACTAAAGATGTGAATAGAAGGTGTGATATGTTATGCGCATGTAGTGTGGTGTAGACAGTTGAAGGTAGAGGTATTATGAGAGCATGCTGGCCTACTCTCTGTGTAAATGAATGCACTGAAAATGTTCAGAAAAGGGAGATGGTCAGGATCAAGTCCTGAGGGCTGGTGAAACGGGAGCTCCAGCTCTCCCTGTCACCAGCTTGCCATCAACCTCGGGAGTACTGCCCTGTTCGACTGGTGCTACAGTCTACTCCTCTTAAAGTGAATTTCGACACTGTCATTTTTGTATGGAGGTACTCCAGTGCAACATTCCACCAAAGAATCATGGTCATGGCTTAATAATCTTTGAAGCCTTAGCATTTCGCACAAGTATAGTTGTGATTTTAGCTATTTTCACCGTTTTTGCATTTTTGACCTTTGATCCCTGACCTGGCCAATGTAGCACATAGGTGTACGATTGAAAGTTTTAGCACTAGTCAGTGTCTATAAGCGTGCAAACTTTCACTCAGTCCCATCAAGCTGGTGGGGAAGTAGGGGGGCACTTTTGAAAACCAGTACTGGTTGTTAGGGACACTGAGGCCAATCTCCGCAGGGTTGCCACTCGAAAACTGGAGGAGAAAGTGGAAATATGGATGGCACACTTCCTATACGGAATGACTTCAAGAATCCAGAGCTTTCTTCGCCCGTTAGTAATGCGTTTGCAGCTCAAAACGTGAAAACTATGAAAAGGTGGGTTTTCAGCCATTGCTAGGCAACTATTCGTTGCCTAGCAACCAAAATCTCGCAGACACAACTAGGTCTTAGGCTAGTCATTGTATCCAAGTTTGGTCGGAATCGTTTAATTCTGAATTGTTGAAATGCCTGCCACAATTAAGCAAGAAAGAATACAAGAAAGAAAACGTGACTAACAAGAGCAGCATGGAGCTGGGGAATAAATGGATTTTTACGGATGGTTGCACTCGCCTCACATCTCGAGTAGCTTTATGAAGGTCGATTTGTTTTTATCGGATGGAACTAGGCCACTCCTGAAATTCAGATACTAAGCCGTAGGTGCATGGAATTCAGCGAAGTTATGACGCAGGAATGAGTCCTCTTGGTTACTAGTCAGATCTTCCCATCAGTATGCATACATCTAGCCATCAATTCACTCTTAAGCCCTGATACTAAATAGCTGTTGTATGGAATTCATTGAGTTTTAGTTGTAAGGCAGGAATGGGTCGTCTTGGTTACTAGTCAAATCTTTCCTTCAAAATATGACTACATCTGGCCATTAACTCACTCTTGAAGCTCATGCTCTCCTTGGTTACTCGTCATATCCTTCCCTCTATACAGTATGTCTACATTTGGGCATCAACGAGGATGAAAAGGAATGGGGAACTTTGTCAGATGAAATATACCTGCCTATATAAAATTCTACACACACACACACACACACACACACACACACACACACACACACACACACACACACACACACACACACACACACACACACACACAGACGTGCAACACAGCAGCGCACAGTCTATGAACGAACCATAAAATTTTCTTGTCTGTCTCCCAAAACACTGTCTCTATCTCGCAATGATACCTCTTTACCTCACAAAACGGCCACATTCTCTCTCTCTCTCTCTCTCGAACCACTGGTCTCCGCCTTGCCACCGCGTCCCAAACTGCCGCGAATATCACAACATTTGATTCCGCCCCGCCCTATATAAATGGCCTGTAAACTTGATTTCTATGCCCCTGTGCGGTGACTGTGGCCTGTTAAATCAAAGTTCCGCATCGGTTTCTCTGTGTAACGGACGATGCGAAACGTAGTCGGCAGCCCTTACCCCTCTCTCTCTCTCTCTCTCTCTCTCTCTCTCTCTCTCTCTCTCCTGTGCAATGACTGTGGTCTGTTAAATCGGGGTCGCGTATTGGTTTTTGCAACTAATGGGCTATGTGAAGAGTCGACGGTATGGCTCGCTGTCTGTCTGTCTGTCTTATCATTCCTTTCCACTCTACCCCCTTCTTCGAAACAATTTCTTCCTCCCTTTACTCTTTTCTCTTCTCTGTTTGTCTTTGTCTCTGTCTGTCTGTCATCATTTCTTTCCACTCTCCCCCTTTCTTGCAAACAATTTCTTCCTCCCTTTTCTTCTTCTTTCTCTTCACTGTCTGTCTCTGTCTGTCTGTCTGTCTTATCATTCCTTTTCACGCTTTCCCTTTCTTTTAAAAAATTTCTTCCTTTTCTTTTTCTTTCTCTCCTCTGTCAGTCTCTGTCTTTCCCTGTCTGTCTGTCTGTCTCTGAGGTTTATATAAGGGTAAGGCATTTACATACATGTTTTCTAACCTGTGCTTCTACTACTACAGCATATGTTGATTGTGAACACCATGAAACAAAACCTGTAGTGTCATAGGCAATATACACCATAGACTGACTTGTAGAATATCCCATGTGGGGGAATTCTGGTGCAGAAACAAGTTTTATTACGTGTTAATACACACACACACACACACACACACACACACACACACACACACACACACACACACACACACACACACACACACACACACACACACACACACACACACACGCCAATCGTCTATATATGTATCTGTGTATGTATGTAAGTATAGGTGGAAATTTCCTGTCATGCTCCTCCTGATACAGTACCATAATGATGTATATCTGAAATTTATCTGTATTTTTCGTTTATCTGAGACTGGCCTGGAGTTTAATTAGTTTTCCAATAATTTACCTGTACTTTTCGTTTAACTGATTTTTCGTTTTAGAATAAAATTTATCTGTAGTACAAGCTTCCTTGTAGCACAATTTAATTTACAGGAGGTTTACCTGTGGTTTACTAAAAATTTACCTGTAATTTGCATTCAGCCTAATTTACCTGTAGAGTAAGTCAAATTTACCTGTAATATAATTAAAGTTTACCTACGGCAGGGAAGCTACCTGCGGCCATGCAACACGGCGGCACCCATGACGACGGCGGAGGCACGGGAGGAAGCGGCGGCGGCGGCGGTGGGGACGGTGGAGGTTGGGGCATGAGCAGCGGCAGCCTAACACTATGTTCCCTTCACCCCGTCTTGCTGATGGCACTGATGGCACTAGTACACACACACACACACACACACACACACACACACATAGATAGATAGATAGATAGATACATGCATCATCATCATCATCAGCCATTGCAAGTCCACTGCCGAACAAAGGCTTCTCTCAACCTTCTCCACGAATTCCTTGACTGAACCAATCTCCGCCAGGATTTGTCTGCAAACTTTTCAGTCTGATCTCTCCATCACACATAGATAGATAGATAGATAGATAGATACATGCATCATCATCATCATCAGCCATTGCAAGTCCACTGCCGAACAAAGGCTTCTCTCAACCTTCTCCACGAATTCCTTGACTGAACCAATCTCCGCCAGGATTTGTCTGCAAACTTTTCAGTCTGATCTCTCCATCTCCTTTCTGGCCCTTCTCTGTTACGCTTGGTGTCTCTTGGATCTCAGTCCATCAACCTCTTGCTCCATCGATTATCCCTTATTCTTGCTACGTGACGTGCCTACTTCCGTTCCTGTTCTTTCATAACGTCTACAATAGCTTTGACAGTCAGTTCTCTCACTCAAGATGATCTTTTCGTATCAAAGATATTCCCAACACTGACCTTTCCATTGCTCTTTGAGAACATATTAGTTTGTTTTCTATTGATTTTGTCGGTTTCAAGGTCTCACAACCGTACACCTTGGCTTGAATCAAACATTTGTTTTATACTTCCCGTTTCATTCATACTGGCAAGCTGCTTTTCATGATGTCCCAGTGTTTATCAAAAGCTTTTCATCCGGTTATAATGTATCTTATTTCGCTATCATTGTTTTTCGTTAGTTTTAATATTTGCCCCAAGTAACTGTACACCTCAACTTCATGATTTTTTTTTTTTTTTTCACTTTGATGACACTCCTTGGTGTATTAGGATCAAATATTACTATATGCTTACTCCGGTTCATCTTTGGCCCTATTCAGAGACATTCTCTATTTAGGTCATTTAACATTTCTTATCATGTCTCTCCTGTTTCTGAGATTAGGACAATGTCATCTGCAAATCTTAAATGGTTTAAGTTTGTTGCATCCATGTTTACTCCATTGTTCTCTCAATTTAGCTTTCTGAAAAAAAAAAAAAAATGCTTTGAAGGCATGCCATAAATACTACTGGTGAAACTGTGCCACCCCGAGGGACGCCTTTCTAAATGTTACTTTTTTTTTCTGAGTCTTTATGTAGCTTAATTGTAGCAGTTCCCTCTTTATAATTATGTTTTCGAGCTGCTTTACAATGTTCTTATTTACTCCTTGTTCCCACGATGAATGTATAATTGTTATGTGCTCCACTAAGTTGAATGTCTTTTCATAATCGACGACGAAACCTAAGCACAATTGCTTATTATATTTTGTAGTTTTCTCAGTTAGTTGATTCAGTGTGTGTACAGTAGATGATCAGTAGTCAAATACCTGCATCGGAATCCTGCCTGGTCATGAGATTGGTTTTCTTCCAAATTTGTTATTCTGTTTGTAAGGACTTAAGTGATGAGTTTGTTAATAACTGATAAGTTAATGGGTCGATAGTTAGAGATCTTTTGAGTTGCCTTGCTTGTATTGCAAAGTAACTACTGCATTTCACCATGTTTTGGAGTACTTTGAGTAAATATGTGGGCAAGACCGCTTTGAACTTTTACTACTGCATCCGACAGTAAATCTGCTATCATTCCATCTTCTGCGGCCTTCCCTCTTTTCATACGTTTTAGAAAAATGTTTACTTTGTCTGTTGTTACCTCTGGTATTTTACTTTTGTCAACTGAAAAGTTAGCTCTCGGTACTACTGTCTCTGATGCATACAGTTCCTTGTAAAATTCTTAAACTCTCTTCACCTTCTCTCTGCATTCAGTGATTTCACCATTTTTCTTTTTCAACGTTACGAGTTGTTGCTTTCCCAGTGCCATTTTACTTCGAACCTGTTTCAGACTTCTTTTGTATTGGTTTCTTTGATATTAATCATGTTTCTCTTTCGTTTTCCTCCTCTGTCTCTTGCTAAGCTTATTTAATTATGCTTTTTCTATTTCATGTTTCTTTGTTCTTACTTTCATCTCTTTTTTACTTTTCATTAGGTCGAGGGTCGTTTTTGAATATTTGTTGGTTTTGGTTGTATTACATTTCCCTACTATTTCCAACTGATTCCCTTATCAGTTTTGCAAGTCTATTATTCAACTCATCAATGTCACTCAGCAAGACAAAGAGGAAGAAACACACACACACACACGCACACACACACACACACACACACACACACACACACACACACACACACACACACACACACACACACACACACACACACACACACACACACACACACACACACACACACACACACACACAAAGCAGTATATTCTCATCAGCACAAATGGTCAACAAACTCTCTCATCATTCTGCTTAATGATCTCACCTAGTTTAAATAAAGGAGTACAGGGTGACCCAAAATGAATGCAACCCATTAAAGTGTATGTCATTTATGTAAGTAACAAGAAATTTGCTTTATTTTTGCATTCATGTTGAGTTGATAACAAATAGTCCTGAAAGTTTGGGTTCTGCAGTTCAAATGGTTTGTATTTATGACCTTTCCAAAATGTATTCCAAATGACCACCTCGACATCGCAGGCACTCCAGAATGCGATGCACACTTTCTTCTCTCAGGCCATGTCAGCAGCAAAGACAATATTTTCTGGGGCACAGTACCACCTGACGAGGTTTTCCAGAGTCCATTGCATTCAGCAGAATGAACAACATGGGTGGCCATCTCAAAGCATGGCATCATTGGACCTGTTTGGTTCGAAGATGAAGAAGAACAGTCTGTTACGATGAACACAGAACAATATCTTGAGGTCATGCGGAAATTTTGGACGACACTAGGAAGACGTAGGGGCATCACTCGTGGGGAGCAAGGTTCCAGCAGGATGGGGCCATCCCACACACTTCAGACCAAAAGTTGATGTGGCTGCGGCAATGATTCGGGGATAGACAGATCAGTAGGAGGTACGACCCTGAGTGGGCCCCACACTCACCCAACCTGAATCTTCCAGATTTCTATCTGCGGAGATATCTGAAGGATCATGTTTATAAAAATCGCCCCTAGACAATCAGAGACGTAAAAACAGAAATCACGACCAACATCAGACCTATCCCAAGAGAGGAGTGTGTCCGCATAATTGACAATTTCGTGCGTCGCATTCAGGAGTGCCTGTAACGTCGAGATGGGCATTTGGAACACATTTTGGAAAGGTCATAAAAAGCAGACCATTTGAACTGCAGAACCCAAACTTTCAGGACTGTTTTGTTATCAACTCAGCTTAATATGAATGCAAAAATAAAGCGTATCTCTTAACAGTTGTATAAATGACACACTTTTATGGACTGCGTTAATTTCGGGTCACCATGTAAAACCACGGCCACTGAAACTAATGCCGATGACTGAATTAATTGATCGTTTATTTATCCTTTATTAACCCCTTCAGCCTGGACGTGTTTTATATAGGGTGGTCCGTAAATAGCGCTCCACTAGAAACTCACCCTATGGTATTTCGTGTTGTGGGTACGGCTCAGTCTGCTGGTGTGGGTGTGACATTGGTAGTTGGAAATGAGGGGATTATGTAGAGTAGACACTGATAACTTTGCCTGGGCTGTCCCTGCAACACAGGAGAAATCAGCCGGTGGAGTGGCTGAGCAGCGTTATATATGGACCAGCCTATATTCTTCCAAGGGATGATTTAATTCTACACAAGAGACACTTTTTGAAATGGAGGGGTTAGATACAGCCTTCATTAACCCCTTCAGTTCGAAAGGGATTTTCTGAGTTACCCACTTCACCTCGATGATCTAATTTCTATTTTCTTGCTATTTCTAGACGATTTTACTCAGCTTGAGACTGGAGGGAGGTTAGATACAGCCTTCATTAACCCCTTCCCCACCAGAGATCCCGCCACGAACTTGCATAAAAATCGTCTGGAGAGAGCAGGAATTAAAATGTAAAAATACATCTTCGGACTGAAGGGGTGAAAAAATGGTCCAAGGATAGAGAGAATAGAAATAAATAAAATAAATAAAAATTGGATATAACAGAGGCTAACTTACCATCCACTACATTATTTTAATCTGGAGCTTTTGAAATCGGTTATAATTTTTGTTTGGCGTAAATGTATGTGGTTTTGTATATATGTAGCCGTAATGTGCATAAAAATGACTGTACAAAATAATGTTCTATATATATGCTGACTTGCCTGTTTGTCTATACATGTGCGCATAAGTGTGATTGGCTGCTGTGGTACGGTATGCTATGCTATGCTATGGTACCGTGTGGTGCGGTCACTATACCAAATATATTTATAAAGATGAATGTCTTTTATTCGAACAGCCCATGTTTACTCTTAGGCTATTTGCATGCACCAGCATAAAAATAATTACAATAATAATTATAGCAACAGCAGATCCTACGAGAAATCAAACGCTGCCCTTTTCACAGACACCAAAAAAATCACAGACTCAATGACATGGAGAAGTTCATACAAACTTCTTTACACAACAATAACAGAATCACCACATCAAACAAAGTATAAAGATTTAATAATCAGGTCTGCTGTAAGTAAAAGAATCGAATCAGGAAATGAGATGTGCTTGCAAGGAGAAGAGAAGAGAAGGGTGAGAAGTAATCCTCAGAGAGTGATTTTGTTGCAATATTGTGTGATATGTGTTACTGATGATGAATGCAGGGTTGAAGTAAGGCTTGAGCCGATTCCATACAAGACTGGTGAAGCATCCATCAGGACATAGGAATTTGCATTATTCTGAGACAGACAGACAGACAGACAGACACCAAGCCAGCCAGGTACATATATACTCGCATATGTATGTATGTATGTAAAGAGAGAGAGAGAGAGAGAGAGAGAGAGAGAGAGAGAGAGAGAGAGAGAGACAGAGAGAGAGAGAGAGAGAGAGAGATGCATTAATTCAGCTTGTCAGTCCCTCGTCACAGGATTCTGCACATCTCACATTTAACAATACTCATCTATATCATGAGAATTTGGATGACTGAAATTCGAGAGCAGAAGTGTGGAAAATGGAAAAACATTTGTAGAATATTAAGTGTGTGTGTGTGTGTGTGTGTGTGTGTGTGTGTGTGTGTGTGTGTGTGTGTGATGAAATTCCACCCACAAATAATTCAAGCGTCAAACTTGTCATAACCAATTATTTACTTCACTGATGTCTGCCATAAAAAGTAGGGATATCTTTTTATTCATTCCAGTAAGATATGAAAGGGTAATAACAGTATTTCTTATATCAGGGAAATAAAAGACCTAGAAGATTCAACAACTGCCAAACGTCAAATATTTTCTCTAGCATCAAATAAGAGTAAAAGCAGATCCGGTGATAAACACTAAAACAAATGTCTCCCTTTCACAAACATAAAATAAATCATCAAGAGTTAATGATACAGAAAAATCAATATACATTCCTTTATTTCAATCAATCATTTCCTGTGGCAACCTCGGGGATGCATAGGGCCTCGATGAACTCACACCACCACATCCTATCTTGTGCTAACTCCTCAAGATCTCCCCAACACTCATCTCCAGCTTCCCGTCTCATTGTCCTCACCCACGTCTCTTTTGGCCTTCCTCTACCTCTCCTACCAGGTGCCACCCACCCTGGTGTACCTCGTACTATTCCCTGTCTCCTATACACATGTCCTAGCCACTTCCATCGTGAGAATCTAACATATTCATCGATCGGCTGCACTCCCGTTATTTCTCTAATTCTACTATTTGGTATCCTTTCCCACCACTTAACTCCTAATATTCTTCTAAGTGCTTTATTTTCAAACACCAAGAATTTATTTTCATAGTCACTGTGCTGTACCAAGACTCGTGTCCATAAATTAAGATACTCCTAACCATTACCTTATAAAGTTTGATTTTTGTATACACAGAGACATTGTTATTATTCCAAATATTTTTAAGCATTCCCATTGCCTGATTAGCCTTCTTTAACCTTTCCTCGAATTCAAAGTTCAAAGAACCATCCTTGGCTAAATAAGTACCTAAATATTTAAACCTATCAACTTGCTTTACAACCATACCTCCAATTACACATTCCTGCGCATTTTCCATATTCATATTGATTATTTCAGTTTTTCCACAATTAATAACCAAACCCACCTTGCGACCTTCACTCACCAAACAGTCCAACACTCTCTGCATCTCTTCTGGCCCATCACAAATCAAAACTATATCATCTGCATAATCTAAATCCAAAAGATTCCTGTTCTCTCCCCAAAGTATACCTGCACCGGTTTCTGTTCCAACACGTTTCATAATGTAATCAATGACCAATATAAATAGTAAAGGCGATAGAACACCACCTTGAATTACTCCGGACTTGACTTCAAACGAATCACTCAGACAACCATCAACCATCACTTTACAAAATGTGTCCTCATGCATGTTCATAATGACCCTCACAAACTCCTCTGGTATTCCATAATGTCTCATGATCTTCCCCATAGACTCTCTCGAAACACTATCAAAAGCCTTTTCAAAATCAACAAAACAAAGACTTAACGGTACTCTCATTTCATTAACTTGCTGCATCAAATGCCTAACTATAAAGATCTGATCATTGCAACCACGTCCCTTTCTAAAACCAGCCTGTTCATCCCTCAGAATACCCTCAACCACCGGCTCCAACCTATTTAACAACACTCTACTGAAAACTTTCAAAGCTATCGGTGACAAAGAGATTCCCCTCCAATTACCACATTCACTCAGGTCTCCTTTCTTCGGAACTTTAACAATTACACCATTCTTCCAAACTGATGGTAGTAACCCCGTCACCCATATCTTATTGAATAGCTTGGTCAAGATCATTATTAATCTATCCCCCTCCACTTTAAACATTTCCGGAAATAAACCATCCTCCCCTGGTGCCTTATTATTCTTTAACTGTTTTACTGCTTTCTCCACTTCTGCAAGCCTCAACTCTCCTGTTTCTATATTTAAATCTTCCTGAGCAGACGGTATATCCTCTTCTGGTGGTATTGGTCTATTAAGAACTGTCTCAAAATGCTCTTTCCATCTATTTTTAATATCTCCATATTTGGTCAATAAATTTCCTTCCCTGTCTCTAATTGGTATTTCCTTGCGTTTACCTGCATTACCACTCAGTTCTCTAATCGATTCATATGCTATTCTTTGACTCTGTCCATCATTTTTGTTTATTAGGATTTCAGTCTCTGCAACCTTTTCATCCACACATCTTCTTTTATCTCTCCTAGTTAACCTTCTTACTTCTGAATTCAAACTCCAGTACGCAGCTCTTGCTAATTCAATCTCTCGTTCATCAACGCATTGCATCTCACTCCTCAATTTAGCCTCACCTCTCTTTTTTATCATATCCCACGTTTCCTCTGATATCCATTTCTTTCTCCTGAATCTATGTCTCCTTCCAATCGTACATTCAGCAGTCCCATGCAAAACTTTGTTCACATCCTCCCACATCTCATCTACACTTCTCTCCCCCTCTTCCAACGTTTCCAACACCAAAAACCTATTTCTGCATTCTAATCTGAATTCCTCCTTTTCTTCTCCTTCTCTTCTAAGCTTAACAATATCGTATCTACCAACACCAGATTTTTCCTTCTTCTGATTTTTTAAGTTTAAACCTTATTTTTGCAATGCTGAGTTGATGGTCACTACCAATATCCGCTCCCGTTTAACATGAACATCTAGCAGAGAACTTCTATGCCTCCTACTGATAGCGATGTGATCAATCTGATTTTTATATTTTCCACACGGCGACACCCAAGTTGTCTTGTGTATATTGCAATGCTGAAAGAGTGTGCCCCCGATGACTAAGTCATTTGCTAGACAGAAGCTTTCAAACCTCACTCCGTTTTCACTCATCCTACTACCAACTCCCATCTTACCCATACATGCCTCAAATCCCTCATTTGAACAGCCCATTACTGCATTAAAGTCTCCAACGCAGATCAAAACATCATGTCTAGGTACCCTTCCTACTCCTTCTTGCAACTTTTCATAAAATGTGTCTTTCCTTTCATCGAGTGCATCATTAGTAGGTGCATAACACACAAACAGACTGATGTTGCCATGATTTGATTTAAACCGTGCGTATAGCAATCGCTCATCTATAGGATCCCACTCACATAAAGCCTTATTTGCTTTACAACCCAGCAACAATCCTACTCCCTGATAATGCATTCCGTCCTGTCGGCCAGATATCAATAAACGTATACCATCCTCCAAATCCAACTTATCGACTCCAGTTAATCTAGTTTCTGTCAGAGCACAAATATCAAGTCCGTAATTTTGAAAAACCTTCACTAACTCATCGATTTTACCGTCATGATTTAGCGTTCTCACATTCCAGTTACCAATTTTAATTGTATTTTTTGCATTGACAAAGGAATTAGATTGTAACTGAGGCAACCGTGAGATTCTTAGCACCCCCTGCCCATTTAAGGGCTGCACGGGACTGGGGGCCATTATTGTTCTTTCAGAGTCCATCAAGGTTTCTTTGGCTAACTTCCTGAACACCTCGCCATTGTGTTGCAGTCGCAGTAGGCAGCTAACTTGCCTGATTGCCCACACCCGAAAGACCCAGCTATGCTGTAGCCAGTCACGTGCCGGCATGCTTTATTTCACATTAATAAAAAATCACCACATTAAATATAATACAGCCAGCTCTCCTACAACGAGCAATCCAAGAACAAGGAATCATAGATCGGAAGAGGCACCGGTTTGTGATTCAAAATCTTCCTACAAGGAAAAAGATGCATGTAACGCGATGGGAGGCACCTGTTTATGCTTCAAATCTTACTACACGGAAAGGATGCATTTAACACGGATTGTCAGGCGATGGCGCATTGCTATGACGTGTCTGCATGGTATGTCGTCACGGTCCTGTAGTGACCACCACCAATGTCCACTACAACAGTCTCCCCTGCAACCACTTTCCTTGGCGGGCCTGGAAACAACATTCGCGCGCTCCGGGAAACAATGGCATTGTGGACTCCTGGCCGCTGTGCCCTTTTAGCCCACAGTAGCACCTGGTCTGGTTTCCCCCGGCAGGGCTTCCTCTGCTCCTGCAGGAAAAAAATGGCACGGAGGTTAAGGGTCCCATGTGCCGTTGTTGCCCAGAGCCGTGGCTCGCTCTGCTCCTGAGGGCAAAACGAGCACAGTGGCTAGGAATCCCATGTGCCGTTTTCCTTGGAGCTCGCGTATGTTGTTTCTGGGCCCGCCAAGGGAAGTGGTTGCAGGGGACACTTGTAGTGGACGCTGGTGGTGGTCACTACATTCCACTGAGCATTTCTTCTCCACTTGAGCCCACCCTCTCCCTGCGCTGTGACTACTCATGCTCTGTGGGACTTTTTTTTTTTCCCCCACTAACCCGTCCTCACCATGCCGCCGAAGCATTCAGGGTGAGGACTATTGCAGTTTGTATGTTAGAGTCCTTATTAGGTAGGTAGATATCCTGCAGTAATCATGAAAATGACCCAAAACGGTAAATTTGGGGCTGGCTTGGGTCCCTTGAAACCCTTTAATATGTAGACAATGGTTCCTATAACGCGCGATTCTATTGAGCGATGCTTTCTGGGTACAACATTCCTTTGTTATTGGAAAGGGCTCTGTAATTTACACAGAGTTAATAAGTTCTGGTGTAAGTAAAATATAAGTATAGGGCAGAGAAACTACATGTGCTTGCAAGCAGAAGAGCAAAGAAGACAAGAGAAGAGAAGAGGAAAGAAGAGAAGAGACGAAAACAGACGAGAAGAGAGGAGACGAGAACAGAAGAGAAGAAAATGAAGAGAAGAGACAAGAACAGACTAGAAGGGAAGAGACGAAACAGGGACTATATGTGAGAGATTTTGTTATGATATTGTGTAAAATGTAATACGATGGTGCCTGCAGGGTCAAAGTGAGTCGTTAACTGACACATAATAACTGGAAGAAATGATGTAAAAAGCCATTATTACTCTATTTTGAGAGAGACAGGTAGATAGATAGATAGATAGATAGATAGAGAGAGAGAGAGAGAGAGAGATGCAGTGTCAGCTTTTCAGATCCCTAGTCACTGGATGGTGCATATCTTACATCCAACAACACTCAACAATATCATGAGAATTTGTATGATTGCACTGCGAGTGCAGAAGCGAAGGAAAAATGGACAAACATATGCACAGAATTTCAAAGGCGTGTGTGTGCCTTGTGTATATTTGTATGTGGCCTGTGAGTGCATGTATGTGTGTGTGCATGTGTGTGATGTGTGACTGTGCCAGTGAATGTGCATGCATGCGAGCCAGCGTGTGTGCCTGGGTGTGTTGGGATACCGTATCAATAAAAAAAATCAAGTGGCAATTATGGCCAGAACCTGACTTCCATTTTGACATTCATTCAAAGGCTGCTTAATATATCAAAGCCGCTTCTCTCAAAACTTTTTTTCAGAAATTTCTTCCAAATTCCCCAGTGAACTGCTGTAGATTATTCCCTTAAAACTTTTGCTTTCACTTGGCCAACTTCTTAAGGAGCGTGAGAGTGTGAAATGTATAAGATCGGGCATGAATGGGCGAGGAAGATGCGAGGAAGGAGTTGCTTTGTTGATGAATGAGGTGTGGCAGAGTGGAATGACGGAATACAAATGTGTCATCTCCAGATGTATGTATGTCAAGTTCAAGTTTGAGAAGGTGAAAGTGGCGGTGATCGTAGCGTATTCATCGTTTGAGAACAGGAGTGAGACAAAGACAGGTTTTGGGATGATGAAGTAGCAGGAGAAATGCCCAGGGCATGATTGTAATAGGCGATATGAATGGTAGAATAGGCACTGGTCCTGTGAATGACAGAATGGGTAATAATGGAGTACAAGAGAGAATGACAATCGGAAGCGACTGAAGGACATGTGCCAGGAAGGAAGATTGTGCATTTCTAATTCTTATTTTAAACACAAAGATGCACATAAATATACGTGATATATAGGGAGTGGAGATCACGTTGAAAGGAGCCTGATTGATTACGTGCTTGTAGTGAATTCGATGCTGGATAGTGTTGCTGATACGAGGGCAGTGAGAGGACGATGTGGAGGTTTGTCAGATCATATGACTGTGGTATGCAAGATCAAGCTGAGAGGAGTGGGGTGGACCAAGAGCGAGAAAGGAGCTGTCAGGGAGAGACTGAAAGTCTAGAAGCTGAGGATCAAAGAAATGGCAGATGAATACAGGGACAAAGAAGGGGAGGAGTTAGAATCAGTGAACTGGTATGAAATGGATCTGGACAGCTTGTAGAATGTATATAGGGATTGCTAATTTAGGAGTGCTAAAGCGGTGTTTGGTGTGACAAGAGTAACAACAAAGAAGAAAGGTATAGCATGGTGGGATGAAAAGGTTAAGAGAGCACTGGGGGAAAAGAAAAAGAAGTGGCTAGAGTGGATACAGGACAGGGGTTAAGCTGAAATAAGAAATGGATATACTGAGATTAAGAAACACACAAAGAGACTAGTGAAGAGGATAAAAAAAGGAGGTAAATGATGATCTAGGAAGAAAAATTTATGCAAATTACTCTGATAATAGGAAGTTATTCTGGAAAGAGGTGCGGAAATGTATAAAGTGACAGTGGAAAGAAATGTAAAAGTGCGATGGATGTAAGTGGTAGATTATTAACTCATGGGGATGAAGCAGGGACCAGATGGAAAGAATTTTTTGAAAGTCTGATGAATGGGAATGAAGAGAACAAAGTGACTACTAACATGATTTGCTTTGGGGGTGTACAGAGAAGGAATGCAATGCTAGGAAAGGTGACACTAGCAGAGCTGAAGAATGCTATGAAGAGGCTGAAAAATGGGAATGCAGCTGGGGTTGGTGAGGTGTATGCAGAGATGATTAAGTGTAGTGGAGAGAGCAGAATGAAGTGCTTGATGGAGATATGTCAGAAGGCACGGATGTGAAACTGTGCCAGTAGAGTGGAAAAAGACAGTGATTGTAATGCAAGAATTATCGTGACACAAGTCTATTTAGTGTGGTAGGGAAGGTATATGGAAGAATTATCAAAGAGAAAGTAAGAGAGAGATCAGAAGTCCTAGAGACTGACGAACAGGGTGGCTTTAGGAGTGGCAGAGGATGTGTGGATCAAATATTTGCTGTTCGACAGAGTGATGAAGGCTTGTGAGATGGATTATAAGGTGTTTATGGCATTTATGGATCTGGAAAAAGCATATGACAAAGCAGACAGAGAAGGATAATGAAAGGTTTCGCACATGTACGGTGTAGGTGGTAAGCTGCTAGGTACCGTCAAAAGTTATTATGATGTCAGTGAGGCATGTGTAAGGGTACATGGGCATCTAAGTGAATGGTCTACGATCGGTGTGGACGTGCGACAAAGTTGTGTGATGTCTCCATGGTTACCCAACATAAATATGGATGGGGTGATGGAAAAGTAAAAACACGAGTAATGGAGAGAGGGATGGCATTGGTAATGATTGGTGATGGATGGAATATCTCAAATTTGTTGTATGCTGATGATGCAGCGCTACTTGGAAATACAAGAGCTTGGTGGACTAGTGCAGAGTTTCGTAGATGCCTGAGAACGTCGTGCTTTGAAAGTAAATGTAGAAACGAGTAAAGTGATGGTTATTGAGTGAGAAGGTGACTCCCAGTGTGATGTTACAACGAATGGAGAGAGACTGGAATTGATGAGAGTTCAATTACCTGGGTACAGTGATAGAAAAGAGAGGAAAATGTGCAAAAGAAGTGGAAAGTAGAGTTACACAAGGAAGGAAAGTACAAGGTGCAATGAAGGCCTCGATAAGAAACGGAGGCTTGAGTGTTGCAGCTGTGCAATGCTTACATGGAGTGTTTGTGCCAGCTTTGACATACGGATGTGAGACTATGGTGTGGCATGAAAATGAAAAGTCAAGAGTAAGAGCAGTGGAGATGGGACTGCTGAGAAAATATATGTGGAGTACAGAGAGTGAATAGGATATGGAATAATGTGATTCGTGAAAGATGCAGAGTGAGGAAGTCTGTGGATACCAGAATCGAAGATGGTGTACTGAGATGGTTTGGTCATGTGGAGAGAATGAATGACAATAGGGTGGTGAAAAAGGTATATCTGAGCGAATCTGAGGGAGGGAGGAGGCTAGGCAGACGAAGGAGAAGATTGGATACGGTGGATGAGTGTGTGAGGAAAAGAGGTATGGAAGTTAGTGAGGCTAAGAGACTGACAAGAGACCCAACTGGCAGGATGACTTTCGTGCGGAGAAGTGCATAACCAGGGATTTGGCACCCCTTTTTAACGTGACATCGTTCGGTCTGACTCTATCAGATAGGTATAGGTGAAGCTACAGAAAGTGGCGAAAAATGTTTGGCCTGTCTAATGGAGCCAGGATTCCGTGGGCTTGAATGATGAGTGATCGGAAGCGTGGCCCATTGAGCTGGGCAAACTTAGGCTGTCTGGACGTTGCTACTCCCCACCCTGCCCTAGCATGGGAAAAGAGGTCAGGATGATGATGAAGGTGATGGTGGAGTTTTTTTTTTTTAATATCTGCAAAATATTTTTGCAACATTGATTTTTTTTTTTGGGGGGGGAGGAGGTTATGCATATCCTTTAGAAACTCCCATGCTGACTAAAATCACTTGTAACTATCAAGAACTAGAAAGAGCTCACACAGCGCATCCCTCCGCCAATCCATCGCCATTAAAAAAGATCCTGATCCAGATCCGCGGATATAGGATACAGACACTGATCCGCCCCCAAATTAAATCAATTCTTTCTTGGTCCATGGCCCACCTTTCCACAAAATTTCATTGAAATTCACTGAGAACTGTTGGACACATTGTGTGTGATACTCCGGATCTGGGTCCGCCCCCAAATTTAATCAGTTCTTCCTTGACCCACGGCCCACCCTTCCGTTCATAACTTTTCAGTAATCCCGGATGTGGATCCGGATCCCCCCAAAATTTAACCAAATCTTTCTTGGTCCATGGCCCACCTTTCCATAAAATTTCATTGAAATTCACAGAGAACTTTTGGAGATATTGTGCGGGATTCTCCGGATCCAGATTGGATCCGGCCCAAAATTTAATCATTCTTCCCTGGACCATGGCCCACCCATCAACAAAATTTCATCATAATCCGTTCATAAATTTTTGAGTAATCCTGCTAACAGACAAACAAACAAATAAACAAACGAACAGAAAAACAAGCCAACTCGGGGTAAAACACACTCCTTGCCGGAGGCAGCAAATGAGAAAAATATGGACAGAAGGGATTAAGGCCTGCATCGGTATACTTCTGACTTTTCGAGTTTCATGAGACATTTGTGTCATAAAAAACTTAGGCAAACTTGACTACATAATTCCACTGAAAGAAAATGAAACTGTAAAACACCATCTCTTCTCTCACAATAATAAACAAGTAAATTGATAAATCAATCAATCTATCTATCTATCTATATACCTAGGCTGCTTCCCCCAAGGAAAGGGAGATAGCCGAGACAGGACGACACACTCCCCATTTACTCATCCATTCAAACACATTCATTCACATCTTAGCCCCAAAGGGAAGAACGGACAGATCCTCACCGCACCACACCGCACAAGGGTCAACTGCGCAATGCAATCAGTGACATCCGCAGCAGGGCCCGACAGCAGAACTGGTTTACCCCTGCCACATCATAACAGACCCATCCCCTTACCCGCACCTGACCTGACTATAGTCTCACCAATCTAAAACCAAGGTTTGGGTGGAGTCCAGCCGGGGATTTCCCGGCGTACAGCGCTGCCTTGTTTCCCATACTCTGATTGGCTAGTGGGTGACCTGACACCGTTAGAGTTCGTCCGCTCACATCTCGCCACCTGGCCTGACATGACTTCACCCACTTCTGTGTGTGTGTGTGTTTGTGCATGTGTGTGTGTGTGTGTGTGTGTGTGTGTAAAGACAAACTAATTTAAGTTATAAATATAACCAAAATAATGAATTTAAAAGTCGCATTCTCTCTCTCTCATATAATTTATGATTTTTTACCTGGTAATAGCCTTTAAATTACACTCTACATATTAAAACATAGACTTGCTTTCCACACCACCCAAGAGGTAAAACTCACGGCGCGTTTTTTTTTTTTTTTAAGAGGTTTCCCCGATAGGCCTATTCCTCTTCTCTTACAGCATGTAAGAAATTAGCATGAATCCTCCTCATCAGAAGAGGTGAGAGTGATAGTGAAAGAATCAATGAAATTATCAGTTGCCACATCTCTTTTTGCATCATCTGTTTGAATTTGTTCTGCGTGTATAACAGCATTTCTCCAGTTTTCTGATGTAATTTTCTCAATTGCCTCACGAATAAGTGGCTTCATATCGGCATTCCGGAATGTTTTCCTTTTTGATACATAGCCTTTAAGCTGAGCCCATATGAGTTCTATTGGGTTATACTGGCAGTGATAAGGAGGCATGCGTACAACTCGATGGCCGTGCTCTAAGGCAGTCCTGTCGATGACGTAATTTGTATCGGCAGCAGTGATGTAGCGAGTCACAAGTTCCATAATTTCCACTTTCAGGAGACCCTCTGGTACTGTTATCCCCTTCTTCTCCAGCCATTCTATCATCGTTGCTTTATTGTTGGAACCTGTTGGTGGTTTATGCTTTTTCCTTGAGTGATAGGATGCATTATCCATCACAATAACTGAAGAGGGAGGAATGTTAGGTAACAGTTGTACCTGAAACCACTTCTCGAATGTCTCGGCATTCATCTGATCGTGGTAATCCCCAACATTTTTTGCTTGGAATATCAGGGCAGCTTCGAGAACAAATCCATTTTTGGTTCCGGCGTGCAGAATAATCCAGCGGCAACCTTTCCCTGTCGGTACCCGCACTCCCTCGGCTTTTCCTGAGGTGCTGTCTGCCCAGCACTTAGAAACCGTATGGTTTTGATTTATCCAAGTTTCATCTAAGTAGACAATAGTCTTGTCAGAGCTTGTAAGTGCCTTCATTTCTTTCAAAAACTTGCACCTGGCAGAGGTTACGTCGCTGTGTTCCATTAGAAATCTCCGTCCATCAACGCTTGCGTACCGAAATCCTATTTTCTTCATAACTTTTCTTAAAGTTTCACGGCTGCCAGGGTAAGAAAGGTTACTCTTCATTTCTGCGTGGATTTTTTCAAGGGTAGGGATTTCTTTTCTGTCATAGAAATTTAAAACAGTTCTGCATAGCACATCTTCATTGAAGTTATCAAAAAAGTCTGCAATTGGTTTTACACGTTGCCTTTTCTTGGGAGACGTAAACTCTGGAGAGTTGTTTTCTTCATTATCTCTTGCTTCTCTGCGTATTGCTTCTATCCTGCTCTTGCTAAGTCCTGTTGCTGCAGCTGTTCGATGAATTGCCCTTGAAACATCATCGAAAATTCCTCTGTACTTCTTCTCCTGCAGAAAATACTGGCTTACTTTGAAGGCCATTTCTTTGGCTTGACTATGTAGATGCAAGCGAGTTGGCGTAGCTGCCATTGTGTCTGCATCAACGCAGAAAGTGAACAGTGGAAGCACGTGACAGAAGCTTAAATCTCCCTCCAATAGATTAACTCCCAGTATGGGCCTGGATGTTGCCGCTCGTGAGTGTTTTAACTTATTTATTTCTATTAAGAAAATAGTGTATGTTCTACTGATTCCTTCAAATTATATTATAAACGTAATTGTTACATTATTTACCCAACTTAGAACTACCGTGAAAGTAGGTAAAAGTAACTACATTTTTTTCAGCACCACTGTAAAATATGTATGCCACGTTTCTTTATTGATGTACAAGAGCCATATGCATTACAAGTTTACCTTCCTTTGATATGCTAGAATACTTACGTTTATATTGTATTAGTATGTGTGTACCTATCTGTGATGCCTATTACATATATAACAGAATCTACTCATCGCTCGTTTAGGAAGTATGGCATGGCTGCACCCAGCGCCAGACCCCACCCAAACCTTGGTTTTAGATTGGTGAGACTATAGCTGATCAGACCAAATGCGGGAGAATATCCCCTCAGGGCTGTGTCATCACTTATTCATTCACAATTTCTCTCCATTTATTTCTGTCACGCACAGCCACTCTTCCTTGCTCAACAGACATCCCTCTCGCATCCAGCGCTCTCTTTACACTGTCCATCCATCCTATTCGTGGTCTTCCTCTCAGCCTTACACCTCTCACATCAGATCTAGTTATCTTTTTCACCAATCGCTCATTATCCATTCTCTCCATATGCCCAAACCACCGCAACACCCTCTGTTCAACTCTACCAGCCATCTCCCGAACAACTCCAGTTCTCCTTCTCACTTCATCATTTCGCACCTGATCCATACGCGTCACTCCACACATACTCCTCAGACACCTCATCTCCATTACATTCAAACTTTTCCTCTCTGCTACACCAATATTCCATGTTTCAGCCCCATATAATGCAGTCGGTACCACAACACCCTCATACAGCCTTCTCTTTACATCCATTCTAAGCGAATGACATTTAAACACTGTTTTCATTCCTCCCAGCACCTTTCCTACTTCATTTATTCTAAACTTCACTTCTGCATCTATTCTTCCATCCACAGCAACATGTGACCCTAGATATTTAAAACAATCTACCTCCTCAAGCAACTCACCATTCAAAACTATATTCATCCCTCTACCATCTATCAACCTCGTACACTTCATCACCTTTACTCTTATTCTCATTTCCTTTCAATTTCCTCCTTTCACACACCCTTCCAAACTCCTTTACCAACTGTCTCAATCTCTCCTCTGAATCAGTCACCAGTGCAGTATCATCTGCAAACAGCAGCTGCTTCAGATTCCACTCTCCACCATCAACATTTACCAGACTCAGACCACCTAAAACTCTTGCATTCACCTCCCTTACAACACCATCCATGTAAATATTAAACAACCAAGGCGACAACACACATCCCTGTCGCAGCCCCACTCTAACGGGAAATCAATCAATCACAGCATTTCCCACTCTTACACACGCTCTACTATTTACATAAAAACTTTTCACCCCTTTTAGTAACCTACCATCAAGTCCATACAATCTTAAAACAGTCCACAAAGCCTCCCTATCAATTCTATCATATGCTTTCTCTAAATCCATAAATGCCCAAAACTCATCCTTGCCTTTCGCTAAATACTTTTCACACACTTGTCTCACAGCAAACACCTGATCAAAGCATCCCCTCCCTCTCCTAGAGCCACACTGCTCATCACCAGTCACTCCCTCTGTACCTTCTCTAACTCTCATAATTAACACTCTACCATACACCTTACCTACAACACTCAACAGACTTATACCCCTAAAGCTATTACAGTCATACTTATCACCCTTGCCTTTATACAATGGGACCATACAAGCACTTGCCCAGTCAACTGGCACCATACCTTTCTCAAAGCATACATTCAATAATCTTACTAACCAGTCAACAATAGTCACTCCACCACTCTTCAGGCATTCCACAGCACACCCATCCATACCTGCAGCTTTCCCTGTTTTCATCTCCTTTACTGCCTTCTCCACTTCCTCCTTCGTGATCAAAGAATCATTCAACTCTCCCAACACATTTATTCCTTGCACCCTTCCATCTGCCACAATCTCAGCCACCTTTTCCTCCTCTACGTTTAACAATCTTTCAAAATTCTCTGCCCATCTCTTCCTTACTGCATCCATCTCAATTAACATCCTTCCATCCTCTGCTTTTACTCGTTCTTCCTTCCCAGACTCTCCCTTTCGCACCCTTTTCACCTCCTTCCAAAACATTTTCTTATTCTGTTGAAAATTCTCTGTCAGCCGCCTACCCCACCTCTCATCTGCTGCCACTTTAGCATCACGCACAGCCCTTCTCGCTCTATTCCTCTTTTCCTTATACGAGTACCTTTCATATGACATCTCATCCTTCCTCTGCAGCCACACTTCATATGCACGTCTCTTCTCAGCCACAGCCATACTTACTTCCTCGCACCACCATTCACTTCCTTTTCTTACACCACCACCCACACGTCTCACACCACACACCTCTTCTGCATGCCCCACCACAGCACTCTTAAACAACTGCCATTCCTCCTCCATGCTGCCATTTTCCCGATCTTTCACTGCGTTCCACTCATCTTTCAATTTCTCCTGATACTTTATCTTTTTCTCTCTTTTATCCAACTCACTCACTTTCAAAACCTCCCTGCCACACCTAACCCTTCTAGCTCTCACCCATCTCTTACCTACTCTTAACTTTCCCTCCACCAGGTAGTGGTCAGACATACCTCCACCCTCCCCTTTCAGAACTCTCACATCCAACAATCTTCGTATTACATTCCTAGACACAACCACATAGTCCATCAAAGCTCTATCAACAACCCTTCCACCCTCCTGTCTCACCCATGTATACTTATAAATATCTTTCTTCTCAAATAGCGTATTCCCAATCACCATCTCTCGTTCAACACACATCGCTATCATTCGTTCCCTATTTTCATTTCTTCCAGGCACACCATGCATACCAACTACGCCTTCAACTGCTACATTTCCCACTCTAGCATTCAGATCTCCCATCATTACCACATTCACATTCGCTCCAGAACTCTGAAGACACTCATCAACATCATTCCAGAACGACTCCCTCTCTCGTTCACCCCTTTCACTACCAGGCCCATATGTACTCACAAACACCCACAACTCACGTTCAAATTTCGCTTTCACCCACATCAGTCTCGATGACACCTCCTTCCATTCAATCACACATTGCTGTACTTCCGGACTCACTAACAAGGCCACACCTTCTCTTGCCCTTCCTCTATCAACACCTGACAATCTTCCATTCACACTTCCAAACATAGATTCCCCCTTCCCTTTCATCTTCGTTTCACTCAAAGCTAACACATCCAACTTTCTTGTCACAAACATTCTCCCAATCTCCTCCTTTTTAGCCTCTATCGTACTACACCCACGCACATTCATAGACCCAATCTTCAGGGTACGGGGATAACTCCATCCCCCATCCCTTTCTCTGGCCTGTCTCTTTTTAGGAACTAAAAAACAGAGGAGGAGGTCCCTAGTCCCCTCACCCCGCCCCTTTTAGTCGCCTTTTACGACACGCAGGAAATACGGTGGCAGTATTCTTCCTAACACAACCTGGCCGCAGAGTAGTAGTACCACCCCATAGTGTGGCCAGATTGTGTCCCCCCCGCCACAGGGGGGGGGGGAGGGACACAACCTGCCCAACATAAGTTACTGATGAACTTCTCTAATATGAAAATTACAGTAAATGCTAATCTACGAAAAATTATTATTCCGATCATCTGGGTGACGTCTTTTTACATATTGTTCTTGCTGCCTCCAGCAATGAAAGCCGTGTCTAACTCTATCAGGTCAAAATGTATCATTAGCTGAACCAAACCGTTTGAACATAGCAAAAATTAGACAGAAAATTCGTCATTGGACTGAATCTGATTAAGCGCTAAAACAAATCACCTTTTTCTCGAACACAATAGACATCAAAACTCAGGGATACAGGAAACTTAGTAGTGAACTCAGTCAAATCTCCCTTTTTCACAAACAACATAAATCACCAAGACTGAACAATAAGAAAAATTCAAAATTAATATAAACTTCACAAAAGCATCACTTTAAAATTCTCCTCTCTTTTCTATAGACACAACAGAAATCACCAATAATAAGCGACATGCGAAAATTAATACCGAATTCTCCTTAGTCACCCTTTTCAAAAACACAATATAAATGACCAAGACTTACCAAAAAAAAAAAAATAAAGAGAGAGAGAAAAAAAAAGAAGAAGGCAGGGCTTGAGTGCTGGGCGGCCTCTCATGACCCCCCAGGCCCTGTCTTCCCCCTGACTATGAAAAAGCTCCCCCTCACCGACCGGGCCAATGTACAGTATGGCCCGGTCTCCACTATGAGTGGAGGATAACTTAAAACGAACGAACGAACGACTAAGACTCAACGACACAGGAGGAATAATAATCATATTCTCTAAGGCGTTTTCAAAGACAGATGAAATCATCAAGACTAAATGATACAGGAAAGGTTTATTAAAAATTCTCTTACATGCTTCCTTTCCAGAAGCACAAAAGAAATCACCAACGCTCAACGATATATGAACGTCAATGTGAAATTCTCGTACCACGTCCTACTCTTCTCAGACACAACAGAAATCACCAAAACTACACGATACGGAAAATTTAATATGGAATTCTCTCGCTACAATAACAGAATCACCACATCAGGCACAACATCAAGAGTCTATGACAAGTTCCACTATTAGTAAAACAGCAATTGTGGCCGAAGAAAGTAAATGTGGTTGGGAAGAGCAGACTGTGGCAAGCGATGATAAAAGTAATAAAGTTGTCCATACGGTGCTTTACTCATACTCTGTCAGACGCCTTCACGAGTTGGCACTATATAGTCGAGCAGTTGAGCTGCCTGGTTATGCAAATGAACACAAGAACGTAAGAAAAGAGAATAACTGCGGTAGGCCAGTTGGCCCATGCTAGGCAGCTCCTAAAAGAGAGATTGAGCTACTAGAATTAGGTAACGATAGGAAAGAAGAAGGGCGGGGGAAAGGGCTCTCCCCCGCCCTCCAAACCCTCCAGCGAAGCCGGCAGGAAAAAGTCAAAAGGAGCACCACGCAGCATAGAAAAAATGTCGGGAGCATTTTATAAGAAAGTGTGAAAGGAAGAAAAGAGACTATCATAGTGAAGCCCGAAAAGGAAAAGGAATGATTTAGCACTGGTTATGAGAAGATTTTTGTATTTCATAATACCCACCTTTTATAATTGTCACGTGCTTATCTAGCCTGTTTGAAACTCTCAATGGAAGAGGCAGCAATTGCATCACTTGGCAGCTAATTCCATTCATCCACTACTCTGTTGCCAAACCAATTTCTACTTTATCCTTATTAAAACGGAGTTTATCTAGTTTGAAACCATTACTACTAGTTCTGCCCTGTATACCTTGCTAATATCTCCCTTATTTAATCTCTTCATCCAGGTAAACACCTAAGTTAAGTCTCTCCCCTACTCTACGAGCTTCTAGTGAGTGCAGATTTAGCATTTTTAGTCCGTCTTCATATGACAGGTTCCGAACATCATGTATAATTTTTGTCATTTATCTCTGTACATTTTCTAACGAGTTAATATCCATTCTATAGTAGGGACACCAAAATTGTACTGCGCAGTATGAATGTGGCCTTACTAATCCTAGATAAAGTTGCAGTATTACTTTTGATGACCTATTGCTCACGCTTCTGGAAATAAATCCTAGGACCCTATTTGCTTTATTTCTCGCATTAATACACTGTGGCCTTAGTTTGAGGTCGTTACTAACCATAACTCCTAGATCTCTCTCGCATTCTGATTTACTAATTTCTTTGTTACCTAAGCTGTATTTAGTATCTCCAGTGGTCTTGCCTACGTTAAGTACTTTACATTTTTCAACTTTAAATTCCATTTGCCAAGTTTTAGACCATTTGGACAATATATCGAGGTCCATTTGTAAGTTACGGCAATCGTCAGTCGAGTTAATGATACGCCCTATTTTTGTCATCAGCATATTTGCTAATACTGTTAGTGATTCCTAAGTCTAGATCATTTATATGTATACCAAATAACAGGGGACCAAATACTGAACCCTGTGGTACACCGCTAGTTACTAATCCCCAGTCCGACTTAATTCCCTTTACTAATTTTCTCTGCTTTCGTCCTTTCAGCCAGGATTCTATCAATTTTAAGATATCGCCGTTTATACCGTGTGCTCGAACCTTTCTAACTAGCCTTCCGTGTGGGACCCTATCTAAAGCCTTACTAAAGTCCAGATAAAAATATCGTAAGCTTTGTTCCTATCTACTGCATCATAGACCTCCGAGAAGAATGACAAGTTTGTGAGGCAGGATTGTCCTTGCCTGAGTCCGTGCTGACTTTCATTTATAAGATTAAATCTTTCTAAGTGTTCTCTAATCTTATTTGCCAAAATTGACTCTAACATTTCTCCTACTATTGACGTTAGACTTATCGGACGATAATTCGACGCAGCTGATTGTCGCCCTTTTTTAAAGATGGGCACTACGTTTGCGGTCTTCCTGCCCTCTGGTACTTTTTCTGAAATTAAAGAGTCATTAAATAACGTTAAAAGTGCCTGACATAATTCTTCTTTGGTTTCTTTTATAATTTTTGCATATATATCATCCGGACCTGGCGATTTTTGAGGTTTTAACTTATTAATTTCTTTCAGTACGTCCTCATTACTAATGGTTATTTTACTAAGAATATTGTCCGTATTATCATCGTAAATATTTGCTGCTTGAGGGACCAGGTCTAGATTTTTCTTGGTAAATACTGATATGAAATAATTATTTAGGATGGAGCACATTTCTTTATCTTCACTGGTATTGTCGCCTGATTCTGTTCTGAGTGGTCCTATCCTATCTTAATTTTTTCGTACGGAACATTTGATAAAAACCTTTGGGGTTTTCTTTCGATTCACTAGCAACCTTCATTTCATAACTTCTCTTTGCTTTCCATATCTCCTTCTTTACTTCTCTATTCAAAATCGCGTACCTGTTACTAAGTTTTCCTCTCCACGTTTTATTTTTCTTTATATTCCTTTCCTTTGGCCTATGAGAGATGTTCATCTGTTGTTTAACCATCTTGGTTCTGATTATTCGTTCTAAACGGTTTTGAAGGGATATATCTATCTTGGCCTCCGTGTATTATATTTACTAACTCGTTATATTTCTCACTGGCCGAACGGCTGCTTGGTACTGGACCTGAGTTAATCCCCATCACCTGAACTACACTCCCACCTATGACCTGACCCCCAGACACCTGGCGTACATTCCCACCCGTTTCCTGCCCCTCACCTAATACCTGGGGTTCCCCACTAACCTTGCTTTCCCTAAAGTAGCTAGTCTCCCTATGGAATGCAGTTCTAAAATAAACTCTTAATCCATCAAAATCACCAAGATGAAAATTAGGAACGGTGGAGGTATATTCAGTGGAATAGACATCCCAAATAAATCTGAATTTAATTTCTTCATGATCGCTATTACCAAGTCGTCCACCAACCTCGATATCACTAATGATATTTTCTTTATTAGCTAAAACCAAATCTAGTATATTATTACGTCTGGTGGGCTCCCTGATATACTGATGAAGGAAATTATCCTGTACTATATCTAGAAACTCCTCTGACTCCTCATCCCCTCTCTGATTTCGCCAATCAGTCCTAGGCAGATTAATGTCCCCTACAATTATTACTAAGCTGGAATGTGACGCTTTCCTAATTTCCTCCCAAAGGTATTTACCATCTGCTCTACTTAATATTGGAGATCTGTAAATAGCTTCTAAGACTTTCTCCCTGTTGTTACTAATTTCAACTCAGACACTTTCGGTGTCCCCTAATGTCCGTTTTATTGTGACAGTAATGAATCCTTTACATAAATAGCTAACCCGCTCCCCTTTCTTCCCAGACGGTTTGACTCAAAAATATTATAGCCCTTTATCTGATATTCTACTAAAAATCCTCGAGTGTCTGTATTCATTCAAGTTTCACTAATAACGGCAATATCTATTTTCTCTGTACACATTAAATCCCTCAGTTCCATTTTATTTAATAAACTTCTGCTGTTTGTGTATTACACTTTCAGATTATTACGAGTAGTTATACCTGTACTTTAATTTTTTTTTTTTTAATTTTGTTAATAACTGGGAAACTCTTTACTAATATAAAAACTTTTTGTACTGTCACTTATCGCCCCACTATCATCGCTTGTTCGGTCCTCTATCACAGCCTCCTCATTTTGAGGTGCCTGAGTGGATGTTTCTACACTGACGGTTAAGCTGTTGTTCTTACTTTTACATATCTTGATACATCTATCCAAACATGTTGATAATGATTTCTGAGTGTAGTTGCTGCAACTTCCTGTACAACTAATTCTCAACCTTGAAAAAAAAAACTCAAACTCCCTATCTATCATTCCTGCTAAAACAGTAACTCCCTGTCTACTGAGATGAGTCCTATCCCAACAATACATGGAACTCCGTGCATAAAACCGGTCCCAGCTGTCTATGAATGGTGTTGCATTATCTTTGCACTATCTTTCAAGGCGGCAATTAAAACCTATTGCCCTGCTCAACCATTCCCTCTCAACCCCCCTCTAAAACAAAACACCGAGTACTACAGGGGTCCCTCCCCACTCCCTAACCTTCTTCAAGATCACCTTGTACTGTTGCCAGAGTACCTCAGTCTTACGCCTACCAGTATCGTTGCCTCCTACACTGAGGCAAACAGTGGGTTTGTCTCCACTATCCTTCACATTTGAAAATTTTTGTATCACATTACCCACCCTGGCCCCCGGAAGACACTTATGTTTAGTGAGTGGAGTATACATGGCTCTGTTTACATATCTTACCTGGGAGTCTCCAACAACGGCAACATTTCTCTTACCTTTCTTGAGATCCGTATACTTACCTGTATGGAAGTTCTCTCACCGTCCTACTCCCCTACTTCCCTCTCTGCCTTCCCTTCACACTGGTCATGTAATGCGTTGAATGCATTTATGGTCTTTATCTCTGCTTGTTTCTTAAGGGTGAGCTTTGCTGCACCCTTGTGGACAAGTGGCCTACCTTCAGCCTTTTTTTTCTCCTCCAACATATCCTCCAACAATTCCCTCACTTCTGACTTCTCCTGCCTGAGTATTTGTACCTCCCGCTTCAGTTTGAGAAGTTCCTCCTTTAACTCAAGGTTGTCCTTCTCAAAACTTGCAGCAGGGACACAACTCTCCGTAGAGGAAGCCATTACACACAAATTCACACAAAGGTATCACAACATGATCACAGGTCACTGCAACACACTAGCACAACATTATCACAGATCACTAGTACAGCACTATCACAGGTCACTACAACACACTAGCACAACACTATCACAAGTCACAAACTCTCTGACAATTCTCACAACAGGTGGGTACAGCTAGCTAAATCAGGAATGCCAGGAGAGACATCTGAACAGACTGACCTCACGTGAAGATAAATTTAGTTTTGAATGGTGTGTTGCTTGAGGAGGTAGAGTTTTTAAGTATTTAGGGCCACATGTTGCTGTGGATGGAGGAATAGTAGATGTAGACGTGAAGTTTACAATGAATGAAGTAGGAAAGGTGCTGGGAGGAATGAAAAAAGTATTTAGATGTCGTTCACTTAGAATGGATGTAAAGAGAAGGCTGTATGAGGGTGTACTGGTATTGACTGCATTTTATGGTGCTGAAACATGGAAAATGGGTGTAGCAGAGAGGAAGAGTTTGAATGTAATGAAGATGAAGTGTCTGTGGAATATGGATGGAGGGACGTGTATGGATCGAGTGAGAAATGATGAAGTTCGAAGGAGAACTGTACTTATGCGAGAGATGGCTGATCGAGTTGAGTAGAGAGTGCCGTGATGGTCTGGGCGTATGGAGACAATGGATGAAGAGTGGTTGGTGAAAAGGGTAACTGGATCTGATGTAAGAGATGTAGGGCTGAAAGGAAGACCACGGATTGGATGGATGGACAGTGTGAAGAGAGCGTTAGATGCAAGAGGGATGTCTAGAGCAAGGAGGAGTGGCTGCGTGTGACAAGGATGACTGGAGAGAAATTGTGAATGAATAAACGGTGACGCGGCCCTGAGAGGATATTCTCATGCATTTGGTCTGGTCAGCTGATTAGGTCAGGTGCAGGTAAGGGGATGGGTCCATTATGATGTGGCAGGGGTAAACCAGTTCTACTGTTGGGCACTGCTGCAGATGCCGCTGATTGCACTGCACAGTTGACTCTCGTGCGGTGTGGTCCGGTGAGAATCCGTCCCTTCTCCCGTAGGGGCTAAGATACGAGTAAATGTGTGTGTGGATGAGTAAATTGAGAGTGTCTCGTCCTGTCTCGGCTATCCCTCTTTTTTGAGGGGGAAGCAATCTAGGTATATAGAGAGATTGACACATATTTACACTTTTTTTATATGCATGCCACACCCTGTTAATCCTTTTTCAGAACTTAATCCTACGACGGTTCTTAGTTATGCTTACCGTACGGTATACAATTAATTTTATGTGTATGTATGCATATGTAATTCTGCATATAGAGAATGTGTTGATACTGAACACACACACACACACACACACACACACGCACATATATATATATATATATATATATATATATATATATATATATATATATATATATATATATATATATATATATATATATATATATATATATATATCATCAGCCGTAACTAGTCCACTGCAGAACAAAGGCTTCCCCCAACCTTTTCCACGAATTCCTTGACTCAGCCGATCTTTGCCACGTTTTCCCTGCAAATTTCTCTATCACATCTCTCCATCTCCTGTCTGGCCTTTTTCTGCTACGGTTACAGTCTCTCGGTGTCCAGTCTGTCAGCCTCTTGCTCCATCGGTTATCCCTTATTCTTGCTATATGGCCTGCCCACCTCCATTTCTGTTCTTTTATGACTTCTATAATATCTTTGACTTTAGTCTGCTCTCTCACTCAAGTTGATCTTTTCCTCTCTAAAAGATATTCCCAACATTGACCTTTCCATTGCTCTCTGAGAACAGATTAATTTATTTTCCATTGATTTTGTCAGTTTCCAGGCCTCACAACCATACGTCATAGCTGCAATTATACATTCGTTATATACTTTTCCTTTCATACAAACTGGCAAGCTGCTTTTCATAATGTCTCTATGTTTACCAAAAGCTTTCCATCCAATTGTAATGCGTCTATCATGATCTTTTGTTAATTTTAGTATTTGTCCCAAGTAGTTGTACTCCTTAACTTCTTCAAGAATTTCATCGCATATTCTGATGACGCTCTTTGGTGTTTGTGGATTAAACATACTTTAGTTTTACTCCGGTTCATCTTCAGTCCTAACTTCAGACTTTCTCTGTTCAAGTCATTTAACATTTCTTGCAATGCCTCCGCTGTTTCTGAGATTAGGACAATGTCATCTGCACATCTTAAATGGTTTAGTTTTTCTCCACCTATGTTCACTCCTTTGCATTCTCTCCAGCTTTCTGAAAATGCTTTCTAGGCATCCTGTAAATAATTTTGATGAAATTGTATCTCCCTTAAGCACTCCCTTCTCAGTCTTGATTTTTTCCGAGTCCTTACGTAATTTAACTGTAGCAGTTCTCTCTTTACATATGTTTTCGAGCAGTTTTACAATGTTCTCATTCACTCCTTGTTCTCGTAGTGAATTTATAATCGCTATGTGCTCCACTGAATCAAAAGCCTTTTCATAATCAACAAAACCTAAGCACAGTGGTTTATTATATTCTGTAGTTTTCTCAGTTAGCTGATTCATTGCTTCGGAATCCTGCCTGTTCACGAAGTTGGTTCTTCTCCAAAATTGTTGTTATTCTGTTCGTAAGGACTTTGGTGAAGAGTTTGTAAATGACTGATAATAAGCTAATGGGTCGATAGTTACTAAGATCTTTTGAGTCACATTTCTTGTACAGTAAAATAACTATTGCATTACACCATGTATTGGGAATTTTCTTCTGTTTTATGCAGTGGGTAAATAAGTGAGCAAGCCTATTTTGTACTTCTACTCCGGCATCCAACAGTAAATCTGTTACTATTCCATCTTCTCCCGGAGCCTTCCCTCTTTTCATATTTTTAAGAGAAATATTTACTTCGTCTGGTGTTACCTCAGGTATTTCACTTGTGTCAACTGAAAAGTTAGCTATTGATACTACTGTCTTTGATGCATACAGTTCTTTGTAAAATTCTTCAACTCTCTTCACCATCTTATCTCGGCATTTAATGATTTCACCGTTTTTTTTTTCTTTCAGTGATGTCATTTGTTGCTTTCCTAGTGCCATTATACTTCGGACCTGTGTCAGACTTTTTCCATTTTTGATGGTTTCTTTGATCTGATCCATGTTTCTTTTTCTTTTTTCTTCTCTTTGTCTTTCGTTGATATGCTTATTTAATTCCACTCGTTCTATATCGTCTTTCTTTGTTTTTACTTTCATTTCCTTTCGTTTTTTCATAAGCTCGAGTGTCTTATCTGAATATTTCTTGGTTTTGGTTGTATTAGGTATTCCTACTACCTCCGCTGATTCTCTTAGCACTTTTGTTAGTCTGTCATTCAATTCATCAACGTCACATTCAGAATTACTTAGAGCCTGAAATCTGTTCCCCATTTCCAACTGAAAGGCTGCTTTGTTATCGTTTACTTTTATTGGGCATATCTTTTTATCATTAATCATCTTTCTTTCACTTCTGAAATTGAATCTGGCTGTGCATCCCACCATTCTGTGATCACTACCTATATTTACTTTGTTGGTAACTGTGACATTTGTGATCGTGTTATTCTTATCTGCTATAATGAAGTCGATTTCATTCTTTGTTTCTCCATTTGGGCTTCTCCAGGTCCACTTTCTCCCTGTTCTTTTGTGGAAGAATGTGTTCATTATTCTCATGTTAAACATTTCAGCAAAATTTACCAGCATTTCTCCTCTTGCATTCCTCTCTCCCACTCCAGATTTTCCCATACATGCTTCTCCATTTTTCGACTTCCCAACTTTTACATTGAAGTCTCCCATGAGTATAGTACCGTATATGTTGTCTTTTCTTCTTCCATAATCTGGAAGATGTCATCAAAGAATGTTTCTATTTCTTCATGTGAGCTTTGAGAAGTTGGTGCATAAACCTGTATTATTTGCAGGGTATATTTTTTGCACAGTCTAATGACAACAAATGCTGCTCTGTCAGATACACTGCTTAATTTAACAATGTTGTCTGCAAGATTTCTGTTAATTAGAAATCCTATGCCACTAACTCTTTCATTTTCCCTTCCTGTGTAGTTAAATAGGTGGTTGCTGTCTTTGAGCTGAATTACTTTTTCTGCTTTTCTGTGGATCTTACTCAAACCTACAATATCCCAACTAATGTTTTCCAGTTCAGACAATAGGTTATCAAGTTTGTAATCTTCTGCGAGGCTTCTTACGTTGTATGCATAAATCATCATGGATTTCAGTTTGTTTAATATCCAAGAGTCTAATTTTCCAACACAGTGCCTACTCACTTTCGGTGGCACACTGCCTGTAAACAAAGGAGGCAGTGCGGTTGGACCTTTAGTAGACGATGATCCAACAGGAACGCCCGTCAAATCATTTGCAATAGAACTTATGTTTGGTTGGGAGGATTGTGGCAAATAATCTCACCTCCCTGCCACATAGTTTCTGGTGAGATGTAATTTTTGTGCCACCTTATTCACTATAATAGGTGGAGCCCTATATCTATATGTATCTACCTATCTATCTATCTATCTATCTATATATATATGGAGCCTCTGTGGTACAGTGGTAGAGTGTGCGTTTCGTACACGGGTGGACCAGGGTTCGCGCCCCGCCAGGGTAATGTAGTTTGGGAGTGTTCACCCGGCCACGTACTGCATTGGCGGACACTAGGGGTGCTGTGGTTGAACCAGTGCCGCTTACTGTAAAGTATGCTTGCACCCAGTCGGCTTGCGCGGGCCGATTACACTTGGTTCACAGACTACACACACATCCAAAGCCACTCCAACACTACAATTACACTTACAAGCACTTCTCACCCTACATATAATCTCTACCAGACAGCCTAAGCCACTTGGTCGAGATACATTGGCTGTATCGTCCTGACTTCGGTCGGGATAGGCCGGTCCTGCAGTGGATACTCAAACGGCTGATATATATATATATATATATATATATATATATATATATACTGTATATATATAAAGTTTAATTAGATGCGTACGCGTTTGTATGCACTTATGCATAGTCTTATGTAGGTAGTATGTAGCTGTATTCATACGCATATGTATGACTTGGTACATATTAATATACCATGTTTCTTATATGATTCCATAATTAAGTCTACATATAGCTTAATAAACACGCACATGTTTAATGGCATTATGTATGGGAGTAAGTGTCTACTACGTGTGGCTATGTCTTTAATTCGCATAGCTAAAGTAGAGAGAGAGAGAGACTTGGGTAGGCAGTAGGCCCATGCTTGGCATTTCCCCTCGTCACACCCTATTAATCCTTATAATGTTCTAACCCTTCCCAGGTAATTCGAAACGTTTTCTACAAGAGAGAGAGAGAGAGAGAGAGAGAGAGAGAGAGAGAGAGAGAGAGAGAGAGAGAGAGAGAGAGACCCTCCCCACAACCAGTTAATCCTTTTAAGAACTAATGCTACGATATTCACCAGTTGTGCTTATCGTATTTGATACTGCCACGGATACAATAGTATCCCAGGGCCGTCGACGGGCTGAGAGTACTCACGGGACCCTCCCTGGCTCCGTAGCAGATTAATATTGACTATAACAAAAACCAATTATACTTACCAAATTGGACTCGACTGGATGCCACTTAATCCACCATAACAACAACAAACTATTCCTAACACAATGAACTCCAGCGGATGTGGCTTATTATTCCTATCTTTTCATATATATATATATATATATATATATATATATATATATATATATATATATGTGTGTGTGTGTGTGTGTGTGTGTGTGTGTGTCACTTTTTTCTTCACGCATTACCTCCTCTCTCTCTCTCTCTCTCTGCCAAGCATGCGTTGCCCCAAGTTTAACAATAGTTCCAGATACATTGGATTATCGTAAAACTTTCCCAATATCTGTGACTCCTTACACCGGCACAGTGTAAGGTACTTGTACGCCGCACGGTTGGTGTAGGTGTGGCGGTGTGGTGGTGGAATATAAATGTTCTGTGCTTCACACTCAGTGGTGGTGAATTTAGGCAATGCATTGTGGGTGAACGGAAATAAAAGCGACTGAACAGTTGCTGGAACAGAGGAGTCTGGGAGAGAGGAAACGGAGTGAGTGAACATGAATTTGGGAAAACTTATAAAAAGAGGATATGGAGGAGTTGACAAGAGAGAAATTAGATAATTCCTTGGTTGAAAGGGTAAAACGAACATTGAAACTCTGGTAAATGTCAGGATGGGAAGACAGACTGTGAAAGGGAGAAAATGTAGTGTCAGAATCTGATGTGGTTTTGTGGGTGAAGAGAGATGCCAAATGAAATCTGGTGCAGAATGGGATGGGTTGGGGAAAAGTGCAATACGAATGTCAAAATCATATGTGGTTGTGGGGGAGAGCAGATATAAACTAAAAAGCAGTAAAGCTGAAGGTATGAACTGATGGGAAAAGAAGAAGAGATTGGCGAAGAAACGTATGAACTTTTTATCTTGTAAATACTGATTGCTAATTACAGGCGAGTGTAAAGACATGGGGTTACTTTCATCCATTTACACAGTACTTCAGTTTCCTTCAGTCAGTTACAGAAAACAACATGTTTTATGTGAAACGACGTTTAATAAATATCACAGCCTAAACTTAACCTCATGAATATATCTCGATATAAAAACTTTATTATTACAAGTAGGGATTCTGTAAATAATGAGTCCTGAAATTAAGCTACCGAAGTAAACAAGCCTTTTTATAAACCTTTGATTCTGATGCAGGTCATGCTGGATGACTAAAAATGTAAATTATGATTATTTAATATCATTTTCTCGGAGGTGTTCACTTTTTCAAGTGGATCAAAAAGCACGAAAGGAAGTAACTGTACAGTTTCATCAATTTATTGATGCACCTCACACCAAGTAAGATGGAGGAATAGAAGAAGGGAAAGACGAGAGGAAGGAGTAGTTGCAAGGAGAGTGGAAAGGTTATAAGAGGATGAGAAAAAGGCAGAGTATAAGAGAGAAGTGGAGGAACGATTGGGCAAATATGAATTGGAGCAGATGGGGGACGTGGAAGGTGTGTGTAGAATATTTACAGAAGTAATATGTGCAGCATGTGATGTGGTGTGTGGAAGGAAGAGAAGACGGAGGGGGGTGCAAGGAACAGCGTGGTGGACTGAAGAGGTGAAACGGGCTGTGGCACAAAAGAAGAAAGCATACAATGAATGGATGAGAAATAGGGGCGTGGAAGAAGTTGAGAGGCGGAAGAGAGAGTTATATGTAGAAAGAAAGAGAGAGGTGAAAAGATTAGTAAGAGAGAGTAAGAAGAGAGTGGATGAGGAATTTGGAAGGAATTTGAGTGTAAAGTGGAGGGACTGTAAGAAAATGTTCTGGAAAGAGGTGAAAAGAGTAAGACAGGGTGGAAGTGAAGTTAGCAGGAGTGAAAGATAAAAATGGTAGATTACTAGTGGAGAAGGGAGAAAAAGTGAGCAGATGGAGAGAACACTTTAAAGAATTGTTGAACGTGGAGGATGGAAGTAATGCGAGTATAAGTGGCTGGGGAATGGCTGGGAGAAGGAGGGAGGTGAGAAGACAGGAAGAAATCAGTAGGATAGAAGTTGTGGAAGCAATGAAGAAAGTTAAATCAGGGAAAGCCCCAGGAATTGATGGAGTGTGTGGTGAAATGCTGAAGCATGGGGGAGAGATAGTAGTAGAATGGATGTGGAAGATGTGCAGATTGGCCTGGGAGGAAGGTAGAGTCCCGGAGGATTGGAAGTCAGGTATAATTATTCCCTTGTACAAAGGAAAAGGGGAAAAAGAAGTGTGTGGTAATCATAGGGGCATTTGTCTTCTTAGTATAATAGGAAAAGTGTATGGTAGGATACTTATCGACAGAGTTAGAGAAAGAACAGAGAAATTAGTTGGAGAAGAACAGGGAGGCTTTAGGAAGGGAAGAGGTTGTGTAGATCAGATATTCATTCTCAGATCTTTAGTGGAAAAGTTTCTAGAGAAGGGAAAGAAGTTGTATGCGGCTTTCATGGATTTGGAGAAAGCATATGACAGGGTGGATAGACTAGGATTGTGGAAAGTGTTAAGAATATATGGAGTAGATGGGAAGTTGTTGAATGCTGTGAAGAGTATGTACGATGGTGCGAAGGCTGCAGTGCGTGTGGATGGTGAACTAAGTGAATTTTTCTCTTTGAAAGTTGGGTTGAAACAGGGATGTGTCATGTCTCCATGGTTGTTCAATCTGTACATGGATGGGGTAATAAAAGAGGTACAAGGTAGGGTAGTGGATGTTGGAGTGGCCCTGGTGAGAGAGGATAGTGTTTGGAAACTCCCTGTACTGTTGTTTGCAGATGATACTGTGTTGTTGAGTGAAGACGAAGGGGAGCTGCAAGGCTTGGTGGATGAGTTTGAGAGAGTGTGTAAGAAACGGAATCTAAAGGTGAATGTAGGGAAGAGTAAAGTGATGGTCTTTGAGAGAGGTGAAGTCAGTGAATGTCCAGCGAGGTTGGATGGTGAGGAATTGGAAAATGTGAGTACGTTTAAGTACTTGGGTAGTGTGATGAGTAAGGATGGAGGTTTGGAGGGTGAAGTGCTTGAAAGGGTACAGCAGGGAAGAAAGGTTGCTGGTTCTTTGAAAGCAGTGATAAGAAACAGGGAAGTGAGCATGGAAGTGAAAAAGTTACTACATGACAGTATTGTGATACCAACTCTAACGTTCGGAAGTGAAGCTTGGACGTTGTTGGAAGGACACAAGTCAAGAGTGAGAGCCGTGGAAATGAGTTATTTAAGAGGAGCCTGTGGAGTAACATGGAGAGACAGGTTGACGAATGAGGATATAAAGGAGCGTTGTGGTGTTGATGTGGATGTGATAGGAAGCGTTATGAGGAACACACTGAGGTGGTTTGGCCATGTGGAGAGGATGGAGGGTGAAAGACTGACGAAGAGAGTGTATGTGAGTGAGGTGGAGGGGGAAAGAGGGAGGGGGAGGCCGAGGATGAGATGAAGAGATGGGGTGGAGAGGTATATGAGTGAGGGGGGTGTGAGTTGGGAGCAGGGGAGTGAAATGGCGGGGGACAGGGCGACTTGGAGGCGATTTGTTTGTGGCCACCCCAAACGGGATTGAGGCGTCTGGCAATAGATAGATAGATGGATAGACCTCACACCACCACCAATACGCTCGACTAACTTTCATTACACACTAATACACTCATTATACGTGCCACCATAACTACACTCAACTAACTCCCACTACACACTGACACACTCATTGTACATGCCACCAACCTACTCTCAACCCTCGCTTATACACCTAACTGTACCCACCACACCTCATTGCCCACCACACTTACGCAAATAACGCCAACACAATCTCATCACTCACAACACTTAACACACCCACATACATAACGCCAGCACAATCTCATCACTTAAAACACTGTAACACACTACATGATCATAACATCTGACTCAGTCTGCACTCATTATGTACTCCTAAGGGTTCCTTTTGTTTAATTTTTGTATGACTAATGATGGGAGTAGTTTTTTCAACCCAGTAATTGAAAACTCTCTCTCTCTCTCTCTCTCTCTCTCTCTCTCTCTCTCTCTCTCAGCAAGAAAATGGCGTGTCTAGCACGATGTGAGTGGTCATAAATAAGATTACCATGAGGATGAGGGAGCGCCACCTTCTCCACGGGACACTTCAAAATACATTTTTTTTCTGTTAACGGGGTACAACAAATATTTTCCTCACAATGTTCTCTGAATAGTATTTCCCTGTGGAAACTAACTTATTTTTCCTAATGTGGGTTTGTAGATTGTTGGTGTGAACGAAAATATGTGGGATGAAAGCAATAGAAGGGAGGAAGGAACAGGAACGGCAAGGAAAATGAGGTGGGAGGGAATGGAATGATGACATGCTACCAGGATAATGAAAGGAGTAACAAGGGGGTTACAAGACATATTGAGGAGGAAGGAAGTGAGGTGAAGATGAATGGCTGTGTAAGGAAATGAACATACGGAGTGTGAATGGAGAATGTTATTTTGTTAAATGGATGGAAGAGAGATTAAAACGGAGAGAAGAATCCGGGAGTGAAGAGAAGGGAATGAAGGAAAGTGGAGGGAAATGGTAATTGTTAGAGGAACGAAGAGGAAATTGCAATAGAGATGAGATAATGTGCCAGAGAGAAAAAATAGAAAAAATATCTGAAACGAGGCAGAAACTGTATAAGAAATGTTTAGAAGAACTTGCAGAGAAGATGAGATGAAGGAAAGAGGGGCGTGGAGAATAAAGCAGAGAGGAAGACTTTCGAAGAAAATATAGTGTGAGATTTGGGAAATGATGAGAGAAGGGTTGGAGAATTGCAAAGTAAGAAGAACAGTTAGTAAATATGGTATGAAATTAAGAAATCGACGTGGTTCTTAGGGTAATAACTGGAAATAACGGAATCAAGAGTTCTCTCTCTCTCTCTCTCTCTCTCTCTCTCTCTCAGTACATTCTCCAATACATGAAAAATTGCCCTGGAATCTTTAGTCAACAGATGTTTAGTTGTGCACTGTAATAGAGTTATCCCCCTCTCCTCTCTCTCTCTCTCTCTCTCTCTCTCTCTTTCTGTCAGTTTGCTCTGCCCTTCCTCCTTTTTTCTTTAATATTCTTTCCCTCTGACTTCCTCCTTAATTCTTCTTCTGCCACTTGCTCTCCTTTCTTTTACTCTTACCTTCCATCCTCACCCTTTTTTTTCCCTTCCTGCTGCAAGAAGCCGGCAGGAAAAAGTGAAAATGAACACCGCTGGGAGGGAAACAAAAAAAAATGTACAAGTGTATACTCTACTCATGACTGCCAAACCAACATGAAGAGGAACTAAACTATACTTAATAAAGGCCTACTATGTCGAATAACGCCTGATGGTCTAGAACCCTAGGCCAGCCAGTTGGAGTGAGGATCAGGTTGTCAGAGCAGGTTGAAGTAGCCAAGAGGTGGGAGGAGGTTTATGGATCATGTAATACCATCGGGGTTTAGGCGGGACACCTGTCCTTGGGTAGCACAACCTCTAAATCCAACATTTTGAAGGTAATGGCTTGGCATTGAGTTTGTTTACTTTGTGGTCGCCATATGTCCACCAGCATCTGAAAAAGAAAGATATATGTGTTAATGTCATAAGATGTATCATGAGTCATTTGCTGACTTGGACTTTTCTTTACATAATTCTTTACTGTTTTTATGTATATCTTGTGTAATTCAGTTGGAATGAAATAACACAACCATGTACTACGTTTTCCCATTTACTGTTTCATTTCCTAATACAAACCAACCGTACACTCTGCTCCAGTCAGTTTAATCCATTTAACCACCAGAGTTAAGTCACTTCAGAAGCTGTCAATCTCTATTGGGAGTTACAATTGAATGTTCTTAATCTGTCTGGGAGAAGTTACTGACGAATATGAAACAAGAAAAAAGGAGAATAATGATGCGAAGGAATTAACAAACTTGAGGAGGAGGAGGAGGAGATAAAAGGATGGGAAGAAGAAGGTAATGGTGATGAATATAAAACAGAAAATGAATGATGTACAGGAAGAGTTAGAATAAGCTCAAGAAAAAAAGCGAATGAAGAAAAAGGGCAGGAGAGACTGGAGGAAAAGTTTGTATAATCAGTGTTTAAAAACATGGCGGGGAGGGAACCAGCTTAGCTCTGAGATGTGACATTATAGTAGCTACTTATTACACGACACACGCACAGCAAGAACACAGCCACGGAATGCGGGGATGAATCACATGTAACTATGTACGGAACACAGAACACAAGATACAAGTTGACAATAGTCAGGGAACACGTGGAACTAAATAAAGAACACAGTGTACCACAACGAATTACCAGTCCTTTCCGTCACTTCAAGCCATCGTCTCTCAGGCACTCCGAGCTCGTTCCCAAACTTCCTTTCCTCAGTTTGCCTTTATCCTCACTCATATACACTCTATCAATCGTACACTGAATATGTAATAAACGTCAAATACACCTTTAAGTTATTCCTCTGATACACGACTCTCTGGTTTACCTTCAGTCTACTAAGTTATCACCCACAATAATGTAACCAATGAATATACCAATAGGAACCTAAACCATTATAATCTACTCAGCTCAATCGAACAACCTGTAAGTCAAGCAATCCCAACATAATGTAACCCAACCCATTCTAAATATACCTAACTGAAACTAACTTATAAAGTGTCCCATAAAACCATTAAACATTCAGAGGAGGGAGTGCCAGGGCAACAACAACAGCCCAGCCAACTATTTCAGTTTGCCTGCATTCAGGCGGAAACACAGCCGTTACTGCACCACCGCGAGGAGGAGGGAGGGAAGGGAGATAGAAGGAAAACAAGAAGAAAGGAAGAAGAGAGGAGGGAAGGAGAAAAAAAGAGAACGGACTGAAAGGGGGAGGGTGTGGAAGGAGGAAGGAAGGACTTAGCACACAAGTAAGGAAGGAGAGTGAGGAGAACGTAGGAGGCAGGGAATCCCAGGAGGGTGGGGTAGGATGATGAGAATAAAGAGAAATGAGTGAAGAGAATGAAGAAAGAAGAGGGGAAAGAATCAAGAAAGAGGAGGGGGAAGCGAGAAAAAGGAGACAAAAGCTGAAGTGTAGGAAGGACGTGGGAGAGAGATAGAGAATTAATAGGAGACGAGGTAGAAACGGACTGGAGAGGGTGAGGAAATGTGCAGAGAAGGCAAGATCATCCTAAAAGACAGATAAAGGGGATGATATGCAGGTCATATATATGAGGGTGGCCAGGCAAGAGGGGATTGTAGGCAGAAAAGCGGGTAGAGAGAGGAGTGAGGGGTTACTGACAAGGCGATTGAGAGGTGGCAGGTTTAATACAGTGTCTGCCTCTCAAGTCTACATTCCCTGCTACCCAGCTCTGGATTCCTTCCCCCCCCCTCCCCTCCTCGCGTCTGCACTCCCACTAACTAACTCTCCACCCACCTCTCCATCCCTCTACACTCCCAGTCCCTCATTCTCCACCCCAAACAATGCAATGATCGCACAGTTATGCAAAGTTACACTACTACGCCCAAACAGTTTCTGCTGTTGTTTCTCTGCGTTAAGGCTATTAAAAGACTGACGAATATAATAATAATAATAATAATAATAATAATAATAATAATAATAATACAGGTTAATTAGCCATCACTACATGATGTTCAAGTCCTTAATGCTGTTTATCATTACCATATGGGATGGCTAGGCCTTTAGAAATGCTCTTTGATGCATCTTGTGGTACTAATCAAAGCAGATAAACGGTACATTATATTAAGATTCCTTCCTATGATGTAGGAGCTAGGAGGCTGCTGGCTTCACTGAACGTGTGAGATGGTGCTGTAACATCCAGTTAACTCTATTATGCACTTATTGGCAATTTAGTCACTCTCTCTCTCTCAGTTGGGATCAAATATCCACGTAAATTCTTCCATGCATACAAATAGTCTCCTCTTAGTGCCAGTCTTCGTCTGCTTTCTACTGAGCATAATGGCACTCTTGATGGCTTGACTTGTACATAATGCAAGACGGCCACAGGCGAGATGCAGTGTTAGCACACACACACACACACACACATATAAAATTTGCGTACCAGTCTGTCTCTTGGACTGCAGGTCGCTCAATCCGTCCGTGAGTCTGTATATCTGTATTCGCCTGTCTGTGGTCATTTTGTCTGTCACTGTCAAGCTGTCAGTAGTTTTGAATGTGTGTTTGTGTACTGCACACACCCACTCTACAGGACAAACATTTCTTATTGTATTGAAGTCTTGGTAGGTACGACGAAATTAATATTATCACAACAAAAATTAATAAATGATATGCATTACTGTTTTGTGCTTCTGACTTTTGCTGCCATGTATACCTCACCCAGTCACTGAACCGCCCTGCAAATTAACTCTACTTTTAAAAATACCAGAATGGGACAATTTGAGAGCCAGTTGATGACTCTGGGCACTCTTCTCCTCGTACAAACCAGGCAAGACCGCTGAACAAATGTGTACTGGACAGCCACATGATTCTAATCTGAACTTCTTATACTATAGGATTGGTGTGTGTGTGTGTGTGTGTGTGTGTGTGTGTGTGTGTGTGTGTGTGTGTGTGTGTGTGTGTGTGTGTGTGTGTGTGTGTGTGTGTGTGTGTGTGTGTGTGTGTGTGTGTGTGTGTGTGTGAGCAGAATATAAATGTGGTCGTCTTGGATCTCACTGACTGGGCTTTGTGGGTGAACAGAAATCAGGAAAAAATTGAAAAGTTATTGCAATGGCGTGGGGAAGGGGGAGGAGGGGGAGGGGAACAGAACATGTGCAGAGACACGAGTGTGACCGAATTTTAAATATTAGTGGGTAAGGAGGAATCAGGAACCTTATGACAATTTTGGAAGAATGAAGTAAGTGGAAGGGAACACGGAAAGAAAAGAAGAGGAGGGGGGTGCTTTAAAACTATTTTTTGAAAGACAAAGGTAAGTTGCAAATTGAATAATGGGAAAATGGAAGAGAGGGGAGTGAAAGAATGTTGGAGAGGAGGGGAAATGGACTGTTGGAATGAGAGTTAGTTTTATGGGTCAACAGGACTTGGGAACAAGCAATGAAGTTGGGGAAATGAAAATGTTGAAAAGAAAGGAAAGAGACTGAAGAAGAGAGAGGAGACTGTATTTGTATGAAAGCCAAATTACCTAAATGCTGAAGGATTATACCCTGCTGGTAACACTAAGACGACACAGAGGAGGACGAAGACAACGGCGACGACGATGAGAGAGAGAGAGAGAGAGAGATGGAAGGATATAATAGATAAGGAGGGCAAATAAACGATTACGTGAAAGTGTCAAAAGATGTTTATAAGTACCACAGCAAGAAGAGGAAGCGGCTGAACTAAAACTTCCAAAATTCACACACACACACACACACACACACACACACACACACACACACACACACACACACACACACACACACACACACACACACACACAGTCCATTGGGTGGGTAATGTGGTAACATTTGTGGCTGTGAGGGAAGAAAGCAGCTCTTGGATCGTGTAAGGGGAATAGGCGGAAGTTTTTGTGTGATAATGACAGCGAGGCGGGGGATGCAAGGCCAGGAAATGGAATAGGAAAGGAGAATGTGACGTTAGATGAAAACCATTATGCACATACCAGCATAATGGAAAGGCAAAATATATTACTTTGAGCCAACCCTGAAGGGAAAGAGAAGCCTAGCAAGTGATTTAGCCAGATATTAATTCTTATTGAAGCCTGACGATTTAATTTAGGCCAGAGAGACTCCCCGGGGTGCACGGAGTACACACAATAGCCATTCTATCTTTCCACAACGAGTACTTTCTTTTTTCTCTTTTTATTTTGGTTGTAGAGAAGGAGACAAAATCCCACTTAAGTTCTTCAGTGCATTCCTAGAAGAAGCTTTTAGACAATTAGATTGGGAGGGGAGGAGGAGGAGGAGGAGGACATAAGACAAGAAGAAAAATAAGAGGAAGAGAGGGTGGAAAAGAATGAGAAGGAAATGTATAATGGGGGAGGCAAAGGAGGAGATGAGTTTCAGAAACTAAAGGAAGAGGATATAGTAATTACAAGAAACAGTAGGAAAGGAATGAAAAAGAGTGCTCACAGAATACTAGATAAAAATAGGGCAGAGAAAATCAGAAACGGCAAAAGAGTAAAACCAGCCTAATATCAGCTCTGTGATTGATTATATCGTAGTCGTGACATTAACTGAGGCAAGAGTGTGCAAAAAGAGGTGAAACAGGAAACAGGTGAAGTGAGTGGAGGAGGAGGAGAGGCTATTGGACTAAGGAAAGGAAAGAAGAAATAAAAAGTGAGAGGGGAGAGAGAGATAAGAGACGAAAAGAACGGAGAAAAGTAGTATGAGACATATAATGACAATAAGGATGACGAAATGGTGGGCTACGATTAAGAGAATAAGAAATAGGGAGAGCAAGAATGAGTGGAGAAAGTTAAAGAAAAAAAAACACGATTGAAATAGAAAGAAAGAGAAGGAAAGAGTGAAGGAAGCGAAGAACAAAGAATAAAATGAAGGGAAAGAGAGAAAGAAAGTTGGAAAGAGAAAATGCAATAGAATATAAGAGATGGAAGAGAGGAAAGATGGAATAATATACGGTAGGAAACAAGGCAGGAGGGAAAGAAAGAGGAGAAAGTGAGAAGCTCTATTACTGCACAAGATTAGATGAGCCGAGGTTAAAGGAAGAAGACAACAATGAAATGATGAAACCAATGATGTTGCAGAAGAACAGAGACCCGAATCATACTGGACAAATTTAAACATTACAGAATAAAAGAAAAGAAAATTACATGACTACAGTACTGTAGATTATGACAAGTAAAGGATGCGACAGAAAAACAGTAGAGTAAAAAACTCATCATAAACACTAAATAGGAAAAAATGAGTAAAAGACGCAACGAAGGAAGTCAGTAAAAGACTATGAATTCAAACAGTAACGAGAAAAAGAAATCTGCTGATGAGTAAAACGATAGAGGGGCAAACATGTGTGAGACGGATGAGGGAAAAAATCAGATGAAATGATTGGGTAGATTGGTTACGATTGAGAGCTGATCACCACGCCATACAAAAGTCGTGTACTAGTTTGGTAACAATAACACTGCGTTAATGTGCCATCCTTAACGCCGTTGGCCACAGGCTACCACTGCCCAGTGACCATTAAAAGGAGAAAACTACTGCAGGAAAGTCACGTAAATAAAAAAGAACTTAAAAAGGTAATAATTTAAAAGTGTTATTTTGTGGGTCATACATGAAAGAGGAGGGGTCCTTTCATGAGTCCTAGTGAGTGAATGAACTTTGATATTCAATAAATCTCCATTACACACACCATCTGGTGGTAGCTGTTTTATTCCGCAATGCGTTACATTTCATGCTCCAACACACAGACAGAAAGCAAACTGTACTGGGGTAAACAATGAATACAGGAGAGTGTTTAGATTTCATAAGCAAATACTATGGTCACGTGTAATGCCATCAGCCTGGTGATTCCCAAGACTCAAGAAGGGCGGAGATGAATATGACACTTCCTTATTTGTTCCCTTACCCAACCAGACATCTTTCCTTTACATCTCCTCCACCCACTGTGCACTTTATAAATAAGGTGAATATTAATAAATTTTCTATTGCCTATATCATTTCTCACTAAAATTTTCTTTCGGTCCATTATATATATATATATATATATATATATATATATATATATATATATATATATATATATATATATATATATATATATTGTTACATAGCCTATAATTTCATCATCCTTTGTGTAATTTTAATGCACAGTATGCTGCATGTTTGATCACGAGCGTGTTCTGCCTCAGTTCCCCCCTTCTACCGTTATAGTAGAGTAAGTCGTCCTTTCTGTTGTTCAGAGCAGGATTTTCAGCTCTTTGTCCCCATGGCTTCATTTGCGCGTCCTTCTTACAAGTTGTATCAAGCTCTGTTGGCCCCTATATAATGAGCTCAGTTTCTGCATCATGGCCACTTAGATCTACTCCTCATTTTGTTCACATCTCTGTCCTCCCCTGTACAGTTATTATTGTGAGTGCTCAAGAAGTCTCCAACCATCTAGCAGCTGTGTAATTTGAGTATAAGTGTTATTGCATTTTGTCTTGTACTGTATAGCACAAGGTGTTAATTCGTAGACCTAGTGAGGTTTTTGTAATTCATGTAAGGTTCTTATTGTCAGCCATCATTAATAATATATTGTATCTGTAATAATATATCTTGCATTCACTGAGTATTATCTGGTATTGTCATTTTATCAGGGCTGACTTAGATAAATTTACTCTTGCTAATTTCGTGTTAATAGAGGCTATTGCAGTTAACCATATATTTAACCTGTTTTTGCCATTACATTATCCTTATGAGTTCTGAATGTTTTGTTGTTAGTTTGAGCATTAAACTTTAACTTGTAATTTTACCTAACTCTTTTGTTTTGAACCTGGAACTTTACGGGACAGTAGTGACTCTTAGTATTCTCGCTTAATGTGTACATTATCTTTCTCTGTTCCGTAACATAAATTTGTCGACCTCTCATCAGGATGTTCAGTATATTATCATAAGGATATTGTTTGATATTTTGTGACTGTGATTTATTCATGATGTCTACTATTTCTACAGTTGATGAAGCCAAAGATTTTTTGTCAAATGTGCAAACAGTGTTGGATGTAGAAAACAGAAAAAAGAATGAACTTAAGCTTGTTGCTCAACAATTGGGAATTGCTGTTCGCTCTCATCATTCTAAAGATCAAATTGTTGACATGATTAATGAAAGCTTGTTTAATGTAACTCCTCCAAATGAGGAAACGCAGATTGAATTAGCTAAGTTACAGCTAGCCCTGCAGGAGTCTCGTGCTAAGGAGGCGGAGGCTCGTATTCAGGAGGCACAGATACACGCACAAGTTGAACTTGCCAGGATTCAGGCAGATCATGAGTATCGCATGAAACAAGGTGGAACTGGATCATCTAGCTCTGATGATTTTGATGTGGCTAAAAATGTTAAACTTGTCCCTCCTTTTAATGAATCTGATTTAACAAAGTATTTTCAGTTGTTTGAGAGGGTAGCTACAGGTTTTAATTGGCCCCAAAAGTATTGGCCAGTACTCCTTCAAACTGTTCTCACCGGTAAAGCTCAAGTAGCTTATGCATCTTTGCCTCAGGATCAATCTGATAATTATGATGTAGTTAAGAGCTTGATTCTTAAGGCCTATGAGCTTGTTCCTGAAGCCTATAGAGTAAAATTTAGGACAACTTACAAGCAAGATAAGCAATCCCATGTTGAGTATGCAAAAATCAAAGAAGATCTGTTAGAGCAGTGGTTAAATTCTAAGAATGTGGATTCTGATTTTGGTAAATTTAAGCAGATGATTTTGCTGGAGGACTTCAAGAGGTGTATTTATAAAGATGTAAGCCTATATCTTGATGAGAAAAGAATAGATAATTTGTCTGATGCTGCAGTTTTAGCTGATGAATATGTTCTCACTCACAAGAGATATTCTAGAGAAAAAGGGAAAGCTGAGAGTAAGTACGTTGCCTCTACTCAGAGTACAGGTAACAGGAAAGAGAATAAAGATGATGTTTCTCAGGAAGTAAATACCAGCTCCACCTCTAGATTTCAGAAAAGTAAATGTACTTATTGTAGTAAGCTTGGTCATACTACGGAGAAATGTTTCAGGAGACAGCGTGATGTGAACAAAAAGGAGTCTTTAAATATTCAGTCAATTGGTCTAGCGTCCACTCTTGAGAGTTCCCAGAATTCTTTAACTGAGTTAACTGAACCTGCTTTGAGGGGTAACTTAAATTCTCATGATGGAGCTCCTCTTTTGAGCAGTAACGTGGGTGACACTCTCAAGAGTTCATGTGCTAATTTCCTGTCTGATGATTTTGTCAGTCCTCTGGACAGTAATGACAGGAAATCAGTTAAAATATATCGTGATACAGGTGCTTGCCAATCCCTTATGCTGACCAGTGTTCTAGGCTCTAATGTTAATTCCTCTGATGAAACTGTAATCTTACAAGGTGTAGAGAATAATTACTTCTCTGTCCCTCTGAGCAGAGTGAATTTAGAGTCTGGTTTTGTTAATGGTTCCGTTATGGTTGGGTTGGTTGAGACACTCCCAGTGTCAGGTGTAACTTTCTTACTTGGAAATGATATTGGAGGAAGTCAAGTGTGTCCAGCTCCTCATTTGTCTAGTGAGCCAGTGGCTGCGTCCCAGGATTGTGATGTCTCTGATGTGTTCCCTGCATGTGCTGTCACTAGGGCTAAGTCTAAAGTTACTGGTGATTTAGAGGATAATGATGATGATGATTTTATCCTAGCTGACACTTTTCTTGCTAATTTGGACCACTCACCAGATGAGGCAGTACCCCGTAGTGTTGATAATTTGTCTCGTCAAGAGTTGGTTGAGTTGTAGGTTGCTGACCCTGAGTTGAAAGGTCTAGCTAACTCTGCTTGCAGTGAGGAAGAGTCAGCCGGTGCTTCTACTTGTTATTATATAAAGTTAGGAGTGCTTATGAGGAAGTGGAGACCCCCAACAGCATCAGCCGACTGTGAATGGGAGGTTGTACATCAAGTTGTCATCCCTCGTGTTTGTAGGCAGGATATCATTAGGGTGGCTCATGATTCCAGTTTGGCAGGACACCTTGGAGTGAGGAAGACTGTGGCACGCATTTTGAAACACTTCTACTGGCCAGGTATCTTCAGGGATGTTTCCTGGTATTGTAAGTCTTGTCACACCTGTCAAGTTGTGGGGAAGTGTAATCAGACCGAAAAAGTTGCACCTCTAGTTCCCATTCCTCCTTTTGAGGCGCCTTTCACCCGTGTGTTGGTGGATATTGTGGGCCCTCTTCCTAAGACTTCTTCAGGATTTTCTTATGTGTTCACCCTGATTGATATGGCTACTCGTTATCTTGAAGCCATTCCACCTAGAAATATCTCAGCAAAGAACGTGGTTAAGGAAATGCTAGGGTTCTTCACAAAGTTTGGTCTGCCCAAGGAGGTACAGTCAGACCGGGGAAGTAATTTCATGTCAAACGTTTTCAAGCAGTCTCTGAAAGAGTTGGGCATCACCCAGATCACGTCTTCAGCTTACCATCCCCAGACCCAAGGAGCGTTGGAGAGATATCATCAAACACTCAAATCGATGCTCAAGAAATACTGTTTGGAACATCAGAAAGACTGGGATAAAGGTCTTCCATTCGTTGTGTTTGCTGCAAGAGAATCTCCAAAAGAATCACTGGGCTTCTCACCTTTTGAACTACTGTTTGGCCATGAAGTAAGAGGACCCCTTAAGCTACTCAAGGAATGCTGGCTGTCGGAGGAAGATGACGTCAACCTGCTGGAGTATGTGATGAAGTTCAAAGAACGGCTGTCCACTGCTTTACAGCTGGCGAGAGAGAATTTAGGAGCTGCTTAGGAGAAGATGAAGACTTGGTATGATAAGAAGTCCAGGTTACGCCACTTTCAGCCAGGAGATCAGGTTTTGATTCTGCTACCAGTTCATGGGCAACCTCTTCAAGCCAAGTTTAGTGGTCCTTATTTCATGGAGAAGAAACTCAGTGATGTCAACTATGTCATCGCCACACCAGATCGTAGAAAGAGCAAGCAACTATGTCACATCAACATGCTAAAGTTATATCACAGGCGGGACGAAAATAATCCAGTCTGCACTGTAGCTGTTCCACCCGAGTCTGCAAGTGAAGCTCTCCCATGCAGTATGAGTCTGAGTGATAGTTTGGGGAAGAATCCTGATATCATGAATGATCTCCAGACTAAGCTTTCTCATCTACCTCCCGAGGAAAGGCAGGAGTTTTCGGTATTACTGCAGGAGTACCCGCAAGTGTTCTGTGCCATCCCAGGAAGAACCACTGTGTTGATGCATGATGTCAATGTTGGAGACGCAAAGCCAATTAAATTGCCTCCTTACCGTGTGAACCCGGTGAAAGTTCCTCTCATCCAGAAGGAGCTTGGCTACCTGTTGGACCACAAGATGATTGAGCCCTATCAGAGCGGGTGGAGTTCTCCTGTCACTCTAGTCCCTAAGCCAGGTGGGTCACAGCGGCTTTGCATCGACTACAGACGTGTTAATCAGATAACCAAAACAGACACTTACCCTCTCCCTCGCGTGGAAGATTGCATAGACAAGACTGGAAAGGCTAGGTACATAAGTAAGTTTGATTTGTTAAAGGGATACTGGCAAGTACCTATGACTGAACGTGCTAGGGAGATCTCATGTTTTGTAACACTAGGAAAGACTTTTGCATGTTCGGTAATGCCATATGGTATGAAGAATGCACCAGCCACTTTTCAGAAGCTCATGAATGTTGTAACAGAGGGTTTGGCAGGGTGTGTTGTTTATATTGATGATGTATTAATCTTCAGTGACAACTGGAAAGATCACCTATGCCATGTCAGTAAATTTCTTGAGCGTTTGGTTCATGCTAATCTTGTAGCTAATTTATCAAAGTGTGAGTTTGGTCAAGCTAAAGTTCAGTACCTTGGGTACGTAATTGGTGATGGACATGTTGCACCACCAGCAGCTAAGGTTCAGGTTATAAGTGATCTTCCCAGACCTAAAAGTAGGAAAGAGCTACAAAGATTTTTGGGAATGGTAGGTTATTACAGGAGATTTGTTCTTAACATTTCAATTCTTGTATCACCACTTACAGACCTACTGAAAAGGGAGTTAAATTTGTCTGGACCGATAACTGTGAATCCTCTTTCAACAAACTTAAAGCTATCCTATTAAGTCAGCCAGTGCTCGCTACTCCCAATTTTGCTAAGCCTTTCAAGATGGCTGTTGATGCAAGTGATACAGGAGCTGGGGCTGTTTTGCTGCAAGAGGATGATCAGGGTATTGAACACCCTGTATCTTATTATAGTAAGAAGTTCACTCCACCTCAAAAGAACTACTCAACTATTGAGAAGAGCTTTTGGCCTTGATTTTGGGTTTACAGCATTTTTCATTTTATTTGTGTTCTGGTTTTGACCCCATAGTCATTTATACCGATCATAACCCAATGAAATTCCTTAGTAAGTTTAAAGATAAAAATCAGAGATTGACAAGATGGAGTCTACTTCTTCAGGAGTATTCATTAGACATACAACATGTCAAGGGGAAAGAAAATGTTATTGCAGATTGCTTATCTAGACTTTAGATTATTTTAGAGTAATAAGAAATTTCCTTTGTAAATTTCTTTTTCTTTGTGGGGAGGTCTTACATAGCCTATGATTTCATCATCCTTTGTGTAATTTTAACGCACAGTATGCTGCATGTTTGATCACGAGCGTGTTCTGCCTCAGTTCCCCCCTTCTACCGTTATAGTAGAGTAAGTCGTCCTTTCTGTTGTTCAGAGCAGGATTTTCAGCTCTTTGTTCCCATGGCTTCATTTGCGCGTCCTTCTTACAAGTTGTATCAAGCTCTGTTGGCCCCTATATAATGAGCTCAGTCTCTGCATCATGGCCACTTAGATCTACTCCTCATTTTGTTCACATCTCTGTCCTCCCCTGTACAGTTATTATTGTGAGTGCTAAAGAAGTCTCCAACCATCTAGCAGCTGTGTAATTTGAGTATAAGTGTTATTGCATTTTGTTCTTGTACTGTATAGCACAAGGTGTTAATTCGTAGGCCTAGTGAGGTTCTTGTAATTCATGTAAGGTTCTTATTGTCAGTCATCATTAATAATATTTTGTATCTGTAATAATATATCTTGCATTCACTGAGTATTATCTGGTATTGTCATTTTATCAGGGCTGACTTAGATAAATTTACTCTTGCTAATTTCGTGTTAATAGAGGCTATTGCAGTTAACCATATACTTAACCTGTTTTTGCCATTACATTATCCTTATGAGTTCTGAATGTTTTGTTGTTAGTTTGAGCATTAAACTTTAACTTGTAATTTTACCTAACTCTTTTGTTTTCAACCTGGAACTTTACGGGACAGTAGTGACTCTTAGTATTCTCGCTTAATGTGTACATTATCTTTCTCTGTTCCTTAACAATATATATATATATATATATATATATATATATATATATATATATATATATATATATATATATATATATATTGTTACATAGCCTATGATTTCATCAACCTTTGTATAATTCTAATGTACAGTATGGTGCATGTTTGATCACGATTCGCCTCGTCGCTTCCATAGTGACCAGGCTTGCGTGTTCTATCTCACTCCCCCCTTCTCCCCCTGATAGTAGAGTAAGTCGTTCTTTCTGTTGTTCAGAGCAGGAGTGTCAACTCTTCGTCCTCTGTGCCCTGATTTGCGCGTCCTTCTTGCAAGTTGAATCAAGCTCTGCCGGCCCCTATATAATGAGCTCAGTCTCTGCATTAGTTGCCACTTAGATCTACTCCTCATTTTGTTAACATCTCTGTCCTCCCCTATATAGTGTATTATTATTGTGAGTGCTCAGGAAGTCTCCAGCCATCTAGCTGCTGCATATTTTGAGTCTAAGTGTTATTACGATTTTCTTGTACTGTATAGCCTGAAGCGTTAATTCGCAGGCCTGGTAAGGTTTTTGTGATTCATATAAAGTTTTTAATGTCAGCCAATATTAATAATATTTTGTATCTGTAATAATATATCTTGCTTTAACTGAGCATTATCCGGTTTTCTCATTTATCAGGGCTGACTTAGATAAATTTGCTCTTGCTAAATTCATGTTAATAGAGGTTATTGCAGTTAATCATATATGTAACCTGTTTTGTCATTACATTATCCTTATGAGTCCTGAATGTTTAGTTGTTAGTTTGAGCATTAAACTTTAACTTGTAATTTTACCTATGTCTTTTGTTTTGAACCTGGAACTTTGCGGGACAGTAATGATTTTTAGTATTCTCACTTGAAGTGTTCATTATCTCTCTCTGTTCCGTAACATAAATTTGGTGACCTCTTATCAGGATATTCAGGATATTATCATAAGGATATTGCTTGATGTTTTGTGACTGTGATTTATTCATGATGTCTACTATTACTACTCTTGATGAAGCCAAAGATTTTTTGTCAAATGTGGAAACAGTGTGTGATGTAGAAAACAGAACAAAGAATTAACTTAAGCTTGTTGGTCAACAATTGGAAATTGCTGTTCGCTCTCATCATTCTAAAGATCAAATTGCTGACATGATTATAATAAAAGCTTGTTTAACGTAACTCCTCCAGGTGAGCAAACGCAGATTGAAATAGCTAAGTTACAGCTAGCCCTGCAGGAGGCTCTTGCTAAGGAGGCTGAGTCTCAGGCTCGTATTCAGGAGGCACAGGCACATATTGAAATTGCTAGGATTCAGGCAGACCATGAGTATCGCATGAAACAAAGTGGAACTGGATCATCTAGCTCTGATGATTTTGATGTGGCTAAAAATGTTAAACTTGTCCCTCCTTTTAATGAATCTGATTTAACAAAGTATTTTCAGTTGTTTGAGAGGGTACCTACAGGTTTTAATTGGCCCAAAAAGTATTGGCCAGTACTCCTACAGAGTGTTCTTACCGGTAAAGCTCAAGTAACTTATGCATCTTTGCCTCAGGATGAATCTGATAATTATGATGTAGTTAAGAGCCTGATTCTTAAGGCCTATGAGCTTGTTCCTGAAGCCTATAGAGTAAAATTTAGGACAACTTATAAGCAAGACAAGCAATCCCATGTTGAGTATGCAAAAATCAAAGAAGATCTGTTAGAGCAGTGCTTAAATTCTAAGAATGTAAATTCTGATTTTGATAAATTAAAGCAGATGATTTTGCTGAGGACTTCAAAAGGTGTATTAATAAAGATGTAAGCCTATATCTTGATGAGAAAAGAATAGATAATTCGTCTGATGCTGCAGTTTTAGCTGATGAATATGTTCTCACTCACAAGAGATATTCTAAAGAAAAAAGGAAAGCTGAGAGTAAGTACGTTGCCTCTACTCAGAGTACAGGTAACAGGAAAGAGAATAAAGATGATGTTTCTCAGGAAGTAAATACCAGCTCCACCTCTAGATTTCAGAAAAGTAAATGTACTTATTGTAGTAAGCTTGGTCATACTACGGAGAAATGTTTCAGGAGATAGCGTGATGTGAACAAAAAGGAGTCTTTAAATATTCAGTCAATTGGTCTAGCGTCCACCCTTGAGAGTTCCCAGAATTCTTTAACCGAGTTAACTGAACCAGGTTTGAGGGGTAAATTAAATTCTCATGATGAAGCTCCTCTTTTGAGCAGTAACGTGGGTGACACTCTCAAGAGTTCATGTGCTAATTTCCTGTCTGATGGTTTTGTCAGTCCTCTGGACAGTAATGACAGGAAATCAGTTCAAATATATCGTGATACAGGTGCTTGCCAATCCCTAATGCTTACCAGTGTTCTAGGCTCTAATGTTAATTCCTCTGATGAAACTGTAATCTTACAAGGTGTAGGGAATAATTACTTCTCTGTCCCTCTGTGCAGTGTGAATATAAAGTCTGGTTTTGTTAATGGTTCCGTTATGGTTGGGTTGGTTGAGATACTCCCAATGTCAGGTGTAACTTTCTTACTTGGAAATGATATTGGTGGAAGTCAAGTGTGTCCAGCTCCTCAGTTGTATAGTGAACCAGTGATTGCGACCCAGGATTGTGATGTCCCTGATGTGTTCTCTGCATGTGCTGTCACTAGGGCTAAGTCTAAAGTTACTGGTGACTTAGAGGATAATGATGATGATGATGTTATCCTAGCTGACACTTTTCTTGCTAATTTGGACCACTCACCAGATGAGGCAGTACCCCGTAGTGTTGATAATTTGTCTTGTCAAGAGTTGGTTGAGTTGCAGGTTGCTGACCCTGAGTTGAAAGGTCTAGCTAACTCTGCTTGCAGTGAGGAAGAGTCAGCTGGTGCTTCTACTTGTTATTATATAAAGTCAGGAGTACTTATGAGAAAGTGGAGACCCCCAACAGCATCAGCCGACTGTGAATGGGAGGTTGTACATCAAGTTGTCATCCCTCGTGTTTGTAGGCAGGATATCATTAGAGTGGCTCATGATTCCAGTTTGACAGGACACCTTGGAGTGAGGAAGACTGTGGCACGCATTTTGAAACACTTCTACTGGCCAGGTATCTTCAGAGATGTTTCCTGGTATTGTAAGTCCTGTCACACCTGTCAAGTTGTGGGGAAGTGTAATCAGACCGAAAAGGTTGCACCTCTAGTTCCCATTCCTCCTTTTGAGGCGCCTTTCACCCGTGTGTTGGTGGATATTGTGGGCCCTCTTCCTAAGACTTCTTCAGGATTTTCTTATGTACTGACCCTGATTGATATGGCTACTCGTTATCCTGAAGCCATTCCACTTAGAAATATCTCTGCAAAGAACGTGGTTAAGGAAATGCTAGGGTTCTTCACCAAGTTTGGTCTGCCCAAGGAGGTACAGTCAGACCAGGGAAGTAATTTCATGTCAAATGTTTTCAAGCAGTCTCTGAAAGAGTTGGGCATCACCCAGATCATGTCTTCAGCTTACCATCCTCAGACCCATGGAGTGTTGGAGAGATATCATCAAACACTCAAATGGATGCTCAGGAAATACTGTTTGGAACATCAGAAAGACTGGGATCAAGGTCTTCCATTCGTTGTATTTGCCGCAAGAGAATCTCCAAATAAATCACTGGGCTTCTCACCCTTTGAACTACTGTTTGGCCATGAAGTAACAGGACCCCTTAAGCTACTCAAGGAATGCTGGCTGTCGGAGGAAGATGATGTCAACCTGCTGGAGTATGTGATGAAGTTCAAAGAACGGCTGTCCACTGCTTTACAGCTGGCGAGAGAGAATTTAGGAGCTGCTCAGGAGAAGATGAAGACTTGATATGATATGAAGTCCAGGTTATGCCACTTTCAGCCAGGAGATCAGGTTTTGATTCTGCTACCGGTGCATGGGCAACCTCTTCAAGCCAAGTTTAGTGGTCCTTATTTCGTGGAGAAGAAACTCAGTGATGTCAAATATGTCATCGCCACACCAGATTGTAGAAAGAACAAGCAACTTTGTCACATCAACATGCTAAAGTTATATCATAGGCGGGACGAAAATAACCCAGTCTGCACTGTAGATGTTCCACCCGAGTCTGCAAGTGAAGTTCTCCCATGCAGTATGAGCCTGAGTGATAGTTTGGGGAAGAATCCTGATATCATGAATGATCTCCAGACTAAGCTTTCTCATCTAGCTCCCGAGGAAAGGCAGGAGTTTTCGGTATTACTGCAGGAGTACCTGCAAGTGTTCCGTGCCACTCCAGGAAGAACCACTGTGTTGATGCATGATGTCAATGTTGGAGACGCAAAGCCAATTAAACTGCCTCCTTACCGTGTGAACCCAGTGAAAGTTCCTCTCATCCAGAAAGAGCTTGGCTACCTGTTGGACCACAAGATGATTGAGCCCTGTCAGAGAGAGTGGAGTTGTCCTGTCACTCTAGTCCCTAAGCCAGGTGGGTCACAGCGGCTTTGCATCGACTACAGACGTGTTAATCAGATAACCAAAACAGACACTTACCCTCTCCCTTGCGTGGAAGATTGCATAGACAAGATCAGAAAGGCTAGGTATTGTACATAAGTAAGTTTGATTTGTTAAAGAGATACTGGCAAGTACCTATGACTGAACGTGCTAGGGAGATCTCATGTTTTGTAACACTAGGAAAGACTTTTGCATGTTCGGTAATGCCATATGGTATGAAGAATGCACCAGCCACGTTTCAGAAGCTCATGAATGTTGTAACAGACGGTTTGGCAGGGTGTGTTGTTTATATTGATGATGTATTAATCTTCAGTGACAACTGGAAAGATCACTTGTGCCATGTCAGTAAATTTCTTGAGCGTTTGGTTCAGGCTAATCTTGTAGCTAATTTGTCAAAGTGTGAGTTTGGTCAAGCTAAAGTTCAGTACCTTGGGTATGTAATTGGAGATAGACACGTTGCACCACCAGGAGCTAAGGTTCACGTTATAAGTGATCTTCCCAGACCTAAAAGTAGGAAAGAGCTACAAAGATTATTGGGAATGGTAGGTTATTACAGGAGAATTGTTTTTAACTTTTCAATTCTTGTATCACCACTTACAGACCTTCTGAAAAAGGGAGTTAAATTTGTCTGGACCGATATCTGTGAATCCTCTTTCAGTAAACTTAGAGCTACCCTATTAAGTCAGCCAGTGCTCGCTACTCCAAATTTTGCTAAGCCTTTTAAGATGACTGTTGACGCAAGTGATACAGGAGCTGGGGCTGTTTTGCCGTAAGAGGATGATCAGGGTATTGAACACCCTGTATCTTATTACAGTAAGAAGTTCACTCCACCTCAAAAGAACTACTCTACTATTGAGAAAGAGCTTTTGGCCTTGATTTTGGGTTTACAACATTTTTCATTTTATTTGTGTTCTGGTTTTGACCCCATAGTCATTTATACCGATCATAACCCAATGAAATTCCTTAATAAGTTTAAAGATAAAAATCAGATTGAGAAGATGGAGTCTTCTTCTTCAGGAGTATTCATTAGACATACAACATGTCAAGGGGAAAGAAAATGTTATTGCAGATTGCTTATCTAGACATTAGACAGATTGTTTTAGAGAAATAAGAAATTTCCTTTGAAAATTTCTTTTTCTTTGTGGGGAGGTGTTACATACCCTATGATTTCATCATCCTTTGTATAATTCTAATGTACAGTATACTGCATGTTTCATCATGATTCGCCTCGTGGCTTCCATAGTGACCAGGCTTGCGTGTTCTACCTCACTCCCCCTTTCTCCCCCTTATAGAAGAGTAAGTCATTCTTTCTGTTGTTCAGAGCAGGTCAACTCTTCGTCCTCTGTGCCCTCATTTGCGCGTCCTTCTTGCAAGTTGAATCAAGCTCTGCCGGCCCCTATATAATGAGCTCAGTCTCTGCATTAGTTGCCACTTAGATCTACTCCTCATTTTGTTCACATCTCTGTCCTCCCCTATATAGTGTATTATTATTGTGAGTGCTCAGGAAGTCTTCAGCCATCTAGCTGCTGCATAATTTGAGTCTAAGTGTTATTACCATTTTTCTTGTACTGTATAGCCTGAAGCGTTCATTCGCAGGCCTGGTAAGGTTTTCGTGATTCATGTAAAGTGTTTAATGTCAGCCAATATTAATAATATTTTGTATCTGTAATAATATATCTTGCTTTAACTGAGCATTATCCGGTTTATCAGGGCTGACTTAGATAAATTTGCTCTTGCTAAATTCATGTTAATAGAGGTTATTGCAGTTAACCATATATGTAACCTGTTTTGCCATTACATTATCCTTATGAGTCCTGAATGTTTAGTTGTTAGTTTGAGCATTAAACTTTAACTTGTAATTTTACCTAAGTCTTTTGTTTTGAACCTGGAACTTTGCCGGACAGTAGTGATTTTTAGTATTCTCACTTGAAGTGTTCATTATCTCTCTCTGTTCCGTAACAATATATATATATATATATATATATATATATATATATATATATATATATATATATATATATATAAACAATGACTATGAATTACCTTAATACGTTACTCACAACAAATGTTTACAAATCCTGTATGTTGGAGGTACTATACACAGACACAAATAAACGTCAGCCTTATATTCACCAGGTGTAAACTATAGTCGCGGCGCACGACTTTGAGGTTGTTATTATCGTATCCTGGCAACTTACCATTCAAAAGTGCGACCGATTTCGTATCATATGCACGAATATATTATATACGAATATTATTTGTACAGGAACATATTATACACGAATCATACGCGTCTCATAATACATGAAATCAGAAGTACTTTTGAATGGTAGTTGCCAGGGCACGATAATAACAACATCAGAGTCGCCGCAACTATAGAAAGATATAGACAGGTAGGGAGAGGGGTAGGTAGAATAAAATGATATTAATAATAGATAGGCAAAGAAACAGGGAAATGGATAAGTAGATAGAGAGAGAGAGCAGTGGAACGGAGTAGGACTAAAGAGAGTGACGGAGGGAGGAAAGGTGAACACACGAAGTGGGATTAAGTGGAAGAAATGAGAGGAATGAAAGGATGCAAATGAAGAAGGAGATGAAATGAAAGGCGATGAAAGGGGAGGGACGAGATGAGAAGGCGAGGAGAGGGAGGAGGAAGGGAAAGGAAGGACAGGAAGATGCAGGAAGGACAGGATAGGACGGATGAGGAAATAGAACCAAAGAGTGAACTCAAAATGAAGAAAGGTAAAAAAGAACAAAAGAATATAACAGACAGATAAAAATACAATATTGTTAACCGGGGACGAAAGAAGGAAACTGAAGAGAAAAGGAAGGGAAAGAAATGAAAGAGGGAAACTGAAGAGAAAAGGAAGGGAAAGAAATGAAAGAGGGAAACTGAAGAGAAAAGGAAAGAAATGAAAGAAGGAAACTGAAGAGAAAAGGAAGGGAAATAAATGAAAGAAGGAAACTGAAGACAAAAGGAAGGGAAAGAAATGAATGAAGGGAGGACTAGGAAATTTATGCGGTGCACATGGAGGGTAAAGAAAAGTTATAGGATAAAGAGAACAAGAGATAAAAGGAACCAAGAGAGAAGGGAAGGAAGGGTTGCAAAGCTAGAGTGTGAAGTGAAGGACAGGGAATGTATGGGGACAAGGGGAGGACGAGGAGCGAAAGAAAGTGTAAGGAATGCAAGTGATGCAATGGAAAGGGAAGAAAATGCATAAAACGTGAGGTAAGACCCACTACAGCACCCCACCACACTTAAGTCACCCCATCACACCCCACTGCCAAATCACCATCCCCCTATTTAATACCAACTCTCCTGTGACACACATCACTGTCAAGCTGGAGGTGAATTTCTGATCCAGTTATGATGGAAACGTACCCACCAACTACTTTAATTAGAAAGCACCCAGACAGCGCATACATTCGCCAATGCAATTGCAGGATCCGGATCCGGAACCAGATCCGCTCCCAACTTTAATCAGTTCTTTCTTGGCCCACGGCCCACCCTTCCACAAAATTTTATTGAAATTCATTGAGAACGTCTGGAGACATCGTGTGGCAAAAAAAAAAAAAAAAAAAAAAATCCCGGATGCGTATTATGATCCAGTTCACCACCAAAATCTAACGAATTATTCCTTGGGCCATACCTTACCTCTAAAAAAAAAAAAAAAAAAAAAAAAAAAAAAAAAAAAAAAAAATCCGACTTTAGCTTTTTGAGAATTATGCTAACAAACTAACAAACACACCAACGCCGGCAAAAACATAACTTCCTTGGCGAAGGTAATTAGCACAACTAGGAGGAAAAAAACCTAAGTTCAAGCGACGGAGCACATGAGGTGCCACAGCAGAAAAGGAAGATGGAGGCTGGTAAAAATGAAACACACGCCAATCTTCCAGAGTTTCTCTCTCTCTCTCTCTCTCTCTCTCTCTCTCTCTCTCTCTCTCTCCTTGTTCAACGTGATAGTTCCCTCCACAACTGGATGGTGATTTTTCCTGCTTCACTCACTAATCATCCCTAGTTAGCTACTCCTTCCCTCTACCCTCGCCACCATCATATCCATCTTTATTTCTTACTTTCATCTTCTCCCTATACATTATAAGTATTTTCCTGCCTTTTCGCTTGACTTCCTTTTCCCATCTTCTGCTCTACGGCCATCATCATCATCTGTACCCCTTCATACATAACCCATCTTCCCTTCATCTCTCCTTAAAAGTCTTTCCTTCTATTAAGCTACTCTTCGTTTTCCAGTCTCCTCCTACCTTCCATCTTCATCGTCAACATAATCATCATCATCTTCAAAAACTTTACATTTATTAATTCATTCTTGACACCATTCCTTCTCGCTTTTCTATCCAATGAGCCATTCTCCTTCCTTAATATTATTCTCCCCTTCTCACTTTTTCGTGTATTTATCCATCATCGTGTGTGACTCATTCATAACCATCGATCCTCCCTTTCTTTTTCCATACATTTTCGTCCTTTATTTCACTGTTCTCCACGTTTCTTTCCCTACTTTCATCTTCACCTGCATCCCTGCATTCATCACTCCCACTTTTCTATCGCTCTCCAATTTCGCGCGAAGCTTGAAAATATCACCCGATATTTTGGATCAAGGTAAAACTTTGCCCGCAATTCATTCACGTTGATCACACCTCCAGGGACAATACTTCCTACCATCCTCATCACTCACACTCGTAGGCGGCCAGATAGCAGCATGATCTGAGGAATGACACGCTCACTGGACTGGGATATTTAGGGGTCGATGTGGATGCGCGTGACAGTGGGTGTGGGTGATACGATAGCTGAATATGATGGTGTGTGTGTGTGTGTGTGTGTGTGTGTGTGTGTGTGTGTGTGTGTGTGTGTGTGAACTAGCCGAGAAATGCATCCAGGTACGCGGAGGTTGATTAACAGTCGCACTGCCTCTGAAAACACTATCTGTGCCAGCAGCAGGAAAACTATCGAAACTGAATTCAAAATATTAATAATAATGGTAATAATAATAATAATAATAATAATAATAATAGGTAATAATAATAATAAATCAACCCAACAACATGTCCATCACCAGACTCATAACATCAGACAAGCCAAAAAAGTAAATTTAATTATCCAGCCACCCACCTGGTCATGACCTGTGTGTGCCCAGGTGTTTGTATCTGTCTGTCCGCCTGTCTCTCTGTCTGTCTCTGTCTGTCTGTCTGTCTGTCTGTCTCTCTCTCTCTCTCTCTCTCTCTCTCTATTCCCAGCCACTCCATGCTCATACACTCTCTTTAAATCTCTCTCTCTGGTTCTAATTTTCAAATCTCATCGTCAGATTGGATATGCATGATATTAAAAGATGTTTTTTTCTCCTAAGATTACCAGATTTCTGGAGAAAAGTTCTGATAAAGTTTGAAAGCCGTGATGACTGAAAATTTTCCAAATCCTTTACGAAAGTTATCTTTTATTTTCACTTTTAGCGGTTGAAGCAGACGCTGACTATTACTGACAACAACAGACACATTTATTACGTAAACAAAAATCTCATTAGTGAAAGACGTTCAGGTTAGTAATATCCAACAACTGTGGGTAATGGTAAGACATTTGCCAAGTTTGTTCCTGCACCACACCACTGCATTATGGAAACTGAGGAGGTACGAAACGCCCTCCTACTGACACCCGTGGGAAGACCGTGTGTGAGCCAGAGTCAACGTGAGAGAGAGAAAATGAGAGAAAGATCTGTGAGTGACAGGAAAATGTGAGTAAAAGAGGGTACGAGTGCTGGGCAACACGTGAGAAAATTTGTGATTGACACACACACACACACGCACACACACACACTTACACACACACACACACACACACACACACACACACACACACACACACACACACACACACACACACACACACACATAACTAATCAATCAAGCATGGAATGCAAGCAATTCTACGATCGGCAATATTTATCTCGTCTCATTTCATAAGAACACGCCATCAGCAAAAAGCTGTACCAGACACGGGACTGGTACTGGTTTGATTTTACAGCACTTAGACACTATAGTCTATTTGACTGACCTGTGCAGCTGAGATGCATGGGCCGAGTACGGTGTGTTTGAATCGCGGCTGCTGATTGGCCGCCGATGATTTAAATCTACACCTCTCCTTATTTTAACACATATATATTTATACTTTTTATCTGCCTGCAATACAAGCTGCCAGATTAAACATGGAATAATTTTCGAAGCTGAAGAGGTCAAAATTACCTTTAAAAGTTTACAGTTATCAAAGAAAATTAAAGTTGATTAAAAAGTTTAATAAAACGATGAGTGACGTTTGAAACAAATTATCCACCCACGATGTACAGTCGTCAGCACAAATTCGCTGCAAGCCTGCTCGTGTGATGTGGGTCGTTTTGTCTGGGAACGGTGTATGGGAACTAGTTGCCACACAGGCTTTTATACGCTTTAAAGACGTGTTTGTAAGAATTAATTCTATAAATCACCCAGAATACAATATTCTTTATAATTTGTGATTAGCGTAAAAATGTGCAAAAATCGACAGATGAATGTTGCCGCGTGGTGAAACTCCTGTTCTCTCCCTCGTATCCATCCCTTGTCCCTCCCCACCCTCCCCTCCTCCTTCCCTCTCCCGCTATCCTTCATCTCCATTCCCCTCTCTCTTCGCCCTGTCTACCTTATCTCACCCACAACGCTAATCTGCGTAATAAACCGCACTCTTGTCTATTTCTTGTCTATTCCTGTAACCTTTTTGCTCCTCAACATTCGAGAGTTTCATGCCATGCAACGGTCTCTTTCTCCCACACGTTACTCCACACATGATGCAGCAGTTCGAAACTTTAGTGTTTCTGATACTGCTTCGTGATTCAGTGAACAGTATGAGGAGAATGGGAACATTTTCCTAGGGAAGAGAGAAGGAGAGAAGTAGGAGGAGTGGGCAGAAATGTTTGTTTAATTTCGCCTACTGATATAATAGGCAGACTTCCTGACTCACTCAAACAAATACTAGCAAGGAATACATCACAAGAACGAGACCTCAATGTTCCTGTATCTCCCAGCTGTTGGTAGTGACAAAGGGTGGAGAACAGAAAGACAACTGGAGAGGAGTGGGAAGAAGACGAGGAGGGTAAGAATGGGACTAGAACAGGAAGGAATATTCATGATAAACCTTGGATATAGTTGGTAGTACTGCAAGCAACTGGGAATAAGGCAAACTGGGTTTAGAAAACAGTCAAGAGAGAATTGCGATGCGCCAATCGGGTTAGAGCCGTGGATAAATGAATGAAGGTAGAAAGAGTGGGGAGAGGAGACAGTGGAGAGGCATGAAAGTGAGTGGGGGGTAGGAGGGAGAGGGAGGGGTGGGGGGGGACATCAGGAGTAAGGGGGAGAGACGGGAAGGGAGCTTACACACTGTTATAATGAAGAATACCAGAGTATTACGCTCATACGTCGTTCCATAATATTGTCATCTCTTGCAGTTTTTTTACGCTAATCAATTACGGTATACAGAGAATTGTACGCTAGGCAGTCTCTAGTACCACTTTTGAAAAACACATCGTTAAAGTGTATAAAAGTGTATGTGGCAACTCATCCCTTTACATTGTTGCCAGAGAAAAGGACTCGCATCACACTAGTAGACTTGCAGCGAATTTATGCTGACGACTGTACATCCAAGTCCGCGTGTTGCACTGTATCCACGCACGGTGTACACCTACGTCCGCATGTTGCGCTATAATATCCACGCACGGTGTACACCTACGTCCGCATGTTGCGCTATAATATCCACCCACGGTGTACACCTAAGTCCGTATGTTGCACAACAATACATGCCTGCAGTTACATCAATGACATCATCGGCGGCCAATCAGCAGCCACGTATCAAACACACCCTACTTGCCTTATACATCTCAGCTGCACAGGTCAATCAAACAGACTATAACACCCTGACAAGAGAAACTCTCCCCCAAATAAAATAACTCTGAGGCAATATTAATTAAAGAAAATTACGTCATCACAATCAACTTCTTAACAAAAGCATGTTATCTCTGAAAAACTTTTTGAAAGAGCTTATAATATATCCAGCAGTTTAAAAAAAAAAAGTACAAAGAAAGGCAAAAATACGAGGGAAAAAGATACATCCTTTAAATTCTATGCATGCACGTGTGAGTGTGACCCGCTTTTGTGTAGCTCAAATTGGTTTTCATAATTTTACCCTTCTTAGTGGTGTGGGAGTGTGTGCCTCGAAAGTATAATCTCTCTCTCTCTCTCCTTTATATTCTACTTTTTGCCGATTGTGTGCAGTGTCCTTCAGGCTTTTTAATCCCTGCAAGGCTCTACTTTTCACTTGTTTCCAGCACGATAAAAGCTGGGGGGTTTTGTGGGGTGAGGAAGAGAGCCTTCTGATTGCTATCCTTTCCTCTTACTTTTGTAACTTGAGTTCTTTATCAGTGTCAAGGCCGGACCGTCACGTAGCTACCTTAAGTTGTGCGTGGTTTGTGTATCTATGTAACTAGGTCTCTCTCTCTCTCTCTCTCTCTCTCTCTCTGGATTTGGTTGAAATCGTCAGGTCGTACTCGGGTGAAAATAAAATATTTAATGCTTCTGCGTCATATTCTTACCATTATTACTTCATCTAATAACCTAGGTTGCTATACTTGTCTTTTTGTTTACTTGCTTCTCGTCTTCCTTTATTTCCTCATTCCCTTCGTGTACTTACAGGATTAAAGGTTGTCTCATTCTTCCTTTGGGTTGTCAATCGCTCCCTTTGACCCAGACTGGCACAACCATCCGTCAATTGTTTTGCGTAAGTTTTTCACCGTTTCCCCAGCTTTCCTTCCCACAGACATCACCTTCTTCCCCGCCAACCTAACACCCTTGTTCTCAGATTCCTACTTTCGAATTATTTTTATTTTCTTCCTTTCCGTTTCCATTTTTCTCCAAGTTTTCTTCATTCATTCCATCACTTAATGCTTCTTTTCATCCAAAGTCCCAAGATTCCTTCGTCGTCTTTTGTATCGGCTTAATTTTCTTCACTTCAGTCTCATCTTCAGACCCCTGTTCATATAATCCCCTCCTCCTTTTTCCTCCTTCTCCTCCTCCTCCTCCTCCTCCCTCCCTCGTTGTCGTCGTCGTCCTCCTTCTCCTCCGTTCCTAGTATTCTGCAGCTAAAATAATGCCAAAGGTCGAGTAGACAGTGAAAAAAGAAGAGTTTGGATTGGACGACGGGTAGGAGGCAGGCAGAAAAGGTGGGAGGACGAGGGAATTATGGGGGAGATCTGTGTAGAAGGTTGTTAAGGAAGAAAAGAGAAAAAGGAAGAAAAAGGCGAGGGTGATAGAAGGAAGTGAGAGAAAGAGAAAGTACGGTATGGAAGAATGAGCAGGAGGAAGTGCAAGAGGAGTCAAGGGAATAGAAAATGGAGAGAGAGAGAGAGAGAGAGAGAGAGAGACAGAGAGAGAGAGAGAGAGAGAGAGAGAGAGAGAGAGAGAGAGAGAGAGTATTAAACCTGTTGAGTGTAGTCAGTAAACCAGCAGGCCTGGTAAGACTATGAGTAATGGTGTCCGCTGGAGTCATACGTCAAGATCAACGTCAAGAGAGAGTAAATGGCTTTATCTTTCACACCCCCTCACTTCCTCACAACTGACTCTCGCTTGGGTGAAACGTGTGAACAGATCTTAAACTGTCCTCCTATTTTAGTTTGTTTTGTTTACGCAAGCGAGACAATTAATTAGTTTCCTGCCTCCCCCATCCTCTCTCTCTCTCTCTCTCTCTCTCTCTCTCTATACACACACACACACACACACACACACCAGCTTCACCTATCTCACAAATACAAACCCAGCCCTAACCCCCCCCCCCCACACCCGTCTATTCACTCTCGCATCTTCCCATTTTCTTCTTGCTTCCTGGCAGATTCAACTCTCGTTAAACACCAAATCTTCACCCGCTGTGCAGGGATCGGGAGGAAGAACCAATGGAGAAGAGAAAGAGAGAGAGGAGGGGGAAGAAGAAGATGAATGGAAAATAGAGAGAGGAGGAGAAAGAGAAAGAGGACTGGGAAGGAGAGAGAGGATAGGGAAAGAAGTAAGGAGAAAGAGGATAGGGAAAGAAGTAAGGGGAATGGGAAGGAGAGAGAGGATAGGGAAAGAAGTAAGGGAAAAAGTAAGGGGGAAGGAGAGAGAGGGATAGGGAAAGAAGTAAGGGAAATGGTAATGAGAGATAGGATAGGGAAAGAAGTAAGGAAATGGGAAGGAGAAATAGGAAAAGTAAGGGAAATGGGAAGGAGAGAGAGGATAGGGAAAGAAGTAAGGGAAATGGGAAGGAGAGAGAGGATAGGGAAAGAAGTAAGGGGATGGGAAGGAGAGAGAGGATAGGGAAAGAAGTAAGGGAAATGGGAAGGAGAGAGAGGATAGGGAAAGAAGTAAGGGAATAGGAAGGAGAGAGAGGATAGGGAAAGAAGTAAGGGAATAGGAAGGAGAGAGAGGATAGAGAAAGAAGTAAGGGGAGTTTTTTTTTTTTTTTTTTTTTTATGTGTCCGACTTCTGGGCAAAGGCTTCACAGCCTGCTCTCAAGGCCCAGTAGTCCTCCTACATACCGTACACCTCTCTACATGTCACCACTTCGGCGCTAACACCCACCGTCCATATTGAATACATGCTAGGGCTGTCTCATACAGGACTGGTGTATTGGTATTAGCGGGGGTACTTTTGTGACATGTCGGCGGGTTATCTGGTAGATCAGGAAAGTGGGAAGGAGAGAGAGGATAGGGAAAGAAGGAAGGAGAGAGAGGATAGGGAAAGAAGTATGGGGAATGGGAAGGAAAGGGGAAAGAGTTACCCAGCAGAAGAACGTGACAAGCAAACACAGAAACAGAATATTGATAGTCACTTTACACAGTATGATTTTAACGAGACACAACCATATACATCACTCAAAATAATTCACTAAATCATACATAACCACTTTAAAATACTACTTTATGCTCCTGATTTCAACACATACACACAAAAAAAAATATATATATATATATCCCCATAACGAGAATCTCTCAATCAAAATTCCATCAAATACAGTTTCCTTCAGGTGATTCCATGCCTCGAAGTTTGGCATCATAACCCATCAGTAAACCTGTGGATCCAGCTCAAGGTTGTCTTCCTCCACACACCCGTAAAGCTCCCGCCTTGATGGTTTGATACCCTTATTGGGACTGAACGAGCGAAGCAAGCAAGTGTAGCGGAGCGATGTTTGCGTTCAGCTGTAAAACAAGCGGTCCGGCACAATCCGGCCCAGGCGGTCATGACATGGTCCGACCACGATGGTTTTCAGAGGCTGATAACTTTTCTACTATGTGATATAGAGAAGAGATTCTTTCAGCAGGTAGTAGATACATTCAATAAATTTTGTTTTTAGCTACATGTTTACTCATGAGACCAAAGAAACGCATTAGGACCCCAGCTTTCCAAGGGAATGTACTGGGGGCTTCAATTGACATGCTCCACTATGAAATAGAATTGAAAAAGACTTCCTGTCGTAACACTGTTTTCTTGCACGAATTCTAACAATTAAATATCTGATATTACGCTCATGCTTTTGCATGAATGTTTTCTCATGTTTAGGGGGTGAAATCAACATGGGTAATCACCCAGTTTCTGGGTTTTATCATTTGCTCAATAGCCAAGCGTTTACCGACGCAGTTCGTTGACACGGTAAAGTAGGGAGCAGAGAACTGAACATCGCGCGTGTGATAAACCCTACAGCTCCTCGTTATACGTACATCCAGAAAGAAACTGTGAGAGAGAGAAAGCATGAAAAAGTAAATATTATAGCTCAATTATTCTTCTGTTCTTGTTCTGCTGCCTCATCAGAAATGTTGAAAGTTTGCACCAAGATGAAATTATGGTGATATACGTAAGTAGAAGCTTTAGCTCCTGCGACACACGCTCACAAAGCGCACTTTACTGGTTAGTATTATGGTTGAAGTGAGTCTGCCAGATGCTGGAAGGTACAGACCAAGGAATTACGCCACACAACCTGACACGCTCTCTCTCTCTCTCTCTCTCTCTCTCTCTCTCTCTCTCTGTTGGTATAGATATGGTAATGGGTATTTAATAAATAATCTGTAATGGCAGTGGCAGGAAAAAAACGTCTCATCTTCATCAGTTTTTGTCTCCTTAATTTAATTTTTATATGATTTAGCCTGAAAAACGCGCATCGCAGAAGCTGAGTTTTAAATAAGCTGAACGAATATTTAATACCTTAATGAAGAGAGAGAGAGAGAGAGAGGAGATAAAAAAAATGAACTGTTGCAAAACTATGGTAGAGCGAAGGTAAAAGAAAGTTTTAAAACAATACCAATACATGGATGGGTGAAGGCAAGGAAAGAAAGGGAAAAGGGAGGCAAAACTGAGTGAAGGAAAATTTGGGAGGGGGATTTAAGAAGAGGATTAAGGAAGAAAGGAGAAGGAAAAGAAGGGAGGGAAAAGTGAAAAAAATGGGAGAGAGGGAGACGATGAGAAGCGACACATATAAGGAAAGTTAAAGATATGTATGGTAAAGGACAGGCAGAGAGAATGAGACAGAAACACAAGAGAGACTGAGAACATGGGAGCAGAGGTGAGGAAGAGGGGAAGGAGGAAAGATGTGTGAAACCAGAAAAAGGCATATATCCCTTCCTTAATCAATATGGACAGTGGATACTAGTGCACAGTGAGAACGAGTAGCTGCATATTGATAGGAAGATTACTCAGTCACGGGAACTCTCTCTCTCTCTCTCTAAGAATCCTCACACCCCAGCGTCACAAATTTCAAGGTTAGGTAGTCTGAGTAACTACAGGTGTGCATGTGTGTGTGTGTGTGTGTGTGTGAGACAGAGAGAGAGAGAGAGAGAGAGAGGAGGAGGAGGGGGAGGAGGAAAGTAACTACTGTACATGAGAAAGAAGTAGACCGAAACAGAGAGCTAATGAGAAGAATATAGTTTAAAGAATGAAAAACCGAAAGTGTTAGACATATACAAGTTTAATGCTGACTAAAATTGATGACTTTTATTAAATAAAGTAGAAAGTAAACGACATCTCAGCACCACTAACAATCTCCCCTTTATTAAGTAGGTATTTTACAATATACAGGCAAAGTAATTGATATACATGGCAGGTACTGAGATTATACTTCAGGCTTCTGGCTCAAAACGTGCCCAAATTATATCAGTAGTACAATCAATACAAGTATTAAACATGCAAGGCTGCTTTCTCACACCTTAAATTCTTGGAAGCTTCGAAGCTGCAATAAAAATGAACCAGAATGTTACTGTGGATCTGTTCGAACAAACTACCCAGTTACCAGCCCGCCTTTCTCAGCGATCCGTAAACTGGTCATGACAACGATTATCCTTTGTCCACGGAAAGTTTTTCTGCACTGACCAGTTCCTCCTCAGACAGTGACCTGTAAGTAATGGAGTCCCTTCTGTCACAATTTTACAAACCTAGTATCTGCAATAATGAGGAATCAACTGAATTACTCTTTTCAGATTATATCTTAGACGCTTCTACAGTAAGGATGCAAGATTTATATTTATTCTTTTTAACGTGTGTATTCAGGTAGATTTGTAACGACAATATTTTGCCAATCATTGTGTCATCTGCTGAATTTTAAAAACGTTCTAGTTAAGATATTCTGTCTTAGTATATACAGATGTTTGTGATACGTCATACGCTGCATGTCATGTTGAATTTACTTTTATTTCATTAATTTTAGTTACGTGTCATAAGTTTTTTTCTGGAATATTCTTTAATTTTATCTTCAAGTTGGTTATTTCAACCATATTTTTTTTTTCACTGTGTACATTAAGGCTTTTATGCAGATATTTAACGCTATTCATATTAATGTTTATCACAACAATACTGTAAGGATGAATACGAGTAGGGCCCATTGCATGTACAGTCGTTTATTTCTTTTTAAGGTTCTGATGATGGTAGAAGTATTGTACCGAAATGTTAGCCAATAAAGATGAAGATATATGCTCCAGCCCTGGTAATTCTCTTTCCTATAAGTATACATCATTATGGAAAACGCGCGCGCGCTCACGCCCGCACGCACGCACGCACGCACACACACACACACACACACACACACACACACACACACACACACGTTCTTTCTCTTAAAAAAAAAAAAATCTGTGGCTGATATGTCAGTGTTTGTAGGAAGAAAAGTATGTAAAGGTAATGAGGGTAATTACAAGCGATGGCTAGGCCCTCGCGAGTCTCTCATCAAGTACTCACATATGAGCTTCCCGACCCTGCTCGGCCCAACCCGGCCCGACTGTTACGCTTTTGAGAAGCTTCTATCTCAGCAACCACAGGGCCGATCACTGCCTGGGTTGCACCATATAATAGTCCAATTCTTTAAAATTTGTTTTTGACAGGTTTCATCACACCCAGGTAGTGCACGTGGCAAGTGACACACGCCAAGTGTAGCATGTCGAAAATCTTCAAAAGAGGGCCACAGGCCAATCACTTCGTCGTAAAAGCATGAAACTTGGTAAGTAGATAGCCACCAATATACTCTGGGCATCCTCGGGGTGTAAGGCGACATTTCAGTGTTTTCGGATTTTAATGGCTTCGCTCGTACCTGGCCAACAAGGGCATTTTTCAGGTTATTTAGTGTGGTTTATATCCACCCAACAAAACACTCAAGGCAATCTCTTAATTACTCACATAGACAAAACACCTCCTTCATATCGCTCATACCACTGCTTATCCCTTACTTCCTCTCATTCTTACCATTATACCCCAACCTTATACTCTGTCACCTTATCTCACCCACACCACACCCCTTATCTCTTCCATAATCTCACTCATACCATCATACCCCAGCCTTATACTCTGTCACCTTACCCCATCCACACCACACCCCTTATCCCTTCCTTACCCTAACTCCTACCATCATACCCCAGTCTTATAATTTGTCAACTCATCCCACCCACACCTCATTCTTATCCCTCCTTCCCCTCACTCCTGCTATCTTACATCTTATACTGTCGCATTACCCCCAGCCATACCAAACCTCTTTCATCTTCTCTCTGCTCCAACCAATTACCACTCTCACCTTACCTCTCAGAAGCCCCTCCTCTTTCCCTCACCCTTCTTACGTACCCAGCCACACTCTGCCCCTCATCTTCTCCTCTAGCCCCAGCTCCCTCACCCCTAATCCACTCCTCTTATCCATTCCCCACCACCCGTCCCTCTCACTCTCACCTTCACCTCACCAGCATCAGCACCGAGAAACGTAACTAAAATATATTGTGAAACGCAGTAATGAGATTCACGCAACTTATATAGATGGCAAACATGAAGTCTTGTTTCCTGTACGACAGTGACCGCATTTTTTTTTTCAAATTACTTTTGGGTAAAAAACACATTTTAGGTGTTAAAAAGAGCATGACTGTAATAAGTTTTTCTTTTCGTTCATATAACTACAATCTGTGTGTGTGTGTGTGTGTGTGTGTGTGCACCCCTCTCTAGCTATATAGAGAGAGAGAGAGAGAGAGAGAGAGAGAGAGAGAGAGAGAATAATGTTTATAAACCACAATGTCTTGCATAACATCACCCCTGTCAGTCTGAGCTCGCCGAGAAGCGGCCAGCTCTCTCTCTCTCTCTCTCTCTCTCTCTCTCTCTCTCTCTCTCACCATATGCCTGGCATCGGGTGCTGCCTTGTATAAAACTCGCACCTGTGCTGAGACTGGCGGAGAGAGAGTGAGGAATATAGAGGAAGGAAGACTGAAACTTAATAATGTAAACAATTTAGGATATTATTTAAGAAGTAACCTGTAAATGTAATTCTGCACACACACACACACACACACACACACACACACACACACACACACACACACACACACACACACACACACAATTATTGTTCCGCTAGTAAAGTTCAATACAAGAGTTTACAATGAACAAACAGTGACGGTTTGGACCGTTTTTTCCACACACGAAAATTTGCGATGAAAATTAGAAGACTCGCTGTGGGTAGGGAGAGAGAGAGAGAGAGAGAGAGAGAGAGAGGAGGAAGAAGTAAAGAAGAAGAAAAAGAAGCTCTAAATCTTGACTTAAACTTGTGCCGCTCACCTGCTCGTTCCGTGCAACTCAATGTGATATTCAACAGCCAACTTTCCCGCGGCATCCATTACCTCAAGGCTCGTGGCCGTTTTTGCCGCCAGTTATAATGAATAACACCCAACCAACTTCTTTTATTAGCAGAACTTCAAGGTAAAAATTTCCATGTTAAAAGGCAAGGGTCATGAAGCGATACAGGCCTTTAAAATATGTTTACGAAAAATCATGCATACTAATTATCTCTCTCTCTCTCTCTCTCTCTCTCTCTCTCTCATCACGGGCCTGCTGGCCCTTCCGTAAAAAAAAAAAAATATATATGAAATGAGTAAACAATTACTGATTGTGAATAAAGTGATTGGCTCAATTTTTCCGAAGATTATTTTCCTTAGTTAAAGACTAAAAACTGAAATTCAACTGGTGCTGACTATGTTGCAGGACATGAATGTATAGCAATTATATGATAGGGTGGGTGTGGTGGGGTGATGGAAGAAGGACAGGACAGGGCAGGACTGGACAAAAAATAACAAACTGGAAGTTGGCAGATAAAACAGAACAGGAAGGAGCAGGACAACACAAATTAGAACAAAATTAATGGAGTGGGTAGGACCAAGCAATGGAGCAGGGCAGAAGCCGGACACAGCAATTACTTCAGCCGACATAAAAGACGATGGTGAGTTTTGAACGATTGGCATGTGGTTGTGTGGGGCGCCAGGCTGTTGGCTATATTGGCTAAAGACCATTGGCAATACTGCATCCATAGTTACCACGCCAGCTGTTGCATTTTTTTATATGGATTCGTGTCCACCAGCTCTTGGATGTCCCTGTTTTCGATGCTCCAAAAATAGACAACGCTTCTTTTTATTTGGTTTGCATTCAAACGCCTTTTCTGTGACAATTTTTTCTAGTTTCCAGTGAGGGGGAAGCGTGGGTGATGGAGGCAGGATTATTATGGACGCTGAGATTAACAGAGCGTATGGTGAACGGCCAGTATGTGTGTCAGAGGGAAAGAGTGGGACGGGAAGGTGAAATGTGTATTTTGGTTCTCTCTCTCTCTCTCTCTCTCTCTCTGTAATGTCATCTTATGCCGTGTGTGTGTGTGTGTGTGTGTGTGTGTGTCAGGTTTCATGCAGGTGAGGTGGCAGTTGCAGTGCAAAATATACTTCTGAGTGAATACCCTGTTATCACACTGTATGGGGTTAGTTTGGTTGTGTGAAGTACGGTATATGAGGCTGTATAGTAGCCAGACAGAGAATGAGCAGTTATTTACTATTATGTAATAAAGTGAGCATGTTACGCGACAATAATATATCTTTTTTTTTTTTTTTTTTTTTTTTTATGAACATTGTGGGAGGAAAAGTGATGAGAAAGGAAAACAGAGAGGGGCAATGGAGAAAATAGTGAGGGTAGTGTTGATAAAATAGAAGACGAAGAAGGTGAGATAGAAGGCTGAGGAGCGGAGGTTTGGAAGAAACGAGAATGGAGGGGAGCGAGACTGAGGGGAAAAGATGTGAAGAAAAAGACGAGGATAAAGCGCCTGAATAATATTTTTGGTAAAACGGAAGAAAGTGAAGATGTGGAGGCAGGTTGTGGTGGGGAGAGGATCAGGTGGGTGATGTAATGATGGCGTGTGGTGTAAGAACTGCAACTTTTACCGCAAAAACAGATTGAACTTTTTCAGACCCATGATTGTTCAGGGGAACACTGGACCTTCCTATTTGTTGACTTGTATGTCAATCGTTATCTGTCTATCTGTTCCTCTATTTATCTATCTGTCTATCTATTGATATGCAACTGTGATGGTATCAGAATTAATGTTTCTGTCTTCTTGAAAATAACTTACTTGGTGGATGAAATAAATGATTATGAGATATATTAACCACGTAGGTGAATTAAATAATTATCAGGGATCAATACCAACTAGTTGAACTAAATTACTGTGATGGTTAACGACCAGGTAGGTCAGTTCACTTACAGTGAGGGTAAAAGTTAGATACTGTGAAGTTAAAATAATTTAAAAGGTGTTGTATCAGAAGTTGAAAGATACTGAAAAGAAATCCATATGGAGAAGGAAAAATACCGAGGCTGAAAAACTTCCCATCTGATTATTTTTCCTTAGACAGGAAGTAAAAAATGGTGAATGGGTTAACTTTCTTATTCTTCAGAAGGTAACTAAAATAAATAAATGTTGAAAGGGTTAACTTCGTTATTCCTCAGAGGTAACACGTTCAGTGGCAGGTGTATTAAGTTTAGTAAAATGCTATGCCAGAGAGGAATGCGAAAGTCGATGGGAAGGAAATGGTAGATGTTCAGTACCGATAATGGGGGACTTCTGGAAATTGTCTGCCGCCAGATGTCTCTCACTGTTAACAGCTTCTCTCTCCCGAGCAAGTGTTCAACATGATTTTTCTCTGTTGATGTGAGAACCTGTGTGGCAATATACCACCATACACTACTGAAGTATTGAAAAAGCTTTGTAAGAAAAATATAACAGAGAAGAGTATATAGCTCTCGTTGTTTTATTTCCCCGAAAACCAATTTTGAAATCCTGGCACTTATATGTTTCTTTCTGTCGTTTTTAATGAAGCTGCTACAGAGCTGGCTTAATTCTTGCCTCCTGAAATGTTCAGTATACAGTGCAGTTTTAGCCAAGCACTTGTTTTGTTTGTGTCGGTCTCTCTTTTGGCAGAAAATCTATGATGATGTAATAAATTATTCTACATCAGTCATCCGAGTTCAGAGACAGTCCCCGTTCCAAGATCTGATCATACCCTAGGAAGACGCACTACCACCACATCCAAGTAAGTCGTATGAAATCTTGGAACGGAGACTGTCTCTGAGCGCTGAGGTGTGTGTGTGTGTGTGTGTGTGTGTGTGTGTGTGTGTGTGTGTGTGTGTGTGTGTGTGTGTGTGTGTGTGTGTGTGTGCTTGTTTATTTCTTTGTGTCAGAGAGAGAGAGAGAGAGAGAGAGAGAGAGAGAAATTGTTAATGTGTGAAGTGTGTGAGGTAATATTGTAAAATGTGTGAGCATGATGTGTGGTAGTGTAAGGTGTGGTTGTACAGTGAACCGTTTGAGGTATGACTGTGAAGAGCGACAGTGTGTGGTGATGGTGTAGTGTGAGATGTAGCAGTGTACAGTGTGTGACAACGACTGTGTCCGGGGTGGTGTCTTCTACTACACACTAACTTTCCGAATGACATGCTGAGAAAATAATGATCATAACTTTTTGCGTTGTCATACTGCAATTATGCTGGCAAGATATGTCATTCACTCCGAAAAGGAGGATACGTTTTCATCCCTAATTTTTTGCTTGTTTGTTTGCTAACAGGATTACTCAAAAACTAAAATAGAGATATAGACAAAATTTGGTAACCAGATAGCCCATGTCCCAGGGAACAATAGATTAACGTTTTGGATAGATTTTTTTTCTTTTGCCTTGCTTATTTGTTAGCAAATTACTCGCAAACTAAAAGAGAGATTTGGACCACATCTGATGAGTAGATAGCCCATGTCCTAGGGAACAATCAGTTAACTCTTGCGGCCGATTTGGACTGTATTACAGATTCTGAATCCGGAAAACACTTTCTGCGAAACCCTAACCAGTGCTGAGAAAACCTAATTCATTATGAAGAGTGGTTTGAAAATTACGATGCCCTTGTCGGACAGATGCACTCAACTGAGTGCCGGTCTAGTTTTTAATGTTGTCTCTCTAATGAGCACTGAAGAAATACAGAAAAGCTTATTACGAGGGTCCTGTGAAGTGTCTTGTTAGAGTGTTGCTGGTGAAATGTCATTTATAGGCTACTGTTATCTCTCTAATCAGCTCTGAAGAGACACAGAAAAGCTTATTACGAGGATCCTTTCAAGTGTCTTGTTAGAGTTTTGCTGGCAAGACGTCATTTATACTGTTATCTCTCTAATCAGTCCTGAAGAGACACAGAAAAACTTATTACTAGAGTCGTGTGAATTGTATGGTTTTAGTTATTCTGGCAAGACGTGCAGGTGTGTTGGCAGAGTATTTATTGCACATTACCATATCCCAGCTATCTGGCTTATATCAGTGAACGAGAGGCGGGAGTGTCAGCAAAGTACTTATTTCACATTACCTTATCCCAGCTATCTGGTTTATATCAGTGAGGATAGGTGGGAGTGTTAGCACAGAGTCTTTATTTCACTCTACTGTATGCCAACTATCTGGTTTATATCAGTGAAGGATAGGTGGGAGTGTTAGCACAGAGTCATTATTTCACTCTACTGTATGCCAGCTATCTGGTTTATATCAGTGAAGGATAGGTGGGAGTGTTAGCACAGAGTCTTTATTTCACTCTACTGTATGCCAACTATCTGGTTTATATCAGTGAAGGATAGGTGGGAGTGTTAGCACAGAGTCATTATTTCACTCTACTGTATCCCAGCTATCTGGTTTATATCAGTGATGGATAGGTGGGAGTGTTAGCACAGAGTCATTATTTCACTCTACTGTATGCCAGCTATCTGGTTTATATCAGTGATGGATAGGTGGGAGTGTTAGCAGAGTCCTTATTTCACACTACCTTATCCCAGCTATCTGGTGTACATCAGTGAAGGATTGGCAGTTGTGTTGGGAGAGTACGTTTTTTTATTCAAGGAAGAAGGAACCAAAGGCCAGAAGGCCTCAAAAATTATACCCTCCAAGAAAATATAAGAACAACACTAGAGGCCCTCCCAAGGGGGAATAACACCGCCGCGAGCCAATACATACAGTATCTAGCGCGGCTCGGAATATAACCTTGACCTTGACGCCTTTCGCCAGTTTCGAACTCGTAGGAAATTTTCATCCCTACAACACACCAGTGAAACTTTGTGATGATATCTTGGCTGGCTGTGAAGTTATCGTGCTAACAGACACACAGACAGACAGAGAGACAGGCAGACAGACAAACAGAAACCAATACTCATTTTCATCCCTAGTTCACACCTTTTAAAATTTTATGATGATATCTTGAGCGGCTGTGAAGTTATGGTGGTAACAGACCTTGACCTACTTTCACCAATTTCCAACTCCTGATCCCTTTTTTTCCCTACTACATACCTGTAAATTTTTTTGATATTTTGAACGGTTGTGTATTTATCACACACACACACACACACACACACACACACACACACCGCTCGCTGGTGCAGTGGTAACGTTCCCGCCTGCCAACTGGTGGACGGGAGTTCGCGCCTCGCTCAGGTTGCGAAAAGTTTCACTGACGAAGTGGGAGGTTACTGTCCCCCTTGAGCAAGGGGACGGGTGTGTGCGTGTGTGAAGGTCACAGCCTTGCCCTTAGATCGGACTATATGAGCTCTCAGCTCCCTTCCGGGAGGGTAAAGGCTGACAATCACGACCATCAAGTGATCCTGACCGACCCCGCTGAATTACACACACACACACACACACACACACAAACTGAAAACAATACCAGCTTCGCTATCGCGGCAGGTACAGTAATAACAGAGAACCAAAATCAAGATCCGTTAGTTTAGTGATACCTGGATACAACTGTGTCTGAAAGACAGGAGTTCATAGGCAGTAGGAAATGCAAAGGAAGACAACTCCAGAGTTGTCCTGTTGCATACATGAAGGACTGAGAGTAACACTTAACTCTTGCATTAGGGAGTTGGACTGTGGACTGAAAAGGGATGAGAGTTCGTTACTAGTTGGGTGCTATGTTCCCTCTGTAGTTGTGGAGGGATGTAAGCAGACTTTTCAAAGGAGCAGTGACCATTAAAGTGACAGAAAAGAAATAAAGATTCAACGGTGTGGTGAAGTGACAGGGGTTGAAGGGAGCCAATAAGAGGAGGAAAGTTTATGAGATGAAAAGCCTACGACTCCAAACTGTTGAGAAGTGCTGTATGTGGGAACATATGAGAATTATTCTCTATACAGGGGTGAATAAAACCCTTGTATAAAGTCAACAACTGTGTAGGGGTAAAGAAGGCACGAAGTCGACTTAACACACCTAATTTCTTGGAGGCATATTTAACAAGAGAGGTAATAATTATATTCTTTCCGAGATAAATCGCGAGAGAATGAAACACCAAGTATGTTTAAAGAAGATGCAGTAAGGAGTTGGATATTGTTAGAAATTATAGGTTGCTCGTGCAGATTTTTTTTTTGGCGGGGGGGGGGGGGTAAAGATGTAAGTGTAGAGTTTTTGAAGCATTAAAAACAACACAATTACTATTACCCTAATCAGAAAAATGAGCCAAGTCAGACATTAGGTGTGCCATAGCCTCATCCCTTGCTTGTTGAAGTAACTGCTCAGATGGACGCTGCGGGATGCGAGTGGAAAGGTGAAAGGTGGATTCATCAGCTTATGAATGGCTAGGGTTAGATGTTCAACTTAGGAGGTCGTGGATGAATAGAAGGAAGAGAGTTAGTGAAAGGACAGAACCATGTGGAACACCACTGCTCTAGAAGTGGAACGGTGGCTGGCTACAGCAGTGGCTATAGAACGACCAGAACTGAAGCCACAGATGAAGGCACATATAGAAGGATAGAAACAGTAAGAGAACAGTTCGGAAATTAAAGATTTATTTTGTAGATTTTTTCACACTACCTTATACGAGCTATCTGGTTGATGAATCAGTGATGGATAGGCGGGTGTGTTAGCAGAGTTACTTATTTCACACTACCTTATTACCGCTGTCTGGTTTATATCAGTAACCATGTTCCACACTACCTTATCATTGCAATCTGGTTTATATCAGTAACCATGTTCCACACTACCTTATCACTGCAATCTGGTTTATATCAGTAACGCCATGTTCCACACACTACCTTATCACTGCAATCTGGTTTATATCAGTAACCATGTTCCACACTACCTTATCACTGCAATCTGGTTTATATCAGTAGCCACGTTTCACACTTCCTAATCATCGCTGTCTGGTTTATATCAGTAGTCGCGTTTTGCAGGCTACCTTATCGTTACCTAGTAAATATCAGCAGTCACATTCACGCTGAATTTGGCACTGGATCCCTTAGCGCCGCGTTGATCCTCCCAACGACAACCCAAAAATGCATTAAAAATATTTGAAATTGGAGGCGCGACGCGTGGTAGAGATGCCCCCAAGAGGCCTTCTGATTCACTGAGAAGAGGAGGAAGAGAGATTGGGAAGGATACAGCGGAGGTGGAGGAGGAGGAGAGGGAACAAAGAAAGGGTGAGATGGAAGAGAGAGGAGAGGAACCTGGGAGAGGAGAGACTGGAAAAACGAAAGAAAAGGGAGGATGAGAAAAGGAAAGGAGATGAGAGGAAAGGATAGGAGAGGAGAAGACAGAAAAAGTGGAGAGAAAAGGAGAGGAAAGGAGAGAAAGAGGGAGAGGAGGCTAAGTGAGGAAAAAGAGAGAAATAGAGGAGGCTAAAAAGAAAAGAGGGTAGCTGCTGAGAGAAGGGCTTGAGAAATAGGAACGGAAAGGGGAGGGGAGGTTGAGGCCGAGAAAAGGAGAGGAAAGGAGAGAAGAAAAGAGTGAAGAGAGAAAAAATGAGGAGGATAGGACAGAGCAAGGGGAGGAATGATTGGTAATGAATGGTGGTAATGACACTACATGCAGATGATCATCCACAAAGATGGTGCACATGTCACCGCAACCAATGTTAGATACAATGTCGATTAACATATTAACCCCTTCATCGGCACGCCATGGCAATATTACTCTAATAAATCCTTATGGGGCATATCTTCTGGCTGGGGTGATACATCGAGGATTTCTTTTATCCATCCTATCTGTATTGCTACAATTTTACCATAAGCACCATCGCAATCAATATAATATTATCATATTTTACTCAGATTACTACACTAATCTTTACCACCACCACCACCACTACCATCTTCATTATTAATATCATCATTACCAACACCAACATCACGTTCACTAACAAAATCATCACCATCACCACCATTATCACCTTCATTGTTACTATCGTCTTCACGATCATCACCATTGTCACTTTCACTGTTCCATTCATCATAATCATCAATTGACGCTAGCTTCCCACAATGGACACAGGATATGAAAATGACAAAACGTGAAGGGGGTACCATCAGCAGAGCTGGGTCACAGTAATTCACATGCTGTAAAAACCGCTGAATTTCCTGTCTTCCACACCACAAGGAGTAACCAATTCACAAATCACTTCATTAACGACTGAGAGATGGACCTGTTCCGGCCTCCGATTTAATTCGATAAAAAAATTTCATCAGAATTAAATGGATTCTATGAGAAATGGGTGGGTAGGATATTTTTGCCTAGTGATTAGGTTAGGGGTGAAGCAATAGAGTTGTGGGTATTGGACAGCCAGGGGTGTTATGCACAGATTACTGGTTTGTTGTAATGCTGACTTCTGTTAAATATATAATGTGTCACCGGATTACTGGACGACAAGCCAAGAGGAAGTGTCGAGGCGGAGTGGACCAATGAATTAAATGGAGGAATTAGAAAGTAAAAGAGTGCAAAAAGGAAAAACGAGGAACAAAACGACCGGTAGTGGTTGAGGAATCTGGTAAATAAAATATGAATACAATAATATTATTTAAACATAAATATACTACAGAATTTTAAAGCAAATTGAGAAAACTTTGCAACCCTTATCAACATACGGTAAAGAAGAATACACCACTCACTGAAATTTGTACACACTCCGCCAATGACTGTGAAAGACTACATTTGTTCAATAACTCCTATAATAATAATAATAATAATAATAATAATAATAATAATAATAATAATAACAATCATAATAATAATAATAATGGTGATAATAAAATGCATTCATTCATCCATTATCTAATCCTGTGTTGCTCCACGAGGAGAGTAGGAGGCTTGGGCTAGGCAAGTTGATCCTGATATTATTTAAAGATGAGAGTGACCAGCCTCACTCATCCCTGAGTGGCATTACGTGAGAAACAATAAACCCCAACCACCCCATGGATTTAAACCTGCACAGAGCTCAATCCAACTGGAGGAGAGCCTTAATTACCCACTAAACCACCAAGGTGCCACAATTTGGTTATATGGTTACCACCCAGCGTAGTAAATGGTTTCCTGAGTTACAGGAAACCATTATGCTTGTCATTCAGTGTAAAGACCATAAGGCAGCACTACAATGAGTGAGTGGATGATGGGCGCCCCCACCTACCACTAGTAATAATAATAATAATAATAATAATAATAATAATAAAATAATAATAATAATAATAATGAAAATAACAAATATTCATTATTATTATTATTATTATTATTATTATTAATATAATAAAAAAATTATAAGAATAATAACACCAGTACTACCTACTACTACTACTAGTACTACACCAACAACAACAACAACTACTACTACTGCTACTACTAACAGTAATAACAAAAACAATAACAATAATAATACTTTTACTCCATAAAGCGATATGGGCATTTTTATATAAAATTAAAATTGGAAAACCTACAAGATTACATTTACATCATTTCATACTATGCATGATCAAACCTGACCTTACCCTGCAACGTCTACGCTTGACCTGTTGTGCTCACATACCGCAACTTTTGTCAAGAGAGGTCCGTCATCCCATCCAATAATTTTGATAAGACTCAGAGTAGAACTATTCGTTCTAGCACATGAGATTATCAATTCCTGCCTTGATATCTCAACGTATATTTTACCCGATTTTAAAAATATTTAGTGGACGTGTTGAGGGGGTAGCCCACGGGGAATACCCCAGTGTTTCTAGAATCATATATTAAAGATTAGTGTCAAAACGCATGATAAAAGCTTCACTTTTACCCTGCAATGTTGACGTTTAACCCTATTGTTGCTCAAATCTCGTAAGTACTGTAAGGAGAAACCATCAACCATTCCACAGAATTTGTGTAACAGAATGAAAGTATACGTTTTGGCATGACCGGAACTATTCTTGCTGTGCCAGAACCATTCTCTAGACCGGCTTAAGAATAGTTCTAGGCTTTAAATAAGGAAGAGTTTTTGCCCGAAGTTCAGCCTAAAGTAATAGTGTTCTTGAAGGGTAGCCCATGACAATCCCGCCTGTTTTTCAGAATCATATCTTAAAGATTATTATCACAACGCATGATCAACCTTGACTTTTATACCTACCTTGCAACGTCAGTGTTTAGCCTATTGTGCTCAAATCTCGTAACTACTGCTATGAGGGGTCCGTCAAGCCATCTGCCAAATTTGGTAAAACTTGGAGCAAAACTTCGTTTTCGTACTGCCGGAACTACTCTCTTGGGGCGGGAACTATGAAATTAAGGGACGTGAGAATAGTTCAGGACATAATATAACGATCAGCTTTTATCCGATCGTACCCAGATTTGGTTGGAGGTGTTGAGGGGTATATCACTATCAACACTACGAGGTTTCAGAAACACCTTAAAGATCAACAGTAGCAACGCTTGAAAGAAGTTTTATCTTACCCCGTAATCTTCGTTTTGAGATATCTTGTGGACAAACAATTATACAGGTAGACAAAAGAGGTGAATACACATCCTACTGCAAGTCCGTTGGAGGAGGTAAAAATATATTTGCTGTTATAGGTAGACAACTTTTAGAGAGAGAGAGAGAGAGAGAGAGGGGGGGGGAGAGAGAGAGAGAGAGAGAGAGAGAGAGAGAGACTAAAAAACACCATGGCATCACATTCTACCCTGCCTCTAATCACCGTATCTCACACACAGTAATAATGGAAATGGTATGGTGTTTTTGTCGGCCAACTGTGCACCTGGCTGGTTAATTAATGTAATGGCCAGGGCAGGTGTGAAGACTAAATGACAATGCCATTCACACCAGGACAAATTATAAATCCTTGAATGTGTACCAATACATGTTGTGTTTCAGTTTTTTAGATATAACGACCGTCAAAAATTGGTGTGCGTCTCTACCTTAACGGTCTCAGTTTTAAGAACTGATCACAATTCAGTCCTGTCTATTACAGTCTTGCCAGGAAGGCGTTTTTCAATATTAATTTTTGGCATGTGTTTCCAGCATCGTATTTTCGGCTTAATAGGACCAGAACACATATGATCCAGGTAATCAGGAACAACTGGTTTCTCTAACGGTATTGTAACCGTGAGGTTTATAATACCCTTTCTAGATTTACACGCTCCAGTTCTTCCATTATTAACTTGTCTGATGGATGATGAGGACGTGTTGGTGATATGATGCAGGGCAAGCTGTGGAGTTAATAAGGCGGCTAAAGCCAAACAAACGAAAAGCATTTTGCATAGATAAAAATATAGAGGAGTTACGTTAAAGAGTAAAGTAATATATGTCACAGTGTTACTTCAGCAGACAATATGAGACCAGTCTGCCTGGATAAGATGCAAAGCAGGATATTTATACGAAAGGTGTTGCAAGGCAGAAACTGTTTAGCTAGGTGTGCAAAGTTATGTGAAGAATATACCAAGAAAAAGAGAAAAAAATGAGAACTAGTTTATGAATGGAAGTAAAAGGACCCGATTTGACTTTATTAAAACTTATTACAAGATTAAGAGAGAGAAAACCAAAAGTTCGAGGAGAAAAATGAAAATTAACTATTAATATGACAAATTTAAAAGGGATCATTTTTTACTTTAACTATATTATCAGTGTCAGGAGAGTAGTGTGCGGAGCAGGTAACTCAGGTGCAGCACTACTGAGTTCTTTTACTTTAACTTGGCCTATATTTTTCGTCCTTTTGCAGCTTCTATTTCACTTAGTTCAGGTGGCAGAAATAAGACAAAAAGCTAAAGGATTTCTTCATCCACTCCACGGCACATCTTCGTGATTATCTTCATATTTCAATGTTGGTCTAGTCTTACAACTCAGTATTCAAGATGGAGCAATGGCAATATTGGACCAAGTTAAAGCAAAGAGTATAGTGGTGTAACTGGTGTTGTATCAGAAGCCTGGAAAATGAGAGGGAAAGGAAACACCAACCCACACACAATGGTGACTGAGCAGCGTGGGAGAGAAGGGTGGCATGTGTAAAATATACACTGGATAAACAAGAAACAAAAAAGACGTTTATCGCAACAGAAAGAAAAGAAACGAAAGAAAACACAGACACTAGCACACCTTCTCTCTCTCTTTCTCTCTCTCTATTTCACAGTATATTCTCTCCGTCTCCTTCCAGTTTCCGTCCACCCCACACTCACACACACACAGTAGTACACACTCCCTCTCAGTGATCCCTTTCCCCCCTCCCTCACTCTCTCTCTCTCTCTCTCTCTCTCTCTCACACACACACACACACACACACACACACACACACACACACACACACACACACACACACACACACACACATACAGTATACTGGGTGGATAATGTGGTCACATGTGTGCTTCTGTGATAAAGGTAAGGAATAAGGCGAGGGTTTTGAAAGGCTAATGTCAGCCAGGCAGGGAGAAAGAGCGAGGTCCAAAAAAAAGCACAACGTAACATGAGTGGTGGGGAATATGAAGGAATATAACAATCAGTTTTGTAAAACTTCTTCCATCACCTCACTCTCCACCCCTTACTACCCTTCTTCCAACTCTCCCTCCTTCCCCCTTCTCCTAACCATCTCTCCTCATTTCCTACCCATCGTCTTATTCCCCTCACCTAACTTTCAGCCCTTCACTCTCTCAGTCGGCCGTAAGGTGCACTAAGAATATGAATAATGGTGACGTCTGGAGTCATACGTCAAGATTTATGTAAAGAAAGAGAGAGAGAGAGAGAGAGAGAGAGAGATAAATTGACTCCATCCCTTACAGCACCTCACTTCCTGCCTGTTGAATATCACTGTCATCCCTCACACCACCTCACTTCCTGCCTGTTAAATATCACTGTCATCCCTCACACCATCTCACTTCCTGCCTGTTGAATATCACTGTCATCCCTCACACCACCTCACTTCCTGCCTGTTGAATATCACTGTCATCCCTCACACCACCTCACTTCCTGCCTGTTAAATATCACTGCCATCCCCTCACCACCACTGCACTTCCTGCCTGTTAAATATCACTGCCATGTCCCTCACACCACCTCTACTTCTCTGCCTGTTTAAATATCACTGACATTCCCTCACACCACTGCACTTCACTTGCTGAACAGACTGAGGGTTTATTGAATTACCATCGTACTTTATGTAGTTTATTTTACTCTTGGAAAGATATTTTATCTTGGAAAGATATTTTAGATTGTTCCCCACACACACACTCTCTCTCTCTCTCTCTCTTTCTCAATGCTGGCCACGTCCACCCTCCTAGACGCTTGAGGAGGCACTGAACCACCACAAATTATATCCAGAGTTCACATACTGGACACCTGAAGCTTTGTTTGTGTTGAGGAGATATTTGAGAAGAAAAGACCCCACCAAGAGAAAGAGAGGATAGGCAGCAGGGAGCAGACAGAAAGTGAGAAGGAAGAGAGGAAAAAATCAGACAAGAAAAAGGAGAGGAAACATGATGTGATGAAGAGGCATACTGCAGGA
>NC_136970.1:19990055-20324359 GCF_032717465.1 Coenobita brevimanus | reverse complement strand
CATTCATTTAAATTTGATGGAGCTTTTATCGGATCAAATTGCACATCTGAATATTTCTAATGCTACAGGAATTTATGATGGATTTTTTTATTGTATAATTTGGAATGATTATGAAGAAAGTGAATGTGTGGCATATTGACCTAATGTTTGATATTTGTAGCTTTCTACACACACACACACACACACACACACACACACACAGGAATGAAGGGTGAGTGACAAGCCACTGATAGTTGTTCCCTTAAGGAGCAAGATGGATGGTGGAGATACGGTGAGGTGATGGAGCAAGGGCTGGATGGATGGGGTGGGGAAGGGCGGGGAAGTTGGTGTGGGGAGGTGGAAGGTCAGGTATAGTAGAGAGTTAAGACCAGTAACTTGTCACACCACACCTTAGCTGCAGAGAGAGAGAGAGAGAGAGAGAGAGAGAGAGAGAGAGAGAGAGAGAGAGAGAGGAGAGAGAGAGAGAGAGAGAGTGAGAGAGAGAGAGAAGAACCCAAGCCACTCGTCACATGAAACCATCCAGCTATTCTATTACAGTATTCTGTTTACACCCAGGATTATTCCCCATTGAATAAAATAGCAGTACATTTTTTTTTTTTTTGATAGCGAATATCAGTTATTGGACACATATAATATGCAGAATATTAATACGAGTACTTTGACAAATATCGAATTTTCACTTTTTAAAAGATTAAATCTTTTGGGGTTAAGAAGAATGAAGTCATATGATCACATGAACGACAGATTAGCATGTAAAGCTTGTTTTGGTTGCATCTGCAGCTGCAGAGGAATGATTATAACAGTAAAGAACAATGTGTGGAGATTTGCCTCTCTACTGTAATTTTTATGCTGATGTTTTATCATTTAAGTATGCTGTGAGTCGATAGTTTTAAAATGAAATATGTAGTCAGTGAAACTTTTGGAAGAGACGATAACATTTTCACGGGTGGTAATGGGTCATCCCAATAGCCGTCCCCACAATAACGCCCACCCATCCCCACCTTCCCCATCCCGACCCCCATCTCCGCTTACCCACCATCCGAAATGTGTACATAAATAAAACAAAGGAACACCATTACTGAGGGACTGAGACGCGTCATTCAGGTTTTATTTATTTGTATGTAGTTTTTCCTTCCGTCATCCCGCACATGACAGTGATTGGCAGACAGTTTGGTGTAATAGTTGTGGCTGATGACATCATATGGTCTAAGTATATGTTGACATAATTTGTTATTGTTGTCATTACACTTCTTTATTGAGCTTAGGAAAAGCCTCGGATTTAATGGATTTAATACTATGCTCACATTATACGGCCAGTGTAGCACCATCACTACATTGCCATATTTATGCCTCCACCTATATATGGTGGAGGAGACATTAAGTGACTGGTCTGTCCGTCCGTGAATGCGTTTCTGTGTGCGTGGGTCCGAGCGTCCGTAACACTATTGTGGGCATAATGTCTCCTGAATCTATTGACGGATTTCCACCAAACGTTTGACAGTAATGCAGTGTGAGTGGATGATGAACTGATTAGGTCAGATAGGACAAGGGGTCAAAAGTCGAAGTCATATGGGGTCGACTTAGTTTATCCTTGTGAGGGTGATATCTCCTGAACTCTGATGGGTTTTGACTAAACCTTTGTCAGTGATACAGTATGAGGGGCCGATGAAGTGATTAGGTCATCAAGGTCAGGAGGTCATAGGTCAAGATCAAATGGGTGTGGGGACGATATCTCCTGAATCCCTGAACAGATGCTGACCAAACTATTGTCAGTGATACAGTATGAAAGGACGATGAACTGATTAGGTCAACAAGATCACGGGGTCAAAGGTCAAGGCCATATTGTTGTGGGCGCGATATCGCCTTTATTACTCGACAGATTTCGACCAAAATTTTGTCAGTGATACAGTGTGAAGGGACAATGAACTGATTAGGTCATCAAGGTCAAGGTCATATGGGTGTGGACATCCCAACCCCCTCTTTTCCTACCACAGACTGGGTGAGGGAGGATCCAGAAAACACTATCTATATATTGCCAGACGCCTTAATCCCGTAACGAAGGTGGCCACAAACAAATCTGCTTATCCACGTCGCCCTGTCCCCCGCCATTTCACTGCCCTGCTCCCAACTCACACCTCCTCTCTCTCCATATACCTCTCCACTCCGCCCCTCCATCTCTCATCCTCGGCCTCCCCCTCCCTCTCCCCTCCTCCACCTCACTCTCCATACACTCTCCCTCGTCAGTCTCTCACCCTCTATCCTCTCCACATGGCCAAACCACCTCAGTGTGTTCCTCCCTAACGCTTCCCTATCACATCCACATCCACACCACAACGCCTCCTTTATATCCAGAAACATGGAATGTGAAAATACTCGCAGAATCCTCTCACCAGCATTCGCAGTAAAATGGAGTCACACTGTCATTCACACGCCATTCAAGCCCCCGGAATCCTGGTCATTCCACTTTACAAACTAAACCATCTATACCTCTTTCATTTAAACTTCATTATTATTATTATTATTATTATTATTTATTTATTTATTTATTTATTTTTAGGCATGTAAATACTGAACCCACCACAAAGGAAAAAAAAGCTCAAACTTTCCCAAATATAATTTCTGCAAAAACTATATAATTTTCTTGAAAGGGAATATTAACCCCTTCCACCACGACGAGTTTTTGTGTAATGGGTGGTTTATTTTTTTTATTTTTTTTATATTTTATAGCCAAGCGTAGTCAGACTAGAGGATGGCTATGACTATACTGCTGATTTTACGCTAACTTGACCTAAGACTGCTGTTTCTCCATCTAGAATGCTGAGCTGCAATAAGGAATTAGCGAATATGGTGCTAGTCATGAAGAAGTGTCATGTAAGGGAATGTAAACTTTTTAATATTATCTTCTGCCACTGAGCTATGTGAAATATGATGCAAAACGACGGTTTGCCTTGGCCAAGTTAAGGTAAAAAATATATAGTAACCAAGGAGAGACTCATTCCTACCTCCCAAAACTATAGAGCTCATCAATTTTCACGCAACCACAGTTAAGTATTCAAGCTGTGGAGTGGTTGCCCAGTTCTCTCAGATGAAAACAAAAACCGAATCCAGTGTATTCCTGCTGTCGCCAGACGACTATATTCACTCACGAAGGAAAAAAAAACTTATGGAAGGTTTAACAAAGAGTCTACCGAACCCCTTTCTACTTCCAAAAGCCTCTCCTAAATACTAGAAAATTTGGCAGGGGGTACAAAAAACAAAAAAAATAAACTAAACAAATGAATACCAACATAAAATAAAGGTGTGTTGGACCTGAATGAGTTAAATAATAATAATATCTTCAACTTAGGGAATACCTGTCGTGGAAACTCAAGGGGTTCAGGGAAGCTATATTCTCACATATTCTTCCAAAAAATTCTAGTTAGCAGAATAAATTTAGTATGCAAAGTAAATAGTAATAATAATAATAATAATAATAATAATGATGATAATAATAATAATAATGTCCTTGAACCTGTGGTCTTTAAAAAATTGGCCATCGTTGCCTTTTTTGAAACGTAAGGAGGGGCACAAACAGTATAAAACACTTTTGACCTTGGAAATTGTGTGTGTGTGTGTGTGTGTGTGTGTGTGTGTGAGTGTGAGAGAGAGAGAGAGAGAGAGAGAGAGAGAGAGAATCAATTTTTTCAAACTCCGTATCATAATTAAAAATGTCTGGCCCAACGTGAACTTCTTTGCCTCAGACTTCTTATATTAGTCAACGAAAAAACAATAAAAAAATCACTCCCACATTACCCTCTCGCTTCAAAAGTCAGTACCATTACATTTTTCTTTTTCTTTTCTTTTCCTTTTTTTAGCGGGATGAATTATGTCGGTCCAAGCAAAACTTTTATTTTTTGTGCATATATATTGAAACATTTGCGAAATTTCTGCCCAGGACGCAAGTTTTATTTCGAAACTTTGTGTCTGTATTTGGCGGACCTTTGACGTTATTGACCGCTTGCCAGAGTTCGGGGAAATATTTAATTATTTCCTTGAGCCACGAAGATTTTTCATATATTAAATGTACTTTTCAGACCGAAATAGTTTTAGTAGAAATGCTATGTAAAAGGAAAAAATTGTGTTTCAAAATGAGGGACCATTAAACAGACTCACCCACAATTATTTGTAAGGTACAGTATATATATATATATATATATATATATATATATATATATATATATATATATATATATATATATATATATATATATATATATTTTTCCATGAATTTAGAATAATACAGTCACTGAGAAGAGAGAGATTTACCAGTGTAGAGTTAAGGTTTTGCACTCTTGTAAGTGACACATTATCTCACTTTCTGTATTACATATATATAAACAAACATACCTGACATTTTTCCCATACACACATACACGCTTTCTCTATCTATATCCCTATATATATATATATATATATATATATATATATATATATATATATATATATATATATATATATATATATATATATATATATATATATATATATATATATATATATATGTATTGTTACGGAACAGAGAGAAAGATAATGTACACTTTAAGTGAGAATACGAAGAGTCACTACTGTCCCGTAAAGTTCCAGGTTCAAAACAAAGAGAGTTAGGTAAAATTACAAGTTAAAGTTTAATGCACAAACTAACAACTAAACATTCAGGACTCATAAGGATAATGTAATGGCAAATAAACAGGTTAAATATATAGGTTAACTTCTGCAATAGCCTCTATTAACACGAAAATTAGCAAGAGTAAATGTATCTAAGTCAGCCCTGATAAAATGAGATACCAGATAATACTCAGTGAAATGCCAGATAAATAATTACAGATACAAACTATTATCAAAAATGACTGACATAAAGAACCCCACACACGAAGATTACAAAAAACTTCAACTAGGCCTACAAATTAAACCTATGCTACACAGTACAAAAAAAAAAAAAATGCAACAACTGAGTTATACTCAAATTACACACAGCTGCTAGATGGTTGGAGATTTCTTGAGCACTCACAATAATAATATCTGTAACAGGGGAGGACAGAGATGTGAACAAAATGAGGAGCAGATCTAAGTGGCAATGATGCAGAGACTGAGCCTCATTATATAGGAGCCAGGAGAGCTTGATACAACTTGTAATAAGGACGCGCAAATGAAGCCATGGGGACATAGAGTTGACAATCCCGGCTCTGGACAACAGAGAGAACGACTTACTTCTACTATAACGGTAGAAGGGGGGACCTGAGGCAGAACACGCTCGTGATCAAACATGCAGCATACTGTGCGTTAAAATTACACAAAGGATGATGAAATCATAGGCTATGTAACACCTCCCCACAAAGAAAAAGAAATTTACAAAGGAAATTTCTTATTACTCTAAAACAATCTGTCTAAAGTCTAGATAAGCAATCTGCAATAACATTTTCTTTCCCCTTGACATGTTGTATGTCTAATGAATACTCCTGAAGAAGTAGACTCCATCTTGTCAATCTCTGATTTTTATCTTTAAACTTACTAAGGAATTTCAGTGGGTTATGATCGGTATAAATGACTATGGGGTCAAAACCAGAACACAAATAAAATGAAAAATGCTGTAAACCCAAAATCAAGGCCAAAAGCTCTTTCTCAATGGTTGAGTAGTTCTTTTGAGGTGGAGTGAACTTCTTACTGTAATAAGATACAGGATGTTCAATACCCTGATCATCCTCTTGCAGCAAAACAGCCCCAGCTCCTGTATCACTTGCATCAACAGCCATCTTAAAAGGCTTAGCAAAATTTGGAGTAGCGAGCACTAGCTGACTTAATAGAATAGCTTTAAGTTTGTTGAAAGAGGATTCACAGTTATCGGTCCAGACAAATTTAACTCCCTTTTTCAGTAGGTCTGTAAGTGGTGATACAAGAATAGAAAAGTTAAGAACAAATCTCCTGTAATAACCTACCATTCCCAAAAATCTTTGTAGCTCTTTCCCTACTTTTAGGACTGGGAAGATCACTTATAACCTGAACCTTAGCTCCTGGTGGTGCAACATGTCCATCACCAATTGCATACCCAAGGTACTGAACTTTAGCTTGACCAAACTCACACTTTGATAAATTAGCTACAAGATTAGCCTGAACTAAACGGTCAAGAAATTTACTAACATGGCATAGATGATCTTTCCAGTTGTCACTGAAGATTAATACATCATCAATATAAACAACACACCCTGCCAAACCCTCTGTTACAACATTCATGAGCTTCTGAAATGTGGCTGGTGCATTCTTCATACCATATGGCATTACCGAACATGCAAAAGCCTTTCCTAGTGTTACAAAACATGAGATCTCCCTAGCACGTTCAGTCATAGGTACTTGCCAGTATCCCTTTAACAAATCAAACTTACTTATGTACCTAGCCTTTCCGATCTTGTCTATGCAATCTTCCACGCGAGGGAGAGGGTAAGTGTCTGTTTTGGTTATCTGATTAACACGTCTGTAGTCAATGCAAAGCCGCTGTGACCCACCTGGCTTAGGGACCAGAGTGACAGGAGAACTCCACTCGCTCTGACAGGGCTCAATCATCTTGTGGTCCAACAGGTAGCCAAGCTCCTTCTGGATGAGAGGAACTTTCACTGGGTTCACACGGTAAGGAGGCAGTTTAATTGGCTTTGCGTCTCCAACCTCGACATCATGCATCAACACAGTAGTTCTTCCTGGAGTGGCACGGAACACTTGCAGGTACTCCTGCAGTAATGCCGAAAACTCCTGCCTTTCCTTGGGAGGTAGATGAGAAAGCTTAGTCTGGAGATCATTCATGATATCAGGATTCTTCCCCAAACTATCACTCAGGCTCATACTGCATGGGAGAGCTTCACTTGCAGACTCGGGTGGAACAGCTACAGTGCAGACTGGATTATTTTCGTCCCGCCTGTGATATAACTTTAGCATGTTGATGTGACATAGTTGCTTGCTCTTTCTATGATCTGGCGTGGCGATGACATAGTTGACATCACTGAGTTTCTTCTCCACGAAATAAGGGCCACTAAACTTGGCTTGAAGAGGTTGCCCATGAACTGGTAGCAGAATCAAAACCTGATCTCCTGGCTGAAAGTGGCATAACCTGGACTTCTTGTCATACCAAGTCTTTATCTTCTCCTGAGCAGCTCTAAATTCTCTCTCGCCAGCTGTAAAGCAGTGGACAGCCGTTCTTTGAACTTCATCACATACTCCAGCAGGTTGACGTCATCTTCCTCCGACAGCCAGCATTCCTTGAGTAACTTAAGGGGTCCTCTTACTTCATGGCCAAACAGTAGTTCAAAAGGTGAGAAGCCCAATGATTCATTTGGAGATTCTCTTGCGGCAAACACAACGAATGGAAGACCTTTATCCCAGTCTTTCTGATGTTCCAAACAGTATTTCTTGAGCATCGATTTGAGTGTTTGATGATATCTCTCCAACGCTCCTTGGGTCTGGGGATGGTAAGCTGAAGATGTGATCTGGGTGATGCCCAACTCTTTCAGAGACTGCTTGAAAACGTTTGACATGAAATTACTTCCCCGGTCTGACTGTACCTCCTTAGGCAGACCAAACTTTGTGAAGAACCCCAGCATTTCCTTAACCACGTTCTTTGCTGAGATGTTTCTAAGTGGAATGGCTTCAGGATAACGAGTAGCCATGTCAATCATTGTCAACACATAAGAAAATCCTGAAGAAGTCTTAGGAAGAGGGCCCACAATATCCACCAACACACGGGTGAAAGGCGCCTCAAAAGGAGGAATGGGAACTAGAGGTGCAACCTTTTCGGTCTGATTACACTTCCCCACAACTTGACAGGTGTGACAAGACTTACAATACCAGGAAACATCCCTGAGGATACCTGGCCAGTAGAAGTGTTTCAAAATGCGTGCCACAGTCTTCCTCACTCCAAGGTGTCCTGCCAAACTGGAATCATGAGCCTCTCTAATGATATCCTGCCTACAAACACGAGGGATGACAACTTGATGTACAACCTCCCATTCACAGTCGGCTGATGCTGTATGGGGTCTCCACTTCCTCACTAAGTACTCCTGACTTTACATAATAACAAGTAGAAGCACCGGCTGACTCTTCTTCACTGTAAGCAGAGTTAGCTAGACCTTCTCAACTCCAGGGTCAGCAACCTGCAACGCAACTAACTCTTGACAGAGACAAATTATCAACACTACGGGGTACTGCCTCATCTGGTGAGTGGTCCAAATTAGCAAGAGAAAAGTGTCAGCTAGGATAACATCATCATCATCATTATCCTCTAAATCACCAGTAACTTTAGACTTAGCCCTAGTGACAGCACATGCAGGGAACACATCAGGGACATCACAATCCTGGGACGCAGCCACTGGCTCACTAGACAACTGAGGAGCTGGACACACTTGACTTCCACCAATTTCATTTCCATGTAAGATAGTTACAACTGACATTGGGAGTGTCTCCAACCAACCCAACCATAACAGAACCATTAACAAAACCAGACTCTAAATTCACTCTGCACAGAGGAACAGAGAAGTAATTATTCCCTACACCTTGTAAGATTACAGTTTCATCAGAGGAATTAACATTAGAGCCTAGAACACTGGTCAGCATAAGGGATTGACAAGCACCTGTATCACGATATATTTTAACTGATTTCCTGTCATTACTGTCCAGAGGACTGACAAAACCATCAGACAGGAAATTAGCACATGAACTCTTGAGAGTGTCACCCACGTTACTGCTCAAAAGAGGAGCTCCATCATGAGAATTTAAGTTACCCCTCAAAGCAGGTTCAGTTAACTCAGTTAAAGAATTCTGGGAACTCTCAAGAGTGGACACTAGACCAATTGACTGAATATTTAAAGACTCCTTTTTGTTCACATCACGCTGTCTCCTGAAACATCTCTCCGTAGTATGACCAAGCTTACTACAATAAGTACATTTACTTTTCTGAAATCTAGAGGTGAAGCTGGTATTTACTTCCTGAGAAACATCATCTTTATTCTCTTTCCTGTTACCTGTACTCTTAGTAGAGGCAACGTACTTACTCTCAGCTTTCCCTTTTTCTCTAGAATATCTCTTGTGAGTGAGAACATACTCATCAGCTAAAACTGCAGCATCAGACAAATTATCTATTCTTTTCTCATCAAGATATAGGCTTACATCTTTACTAATACACATTTTTTGAAATCCTCCAGCAAAATCATCTGCTTAAATTTACCAAAATCAGAATCCACATTCTTAGAATTTAACCACTGCTCTAACAAATCTTCTTTGATTTTTGCATACTCAACATGGGATTGCTTATCTTGCTTGTAAGTTGTCCTAAATTTTACTCTATAGGCTTCAGGAACAAGCTCATAGGCCTTAAGAATCAAGCTCTTAACTACATCATAATTATCAGACTGATCCTGAGGCAAAGATGCATAAGTTACTTGAGCTTTACCGGTGAGAACAGTTTGAAGGAGTACTGGCCAATACTCCTTAGGCCAATTAAAACCTGTAGCTACCCTCTCAAACAACTGAAAATACTTTGTTAAATCAGATTCATTAAAAGGAAGGGACAAGTTTAACATTTTTAGCCACATCAAAATCATCAGAGCAAGATGATCCAGTTACACCTTGTTTCATGCGATACTCATGGTCTGCCTGAATCCTAGCAAGTTCAACTTGTGCGTGAAACTCAGCCTCCTTAGCCTGTGCTTGAAATTCAGCTTCCTTCACACGAGACTCCGCCTCCTTAGCCTTAGCCTCCTGCAGGGCTAGCTGTAACTTAGCTAATTCAATCTGCGTTTGCTCATTTGGAGGAGTTACATTAAACAAGCTTTTATTAATCATGCCAACAATTTGATCTTTAGAATGATGAGAGTGAACTGCAATTCCCAATTGTTGAGCAACGAGCTTAAGTTCATTCTTTGTTCTGTTTTCTATATCACACACTGTTTGCACATTTGACAAAAAATCTTTGGCTTCATCAAGTGTAGAAATAGTAGCCATCATGAATATATCACAGTCACAAAATATCAAACAATATCCTTATGATAATATCCTGAATATCCTGATATGAGGTCGCCAAATTTATGTTACGGAACAGAGAAAGATAATGTACACTTTAAGTGAGAATACGAAGAGTCACTACTGTCCCGTAAAGTTCCAGGTTCAAAACAAAAGAGTTAGGTAAAATTACAAGTTAAAGTTTAATGCACAAACTAACAACTAAACATTCAGGACTCATAAGGATAATGTAATGGCAAATAAACAGGTTAAATATATGGTTAACTGCAATAGCCTCTATTAACACGAAATTAGCAAGAGTAAATTTATCTAAGTCAGCCCTGATAAAATGAGATACCAGATAATACTCAGTGAATGCCAGATAAATAATTACAGATACAAACTATTATCAAAAATGACTGACATAAAGAACCCCACACGAATTACAAAAACTTCACTAGGCCTACAAATTAAACCTATGCTACACAGTACAAGAAAAAATGCAACAACAGTTATACTCAAATTACACACAGCTGCTAGATGGTTGGAGATTTCTTGAGCACTCACAATAATAATATCTGTACAGGGGAGGACAGAGATGTGAACAAAATGAGGAGCAGATCTAAGTGGCAATGATGCAGAGACTGAGCTCATTATATAGGAGCCAGGAGAGCTTGATACAACTTGTAATAAGGACGCGCAAATGAAGCCATGGGGACATAGAGTTGACAATCCCGCTCTGGACAACAGAGAGAACGACTTACTCTACTATAACGGTAGAAGGGGGGGACTGAGGCAGAACACGCTCGTGATCAAACATGCAGCATACTGTGCGTTAAAATTACACAAAGGATGATGAAATCATAGGCTATGTAACAGTATATATATATATATATATATATATATATATATATATATATATATTATAAAGGAACACTTGCATAACACTGATTTTTCTCTTCCACGTCAACTCTGTCCTTCACTCATTACTACTCATTCACTGTCCGGTCACTAACTCGTACTTACTGACTCTGATTGCTACTGCCAGTGTGTTATAATGATCTAGCCACTGGCTTGAATGTGCTGTCTAGCACAGACAGCTTCCTATTGCAAGAGTACAGAGTAAGGAAGAGAACGCTGACAAGGCTGTTATATATGTACAGATCAGAGCATTTCTTAACTTATCATCACGTGATGGCACCGGGTAAACGTGATTCCCCCTTACCTCTCTCCTAAAGAAATTAATGAGAAACAGAAATCAACTAGACTTCCAGAAAGTAGAACGAACCTTTTCTAATAAAGTGACGTGTCGTTGTTCGAGCTGTTTTGTAAACTGAAGTCCTTATTGTGTGTCTATCGTCCTACAAGTCCAACTACAATAAGTTGGCAGAGACCCATCCTGCAGGGTGCAGAGCTGGAGTACTGTCTTGTTCTGCCACAGAGCTATGTGAAACATACTGCAAAAAGGACGAAAGTCTAAGCCAAGTTCAGGTAAAAGTATAGTTAAATCAGCCCTTCAATTTCATAACAACTTGCCATCATTTAAGCTGAGAGGGATTAAGGATAATTTTGTCAGGTTAAGCCCTTAACTGCTGGGATGTCGGAAGCGGTCTCTGCACGTCCCTTGGGGATAATTGCGCTTCGACTGACTTTTATAAATATTTGCCAAAAATCAGTTATTCGTCCTAGACTATTATAATTAAATATGCCTATCACACATACCTTCAGCTTTCTCCTGGGATGTTTGTTGAGCCTTCGTCGACTACCGTAGGACTTGTGGAGACTTCTGAAGTTGGGTAACGAAGTCTCCACTTTACACTTCCCGACACCCCGTAATATGATTACCACAGCCTGATATTATCACTAGAAACACTATTCTATGATTTTCAGGTAGTTTGGAATCCACACTCCAAAAAAAAAAACACTGTGAAAGCAATGTAAATTACAAGCGCGTACCAGCTTCCCACCCGCGCTTGGTCCCCGCTGGTATTCTGTCATTTATTATTCATAAACACACTCACACTTTATATTCCTAGTACTTTATTACACTTATATATATCTACAGTATTTATCCATAAGATTCTTTGGATAATAATTGTTTATTTTCACTCCAGGCATTCACTTTCTCGTTCAGTAAACTAGTAGAGAGCGAAGATTTCACTTTCACTGTCATTAAGCCACGTATTTGTACTCATATTCTTATATTACTAATTATTTACATTTCTCATTATATTTTCTATTGTATTTACATTATTTATACTTCTATTTTATTTACACTATGTTATGCACTGTCACTTGCAGTAACTTATAAAACTATATTCCACTGTTCAATCATATTTACATCCATTGCTTTCACTCGCTATTTACACATTATTTGCACATTATTTACATTTCCACTTGCACTGTTTTAGAACTGCTTCAGGCTGTGGTAATCAAAAGTAGGTTACGCAGAGGGGAACCTGGCACTCAACGCACTGCCAAGAGCTGCGTTTGTGCTCAGGTGTGCGTCTGATGGTATGTGCACACTCCTAGCACCTGCGGATTGCAACCTTCCTCTTCGTTGTGGCAGGCATTTGCACCAGTCTGTGCCGATCCATGTACGCCCTCTGCTCAAGTCTGTCAGGAAGCCTAACAGAATGGCACCTTGGAGCTGTTGCTGTCACCCTACCATACCTCTCAAGCAGCTGCTGAACACAAGTCCTGGTAAACAACCTCAGGGAAGACTTGGGTGGCTTTACCTTCACCTTGTACAGGATAAAGGCATTCAACATCGTCATGTCAATGAGATGCAGAAACACTTTCCTGTACCACCTAGTATTCTTCCTGAGGCAGTCTATCTCTCCAATCATCATGTCGGACTTGTCCACCAGCCGCATGTTGATATTGTAGTCGATGGCAGCATCAGGTTTCATCACAGGTTCACCTGTCCTATTGTCGACCTTCCCACTGTCTTTCAGTTCCCCCTTGTAAATGGTGGTGAGCATGTGCACGACCCTCTTGTCATGCCACCTTATTGCCAGCATCTTCTCAGACTTGTGTAGGTGCATGTCTCCTCGCTGCAAATTTCCTGCCTCGGGGAATTTGGGGAAGTGGGCCTGATTACTCTTGACAGTGCCGCAGGAGCCGATACCATGCTCTGAAAGGTATTTAGCAAGTTTCGGTGCTATATGGTAGTTGTCAGCATACAGTACATGATTCCCACCAAAATATTTTTCAAGCAGCAGTTTCACTACACAGCCTGAGAAGCCAAGGAGGGGTGTTTTGTCCATATAGACAGTACTGGCTGAATAGATGATGAAGTCAAGGATGTACCCCGTCTTACAGTCGCACAGTACAAAGAACTTGATTCCAAACCGATGACATTTGCTTGGAATGTACCGTACGAACCTCAGACATCCTCTGAACAGAACCAAGGATCCGACTATGACACCCTTCTGAAATGGATGGAAGAATGACATAAATTAATCCTTCATTCTGTTCAGAATCTCCAGGATCTTCCAGAGTGGGTCAGTCTGGGAAGGTACATCGTTGTTGGTGAAGTGCAGGTTTCCCATCATGTTACGAAAGCAATCTCTGGCCATGTACTTACTGAAGGTGGGTAAGGGTAGTAAGGGTTCCATGGACCAGTAATCTTCCAACTCATGCTTCCTTGACTGGGGCATGAGAAGCTTGAAGGTGAAGAACACAAACTGTTCCTGCACTCCAAGCACGGTCCACTGTTGCATTTTCGTTGCACCTGCACCACTTGCAGCACGTTGTGACTTGTACCTCTTGGTCTCATCACATATGTGCTACATGACTTCGTCATCAAGGAAGGCCAAAAGGTAGTCCACACACTCACCATCCTCGTCAAGAGTGAAGACAGTCTGTATCCCAAAGGAACTCTTGTCAAAATGGAGTTATTCCGGGACGAAATCGGAACCTTCCATCCACACGAAGGCGTCCAGTGTTCCCTCTCGTGGCGGTGTAGGCTGGGTGAGGGTGGATGAGGGTGGCTGTGAGGCAGACTGGGCTGTTTCAAGGTCACTCCGATTGACCCTAGGTTCCCGTGTACCACTAGCAGCCCTTACTCTAGAAGTTACTCCACTTTTACGATGAGTAAGGGATTTACCTCGTCCCCTACAGCCTGCTTTCACTGTAGGTGCTGGTGGAGACTCCGACAACGAAGACTCAGGAGAAGTTTCTGCTGAAGAGGTGGAAGATATTAGTGAATTGGAGTTGGGAGAGTGGGGAGGTGATACACCTCAGGATTCATGGGTCATGTGGGGCCATTGTTCTGGGGCTAACCCGCCTCCTCTTCACTCCATTCCCAAATTCCATCCCTTGCTGCGCTAAGGGCTCCTTTCCCTTGGAGCCAGTAAGAACTTGAGACACTGAAGCACTCGCACTGGCAATTTCTGTCATGATTTCCTCTCCAGGCTCATCACATGATTCACCCAAAAGATCAAAGTCACTATCCATCAATATCATCGAAAAATCAGCCAGTTCACGTTCCACAGCAGAGTCACTTAGTCCTTTACCCCTTCCCACACGAGGTTTAGTAGGGGTATAGGTCACAGGGCCCTTTGCAATGGGCGCAGAAGCGGCAGAAATGGAGGGGTGCGAGTGTGACTTGGTTTCACCTCGAAAGACGGCACTAAACTGAATGACGTGGCGTATATGGGCAGGCAAGGGTTGACAATGTCAGTGTGGTGTATTGGCAGGAAATCTACACAATACATAATAAATTAGGTAGTTCCAGGTGAATATAAATATCATGAATGTACAGCGAGGTTGGATGGTGAGGAATTGGAAAATGTGAGTACGTTTAAGTACTTGGGTAGTGTGATGAGTAAGGATGGAGGTTTGGAAGGTGAAGTGCTTGAAAGGGTACAGCAGGGAAGAAAGGTTGCTGGTTCTTTGAAAGCAGTGATAAGAAACAGGGAAGTGAGCATGGAAGTTACTACATGACAGTATTGTGATACCAACTCTAACGTACGGAAGTGAAGCTTGGACGTTGTTGGAAGGACACAAGTCAAGAGTGAGAGCAGTGGAAATGAGTTATTTAAGAGGAGCCTGTGGAGTCACATGGAGAGACAGGCTGACGAATAAGGATATAAAGGAGCGTTGTGGTGTTGATGTGGATGTGATAGGAAGCGTTATGAGGAACACACTGAGGTGGTTTGGCCATGTGGAGAGGATGGAGGGTGAAAGACTGACGAAGAGAGTGAATGTGAGTGAGGAGGAGGGGGGAAGAGGGAGGGGGAGGCCGAGGATGAGATGGAGGGATGGGGTGGAGAGGTATATGAGAGAGGGGTGTGTGAGTTGGGAGCAGGGCAGTGAAATGGCAAGGGACAGGGCGACTTGGAGGCGATTTGTTTGTGGCCACCCCAAACGGGATTGAGGCGTCTGGCAATAGATAGATAGATAGCCACATTAGAAAAATAAGAAAATACTTGTTTAGCGTCCCTGCCCGACAGTGAAATGACCCCGACCCTCATTTTTGTTATTTTTTATTTTAAAATATGCTTAAAAGTATGACAAAATGTTTTCAAACAGAGGATTCAACAAGATGTTCGTGTTTTCGTCTCATCTTAGCTTCATACACAGTTTGTATGGCCTTTTATATATCCCTACCACACCATATGGCTATGAATGTACACCATGAATATCTTTCGCATATCCTGGTGTATATATATATATATATATATATATATATATATATATATATATATATATATATATATATATATATATATAAGAACCGCCCGCCCAGCCGTGAAAAATTGAATTGGCCGGACGCTAAACAAGTAATTTTTTTTTTTTTTTCTGTGGCATTATTCTTGCAACCTTCAGCTCAAGGGAGCCTTCTGAAGGGAGGTGCAAGGAAGTGAGGTGAAGGGGAGAAGGATATGAAGGGAAAGGAAGCAAAGTAAATGAATGGAAAGTGGACCGAAGTGAAATGAATGGGAGTGAAAGTGAAACAATGTATGGGTAGAGTATGTCAAAAGATGTGAAGTGGAAGGGAATGAAACGAAATGAAAAAAAGTGAAATGAAGTGAAAGGAAGTGAAGAAATCTGGAAAGATGAAAATGAAATAAGGGAGAGAGAGAGAGAGAGAGAGAGAGAGAGAGAGAGAGAGAGAGAGAAAGTCACTCCCTAAGCTTTTCACTCCTTCCACTCTCCGTTCATACATGCCAAAGCACACACACACACACACACACACACACACACACACACACACACACACACACACACAAACACACACACACAGACTTTTATTTTTAGCCCCCATTCAGTATTTGGTATATTCCGCTTGGTCGGTCTGTTTATCTGTCTGTCTGTCGGTTACAATAGTGCACCATACACCGCACCATCAGTGTTCTTTTAGCGTATTTTGGTAGGTTGTGGCAAGGATTATAGATTCTCTTTAGTCCTTGGGCTGGGCTACTTACCATGTCATCCAGTCCCTTGATGTAATCTAAATAGCTGTGTGTGTGTGTGTGTGTGTGTGTGTGTGTGTGTGTGTGTGTGTTTGTTCATCTCTTTCACGAGAACTTAATAGATATTGGCCTAAATCTTTTTGCATTAGGACGGGTAAGTCCAGGGAGTATCAGAAAAAAAGTGGCGATCTCCTGCGACGAGACTGCGAAATTGTTGGAAATTGCGACAAGGGAAAACATTTGTCTGTGCGTTTTTCATTTCTTTTACTAGAATGATAATAGATATCGACTTAAATGTTTTTGCATTAGGTCGAGGTAAGTCCAACAAGTATAAGAAAAATATCAAACAAAAATTTTGACGATCGCGTGTGACGCGACAGGGCGAAATTGTCGAAAATTGCGACACGCGGTAATATGCAAAAATATATATTTTTTTTTAGTCAGAACTGGTCACTGCAGGCTCACCAATGGTATGAGAACAAAGCTAATGGTATTTGTAAACATTCTGTGATGGAAAGACTATTAGTTAGTCCCGCAAATATTTGCAAACATTCTGCGATGGAAAGACTATTAGTTAGTCCTGCAAATTTTTGCGGGAAAGCATTAGTGTAAATAAGCTGAAAGAGGATGAAGTGTTGTCCATATCATGAGTTAGTATCATTCAGATTCACAATTACACACACTCCTTTACTATTATTTGTTGCCTGGTGGGCATAAAAAGCCAGTGCAGCGTTTAAGTTAATTTGTTTGCTTGTCCGTCCGTAAAATTCATGCATACAAGTGCACTGACCCAAAACAATAGTGTTTTCACGGTAGATGAAAAGGGTCCAACAATTAAAAAAAAAAAAATGGGTCAACCGATTTTGAGTGAAAATGGATAAATGTTTGGTGGGCTGGGTGTGTGGGATGAATGGAGAATGAATGATTAATAATAAGTGCCCCCAGATGAAGTTGATGGGCGAATGGGAAGAGGATGGGGGTCATTATAAGGAGAGAGAGAGAGAGAGAGAGAATAAACCACTCGACACTCTCTCTTTACACATGGCGAAAAAACAAATCTATTCACTTTTCTTTTAATCTCTCGCCTACCTGTTTGTATAAGCTACTCTGTTTTTTTTGTCCACCCATGAAGAGGAGCAAAAACCTTTTAGGGTAGTATTCAAACACATTTTTGGCAGGATACGCAGCGGGGAAGTTGGTGTGGTAGGGAATATAAAGAGACGCTTTTTTTTTTCTGGTTGGGGGGGGGAAGAGACTAAGTGAGAGAGTGTTTGAGAGTGGGAAGGTTGGAAGATAGAAGAGACAGATCAAGACTGAAGATCATATGAGAGGGAGACACTTACAGAGGAGTGTGTGATACTAAGATGGTTGTTAGATCAGATACAGCCAAGGCACTCGCCCACAAATGCATACCACCCACCATCACCACAAAAAAAAAAAAAAAAAAAAAAAAAAAAATAATAATAATAATAAATAAATAAAAAATCAGTAATCCTCTGGCAGACGGAGGCATATCATCACAACTTTGCCATAAATGAAAAAAAAAAAAAAAGGCCTAGACTTTCAATGTTTGCTTCTACCAAGTTAAATATCACATAAACATTCAGAAGTCTGAGGTGAGGGGTGTTATGTTTGTGAAGGCCATTGAGTATAATTAGCTTCTGAAGAATTTATAATAGTTACCTTTTAAGTAGCCATTCTCTTTGTTGATGATACGATAGAAAATTATGAATAACGGCAAGCTTAAAGAAAAGTTAGGATTTTTTCTTTAAAAATCATCTAGTAATCGGAGGCATATCATATATATATATATATATATATATATATATATATATATATGGAGCCTCTGTGGAACAGTGGTAAAGTGTGTGTTTTCGTACACTGGAGAGTGAGGGTTTGCACCCTGCCAGGGTAATAAACTTTGGGAGCGTTCTCCTGGCCACGTACTGCATTGGCGGACATAAGGGGTGCTATGGTTGAACCAGCGTCGCATACTGTAAAGTATGCTTGCACTCAATCGGCCTGTGCGGGCTGATTACACTTCGTTCACAGACTACACGTATCCAAAGCAGCTCCAACACTACAGTCACCCTTACAAGCACCTGTCACCCTACATACAATCTCTACCAGACAGCTGAAGCCACTTTGTAGAGATACATAGGCTGTATCGTCCCCATTTCGGTCGGGATAGGCCGGTCCTGCAGTGGATATTCAAACGGCTTATATATATATATATATATATATATATATATATATATATATATATAATTTTCGTTTTTGAAGGCTCCAACATGCTTGCATGCGTCAGCCTTGGTCACCTAATTGCGGCTGTCCATGCTGCACGATCTATTGCAGCCTCCCTGTTCAGTCCCTTAACCCTGAGGTCACACTTAATGACCTCGTCCCACTTCTTTGTCTGCCTCTCACAACCCCACCCTCAATATTAACACTTCTCACCTTCTGCATCCAGCTCCCCCAGGCCTTGCACGCAGGGACACACTGCACATCCACCTAATCATTGTCATATATATATATATATATATATATATATATATATATATATATATATATATATATGAGAAAAAGAGAGAGAGAGAGAGAGGCTTGAGAGACTGGCTGTGTGTGTGTGTGTGTGTGTGTGTAATTCACTGGGTCGGTCAGTATCACTTGATGGTCGTGATCGTCAGCTTTTACCCTCCCGGAAGGGAGCTGAGAGCTCATATAGTCCGATCTAAGAGCAAGGCTGTGACCTTCACACACGCACACACCCGTCCCCTTGCTCAAGGGGGACAGTAACCACCCACTTCGTCAGTGAAACTTTTTCGCAACCTGAGCGAGGCGCGAACTCTCGTCCACCAGTTGGCATGCGAAAGCGTTACCACTGCACCAGCGAGCGGTGGCTGCACCAGCGAGCGGTGTGTGTGTGTGTGTGTGTGTGTGTGTGTGTGTGAGGTGGTTAGAAGTAGAAGACTAGGAAGACCAATAACAAAGCAATAAAGTATATTGTAAATAAAGACATTATCAAAACAGATAAGATGGAGAGAGGTTTCACACACACACACACACACACACACACACACACACAACTGTATATGTATATCAATCAATCTATCTATCAATCTATCTATTTCTCTAGCTATGTATGTATATATATAATTATAAAAAACACCGAAAAAACAGTCTTTACCTGCTGCTTTGACCACTTGGTTTCATTCTATTAGGCCACAGTATTATTGTTTTTACGGTTAAGTTATGTCTGTTAGGTAGCTAGGATTAACAACCATGAGATACAATTATACTCAAATATGCATCTATATACACAGCCTCTGACTTCTTGAGTACCAACCACTGACTTGTTAGCAGCTACAGTACACCTCCATTGTCAAAAAGAGCCACTTGGTACACAAACACAGAAATAAACAGAACAAAAACTGCGATATCCGGAGAATAATCGAGGTAGTTCCAATCTCTAAATAGATACCTTCAATTCGACGTTACTTTGCCTACTGTAGGTATTGTGTTCATCCCTCTTGCCACTACGCCACCATAGCCCCATTTAGACCAAAACATCCCTGGTGAAGTGACTGACGAAGTACCCAGGGCTGCACTGTTGGTGTGAGGATGGTAAGTACCCACAAAAGTTCTATACGGCTGGGGTAAATACTAAGAAGTAAGTTCGTTTATGCATGTGCCTCACTCACGGCCAGGCGAAGCTTGGTACTGTGCCTGCCATTTTCAAGACACCAGGGTCAATATTTCTTTTATTCTCTTAAGGGACTCCTCACCCTTTCTCTCTCTCTCTCTCTCTCTCTCTCTCTCTCTCTCTCTCTCTCTCTCTCTCTCTGATTCCAGAAAGTTAGTAAAACATCAGCATATCATCATATCACTGACCGTATCTTCCTTTTTTTCCGCCCAGCTATTGGCATCTGTAGCAACGAAGGCGCGGCAGCAGGCACCATAGAGCGCAAACTACTCCCTTCAAGGCCTTCCAGCACCGCCCCCTCCCTGCAGGATCTATACGAGGCGGCCGAGGACCTGTGGGCGAAAGCACTTGCCCTCAACACACTGGCTCCGGGTTTCCAGTATCAGAATAACACGGAGGTGGCGGCGCAGGCTGGCGGAGAGGCGACCTTCAGCTGCTATACCTATCACCTATCTGACGAAATGGTGAGAGGGGCTGAAACATGGATAGGTGATGTAATGGTGAGAGAGAGAGAGAGAGAGAGAGAGAGAGAGAGAGAGAGAGAGAGAGAGAGAGAGAGCGAGAGAGAGACTTAAGCTTTGAACTACGTTACATCACTAATGACACTCGGTGTCCCTCCCGTCTTTTCTCGCTGTCACTTCCTGTAATGGACTCTCTCTCTCTCTCTCTCTCTCTCTCTCTCTCTCTCTCTCATCATAAGCCCCTGTGAATTTGATGGTAGTTAGTTTCTTAATCTTTACCGAAATGGATGGTATTTGTTTTCACCGAGGGAGCTTGGGCTTTGAAGGTATTATTGATGCTTTTATATTTGGCGGTGAAACCGTGATACAATGGAGGCGGGTTTGTGGCTTTACAAAGCTTTAACAGATATGGTGAAAGGACTTTAGAAAAAACGGAACATGAAGACAAAAATACGACAACTACTAACCACGAAAAAAGAAAAATGAAAAAGCATACCTACACACACATAACAAAAATCAATGTTGAGGACAAGAGTTATCTTTAGCAGGTAATGAATTATACAGCAAAGAAATTTATCAAAGGTTTTGTTGCATTTCAGGTGTATAGTAATGAGAATAAATCCGTACCAACATTGTTCAGAATGTGTTAAAAACTGTTTATACGGGTTAAGTAGGTGATGCGTTATAACAAGTGGAAAGGTTGGTTGAGATAGACACAGATTAGCAAGAGCTTGTACTCTTTATTCTGTCTAATGTTAGAGAAAATAATTCAAGCTGTAACCTGCGTCTCTCTCCCACCCAACCCATCTGCGTGTTATGTTTTCAGGTAGCATGGTTGAAGAGGGACAACGACCAGCTGCTGACGGTGGGGCAGCAGGTGTATGTGCCGGAGGAGAGGTTTTCAGTCATGCACAGGGACCATGCAGATGTACATCAGTAACAATACCTATATCTGTACCTATTAATCAGTCAGTTTACCTATCTTAGTTGCTAAATACACCCAATTTATAGATTTGTTGGATTTATTTTTTTTTCCTATTCACCACGTTACTTCATTATTATTATTATTATTATTATTATTATTATTATTATTACCACTTCATTTACGAAAGTGGTTAATACAGCTGGGATGATAACCAGGTTAATCATATGAATTTGAGAAATATTTGGAGCTTTTTTTTTTTTTCTTAATTATGCGGGACAGCTATGATAATTGTAAGTTGGTTTTGAGGACTACATATATATATATATATATATATATATATATATATATATATATATATTTTTAGCTTATTTTCTTGTTTGTCTTCTTAGGGTGTGATGATGCATGTTCCAGTAATTTTGTAGGCTTTTCATGCTTTTTTTTTTTTTTAAGGGGGGGGACATGTTTATATTTTTAAAAATTGGTGCCACACTTTTACGAGTGTTGCTTTTACTAATACCGATTCAGATGCCCAGCGTTTTTGCCTATGGTAGTCCAGACTGCGACTTCATTTTCATTTTAATTCATGTTAGGAAATGCTCTCTCTCTCTCTCTCTCTGGCATACGAAAGGTCTCCCCTAAGCTGAATAAAAGTCTAACGGCAGCCCCCCCCAAAAAAAAAAAATATATATATTGTTTTTACATTAAATCAGGCTTTACTGATCTACCAGAAGACCCGCCGACATGTCGTAAAAATACCCCCGCTAATACCAATACGTCAGTCCTGTATGAGACAGCCCTAGCATGTATTCAATATGGACGGTGGGTGTTAGCGCCGAAGTGGTGACATGTAGAGGTGTATGGTATGTAGGAGGACTGCTGGGCCTTGATAGCAGGCTGTGAAGCCTATGCCCAGAGTCGGACACATTAAAAAAAAAAAAAAAAAAAAAAAAGATCTATTTTAACTGTACAGCAGAAAGGCACTACAAAGATACTTTATTCTAACAACCACCAGACGATTATATTCAGCCAAGGGAACCCTGTCCACCTCTGGCCTCCAATGGATTAATATACATTAGGGGAGAAGATCTGGTCCAATATTTTACCTCTCGTGCTTGTGACTCTCCTTTGCTAAATAGTATTCGTAAACTGAGAAAATCACAGTATGTTCTTTTATATATAAATGATTTCCACTGCATCAGGGAGGAAAGTGATGGACCTGCCCCTATTGTGAGGCAGTCAGTGAAATAGTAAGCTAACTTTTGACCATGAGTGTGCAGTATATCTTATGACAGAGATCAGTTATTTTTAGGCTGGTACAAGGAAGCCGTGTAATGCTCTGCAGGCGTGGGAGCTGTGGGTGAAGGACGTGCAGGAGGTGGACGCAGGTCAATATAAGTATCAATTTACTACCAATCCGCCTGTGTCATATTTCCTCACACTCACAGTCACGCGTAAGTACAGCCGTAAGTAGATCCGTAAGTGGATCGGAAAGTAGATAAATAAGTACACCCGAGAGCAGATGTGTAATCGGATATGTAAGTATATCCGTAAGTAGATGCGTTTGTAGTCTGGTTTGTGTATTATTGGGTATACTGTATTCATCACCCGTAAGTAGATGCGTTAGTAGTCTTGTTGGAGTATTATTGGGTATATTCTTAATCCATAAGTAGATGCGTTAGTAGTCTGGTTTATGAAATTAGTATATTAGTGATCTGTAAGTATATGTGTCAGTAGATGCGTTAGTAAGCTGGTTTGTGTAATTAGTATATTGGTTATCCGTAAGTAAAAGCGTCAGCAGATGCGTTAGTAGTCTGGTTTGTATCTTAGTATATTCGTGAGTACGTCCATAAGTCGTAAGTAGATGCGTCAGTAGACTAATTTGTGTATTAGTATGTTCGTGAGTACATCTGTAAGTAGATTCATTAGTGGATGCATCAGTAAAGTGGCATGTATATTCGTCAGTATATCTGTAAGTAAATCCTTAAGTAAATGTGCGAGTACATTCCCTAAGTAGATATGTAAGCAGATTGGTAGATCCATAAGTGGATCCATAAGTTAATGTGTAAACAGATTTGTAAGTAGATAAGTAAGAAGATTGTCGTGTATAATAGTAAGAACAGTGTTGAGTAATCTGTAAGTAAATACCAAAGCCTGTATTATTCGTAGGTAGATTAGTAGATCCGCTGGTAAATAAGATTAGTAAGTAGATGCATGGCTGCCGGGTAGTGGCTATACATGCAAGTCTTTCCGCCACCATTTGAATCGGCTGCCATTTCATCTCAGCACCAAAGGGTAGGGAGGGAGCCCCTCCATAGCACACAGGCGAGAGTCACTCTGTCCCATGCTTGTGCCAGGTGTACAATGATATCTTTGGATTCCTATTTGTCTGATTCTGTCCGCGCCACCTGTAGCCAATTGCATCATCCACCCCTGCCAAGCCTCTTTCCATGGATACTAGAAAAGGTTTTAGTCACAATGCCATAAGGCATGCCTTGGATGCAACACTGTCTAGTTTATCTAGTAGTGGAGAAGTTATCACACTGAGAGCAAAGCCATGGATGGGGTCGCTGGCAAATGTGTGAACATGTCCTGCTCTAGTGCCAAAAATTAATTCTCTTCCTCATGTCATTACTCATTAATGCAACGACTGACAAAGCTAAGGATACTTTCATTCGCACAGGAAAGAGTTGATGAGTAATATGGTCTTCAATTTGTTTCCCTAAGTGCTATACTTTCCGATATATTAAGGTCTGAAAAGAAGCAATGTCTGGGAAATTGCCCGCAGTGAAGTGATGACTGCTTTAAAAATAGCCTGGCATTTGGGATTAAGGAGTTATAGTGACAAGTAATTTTTCATTTGTAAGCCCCTTAACGATCCTTATTATTGATAAGTATAGTCGTTGGTAGATTTGTAAGCCACCTTCCTTACACTATCGGTAGTGTGAAAGTCAGTAATTGCTTTATTGGTAGAACTATCAGCAGATTATGTAGCAATAAATTTGTTAGTATTGCATACTTCAGCAACTGGTAATATTTTAAAACTAACCACTAATGATGTAATGATGATGATGGTGATGATGATGATTACATTGATGATATTTAATAATATGGTGACAAACAAATTAATGACAAAATGATGTTCCATCAGATTGATTTTAATGATGAAACTGACAAGGTAATGGCAATACAAATACTAACACTAGTCAATGGACACCACTAACACTTCCAATAATAACAACAATGGAACAATAATAATAGTAATAATGAAATGCCGAGAACTCGGGCCCTGAGCTGTTGACGCAAAGCATTGCTTGGTATGCCTCTACCAAGCCTTGTTTACAGACTTGCCATCAGTTTATTTTCCCGTAATATTGTATCACCGATAGAAGTTTGGTCGAAGTTCATCATGAGGTTCATGATGAGGTTCAAGAGATACTGAGCACACACTCATATGACCTTGACCTTTGACCCACTGACCTTGCTGACCTAATTAGTTCCTTGTCCCTTCACAGTGTATCACTGACAAAAGTTTGGTCGAAATCCGTTGAGGGATTCAGGAATATCAAGACCACACCCGTATGACCTTGACCTTTAACCCCTTAACCCCTCTGTTTTCATATTATTTCATGAGAGGTGGTGGCGCGAACACTCTCACAGTTCCAATGTTGCAATGGGAAGAATGAGGAGGGGGAGGCAGGGCAGGGAAAGGGGGAGGGAGAGGAAGTGTGGGAGGGAAAGAGGGAGGAGGGAGAGAATTATGTTTAGCCGATAAATGGCCGCAGGTGTTTGAGTGCGGCCTATAAAAAACTGCAACAATTTTCGGGAAGTGAACAAACATTCTGAACGTCTTCAGACTGACCTACACTACACTCCCATACACCCCATCAGGCAGTTCAGAGCCTGCTGCTGTGATGAGTCGATTTTCAATTATTTTGCTCCTGGCCATGCCTAAACAAGCACAACTACACCCAATTCCTTGACCCAGGCAGAAAATATCATCTTTGTCCTTTCTTGCAAAACACACACAACCACCCGTTTTTAATTATGAATTAATCCAAGCACAGGCAAAAAAGACATGATAATAAGTGAAAACTACAGTTTTATCTTGGTATCTTTTCCAATTTGCTCAGGTTTGTTTTAATGGTTTGGATCATTTGATGCAGTGTGACTTGTTGAAAACTGAAAACTTTCGGGAAGCGAATGAACATCTGGGACATGAGACTGACCTTGACTTCACCCTCACACATATCATCTGTCAGTTCACCACCTGCTGCCGTGACGAATGGACGTATGATTTTTTTGCTCATGGCCATGCCTAAAAAAACATAGTTACACCCATTATCTCGACCCAGACAGAAAATATCTTTATCCTTCCTTGCAAAACACACACAACCACCTTCTTTACGAGACAGCAACATATAATGCAAAAATAACAAGGTAAAATGATAAAGATGAACCTGTTATTTCGGTAAAAATATGTTTTCCTCCGTCTGTAAATGTATTTATTTCCACTTTGTCTCTGTATTCGTAATAATTAGACTTATTCGTACTTTTGAAACTTCAATACAATTCTATTTTTAGCCATGCACGTAGTGTGGGAGCTGGAAGTTGCGACTCAACTTCAATATTGCTAATCGGATCTGACCCTCCACTTTCATCTCCTGTGGGAGAGCCTAGCCTCGGAAGACGGGCATTTTTCTCATTTAGGACTGCAGGTTCAACCCTTTCACTCCCTTTTCCAAGCATGGGCACAAGGATAATATAAAAATAACTCGAAACTATCATACACATATTTTATATCAAAAAGGTGAAAACATATTCATAATAATATTTTTTTCCAGCCATTCCTAACATATTATGTACTGTAATCATTCCATATCATCATATCTCATACATGCGCAACATTTCAGCACCATTCACATTGTTTTGGAGGGTAAAAAATAAATGAAAATAGCACCTGCAAAGTTGCACCGCGGCAGTAGCTCTCAGCAGCTGATATCGGTTGCCGACATTTTTGCAACTTTCACACTCTATTGCAAGCCACAGAATGGGTCTAGGAAGGTGGGATTTGCACTGCTAGGTGCATCTGAACTTTCTCTTCAATGTGGCAAGAAAAAAAATCAATTTTCGAAACTACAGAAAATGGTCCTCGCATTGGCCTGGTATGCACAGAAAATTCTGGACCCACAGCTATGGAGGAGTTAACCTTGCTGACCTAATCAGCTCATTGCCCCTTCATACTGACTGACAAAAGTTTGGCCAAAATCCGACAAGGGGTTCAGGAGATATTGTATTCACACCCATTATGACCTTGACATTTGACACTTTGACCTTGTTGACCTGATCCGTTCACTGTCCCTTCATACTGTATCACTGACGAAAGTTTGGTTGAAATCTGTCAAGGGGTTCAGGAAATATCATGCCCATAAATTTAGTCGGCCCTGCATGACCTTGAGCTTTGGCCCACTGACCTTGCTTACCTAATGAGTTCATCATCCCCTCATACTGTATCACAGACAAAAGTTTGGCCAGAATCCGTGTTGGGGTTCAGGAGATGTCTCAACCATAATGATTAAATAAGTTGACCCCATAATTATGACCTTGACCTTTAACCCCCTGACTCTGCAAACATAATCAGGTCATCATCTCCTCATACTGCATCAATGACAAAAGTCTGATGGAAATCCGACCATGGGTTCGAGATATCTTGCCCAGAAAAGTGTTATGGATGCACACACTCACCCAAGGGCAGACATACCAATCACTTAATGCTCACCAACCATAAGTGAGCAGAGGCATGATGATGATGATGAGGATGATGATGATGGTAATAATAATAATAACAATAATAAAAATAATAATAATAATAAATGATGATAATAATAATAATAAAACTAATAATAATAATAATAATATTGTCATCATCATCATCATCATCATAATAATAATAATAATAATAACAATAATAATAGCTAGAAAATTGAAATTGCCATTAGCAGTTTCAAAAACTCACTCCATGACAAGCTGTCACTGGACCTAGGAATTTTAACACCCTTCATACTTATAGTGAGCACTTCGAAGCAAAGATCTGATGTTGTACAGCCCCCCTAGAAGAGGGCCAAACATGTTGGATGAAGGTGAAAGCAACAAAAACCTCGCAGAGCAAAAATGGCAGAGCCCAGACTACTTTTCATTGGCCAAAATGGGTCCATGGTCATTTCAGATCTGCTCCCTGACCTTGGTTATGTCCCACAAAAATCTAAAGTTTGTACCTGTAGCAGTTTCTGAGAATCCATGACTAGATTATTTCTATAGGTATTTGGATATGACTGGAAAACCATTGCTGGGAACTGGATGATACTGGGTCATACGAAGCCGCCAGCTGGGTGACTCAGATGGCCAAGTATGATGGCCGTAGCTTTGAAATTGAGTGAATATGAGCAAATTACTTCATAAAAAAAATAATAATACTGACAAGAACAATATAACTCACCTCTGGTGTGATGAGTTACATTAATAATAATAATGATGATATTAACATAATAATAATAATAATAATAATAATAACAAAAACATGACACTTCAGAATTTTTATAATGAAGCTTAATGAAATGCTGAAAACTTGGGCCCTGAGCTGTTGATGCAAAATGTCAGTCAGTATGCCTCTGCCAAGTCTTGCGCATGGACTTGCCATACAACCTCCATGACTTTATTGACCTAACCAGTTCATCCCACCACCACCATCTTGGCTGGGGTGGGTGATTGAGTCGGATCACTCCTGATGGAGGTTTTGGGTAGGTGGGGGAGAACCCACTGGAGCTAGCAAGGTGGGGGAAGTGAAAAGTAAAAAGCTGGGAGGAGGAGAGAAACTATGAGGTGAGGATGAGGTGGGGAAACAGACTGCCGTGCTGGCAAGCCATCTCTGAAATACTCGACCAGGGTAGATAATCTGGCCCTATCTAAACCCCTGTACATCCCTCCCCTCCTTCCAGCCTTTTCCCTTCCCCCACCATTCCGTCTTATCATTGGCTTATATTTCCATTGGTAATGGCACTCCCTACCACCTCTTCCTTGCCACATTATTTATACATATTGACACCTTTACATAGGTGTAATAGGGAATAAAAAATCCTTAGAGAAGAGGAGCTAGTGTGTCCCTAACCCGTGGATTGTGAGCCACAGCTCAGGCTGTGCTGGCCGTGCATCACCGCTAACTACTCAACCCTCATGCAAACTTACACATGGCGCTACGCAAAGATGGAGAGAGAGAGAGAGTTTTTTTGTTTTCACCAGAAGATGCCCTGGATGTTTATCTTCAGGTTTATAATAAACAAAAACAATTTTTTTTTAATTAATTTTTTCACTCTTGCACTACGTAAACTTACACATGGCCCTGCGCAAAGATGGACAGAGAGAGATTATTTCTTTGAACAGATGATGCCCTGGATGTTTATCTTCAAGTTTATAATAAACAAAAGCTAAAAAAAAAAAAAACGTTTTTTCTTCATTTTTGGTACACCACAGGGTGGGATAAAAAAAGAAGGGAATTGCTCAATCCACGGGCTAAACTAATGAGAAAACAAGCCCACTTACTGCTGTACTGGCCACCATTATGTCTCCATCTATATATCTGTTGCCAGATGCCTTAATCTCGTTTGGGGTGGCCACAAACAAATTGCCTCCACGTTGCCCTGTCCCCCGCAATTGCACTTGCTTGCTCCCAACTCACACTCCCCCCCCTCTCAAATACCTCTCCACTCCATCCCTCCATCTCATCCTCGGCCTCCCCCTCCCTCTCTCCCCCTCCACCTCACATACACTTTCCTCATCAGTCTCTCAACGTCCATCCTCTCCACATGGCCAAACCGCCTCAGTGTGTTCCTCTTAACGCTTCCTATCACATCCACATTCACACCACAACGCTCCTTTATATCCTCATTTGTCAGCCTGTCTCACCATGTGACTCCAGAGTCCACAGGCTCCTCTTAACCCGAGGCATCCCAACGACATATGGGTATGTTTCAACATTTTGTCATAGCTGGTCCCGTTGACATACTGGTATGTTGCACAATTGCAAGGTTCGTAATTTGCACAATTTTCAATTTTTGCACGTGATTTTTCGTACGTATACACGGGACACCTTCCTCTATTCCTCTACAAGATGCCAGACAGGGACAATGCCTTACACTGCATAACCTCCCCCCCCCCGCACGCCATTGTCTCGGCAATTCACCTGTTACCAGTGACCTCACCAATAAAGACATTCAGGGCCAGAGTGATTCCCCAATCGATGACAATGTGGAGGACAAAGTTTGCATAGCATTAAAGGAAGAAACAGTCAGAAATGACGATCAGGTAATGTCGCGAAAAAAGGTCAGGTATGTTGATGAGTTAGTGAGTGAAACAATGCTTATAATGCCTATATTACTGTTTGAAAACGAATATACTCTCGTACTACATATAAATTCGTACCAAATAAATAAATAAATACCGTTTATGAGTGGTGTGGAATAGTTACCTTCCCATAGAACTCGTTTTCTTTGGAGCCAGCCTGATAGAAAACACAGTAAGGTAAGGAGGTACTGCTACCTGTATCGAGTATTTTAAACCTCAGGTGAGCGATTTCTCTATGAATTTTCGATGTTTCTCACCAAAAGTGGAGGTTTTAGCAAAAGAAAAAAATTTCAAAATAGCTCGGGACTGGAGGGTGTCGGAAGTGCGAAATAGCTCGGGACGTGACGGGTTACATAACTTATTTCCACTGCTCTCACCCTTGACTTGTGTCCCTCCAACAAGGTCCAAGCTTCACTTCCATGCATTAGAGTTGGTATCACAATACTGTCATGTAGTAACTTTTTCACTTCCTTGCTCACCACCCTGTTTCTTATCACAGCTTTCAAGGAACCAGCAACCTTTCTTCCTTGTTGCACCCTTTCAAGCACTTCACCCTCCAAACTTCCATCCTTACTCATCATACTCCCCAAGTACTTAAACGTACTCACATTTTCCATTTCCTCACCATCCAACATCACTGTACATTCACTGACTTCACCTCTCTCAAAGACCATCACTTTACTCTTCCCTACATTCACCTTTAGATTCCGTTTCTTACACACTCTCCCAAACTCATCCACCAAGCCTTGCAGCTCCCCTTCATCTTCACTTAACAACACAGTATCATCTGCAAACAACAGCACTGGGAGTATCCAAACACTACACTCTCTCACTAGGGCTGCTCCAACATCCACTGCCCTACCTGGTATCTGTTTTATTACCCCATCCATGTACAGATTGAACAACCATGGAGACATGACACATCCCTGTTTCAACCTAACCTTCAAAGAGAAAAATTCACTCAGTTCACCATCCACACCCTTGCAGCCTTAGCACCATCATACATACTCCACACAGCATTCAACAACTTCCCATTTACTCCATAAATTCTTAATACTTTCCACAATCCTTGTTTATCCACCTTGTCATATGCTTTCTCCAAATCCATGAAGGCCGCATACAACTTTTTTCTCTTCTCTAGAAACTTTTCCACTAAAGATCTAAGAATGAATATCCGATTACACAACCTCTTCCCTTCCTAATGCCTCCCTGTTCTTCTCCAACTAGTTCCTGTGTTATTTCCCTAATTCTTTCAGTAAGTATCTTACCATACACTTTTCCTATTATACTAAGAAGACAAATGCCCCTATGATTACCACACACTTCTTTTTCCCCTTTTCCTTTGTACAAGGGAATAATTATACCTGACTTCCAATCCTCCGGGACTCTACCTTCCTCCCAGGCCAATCTGCACATCATCCACATCCATTCTACTACTATCTCTCCCCCGTGCTTCAGCATTTCTCCACACACTCCATCAATTCCTGTGGCTTTCCCCAGTTTGACTCTCTTCATTGCTTCCACAACTTCTGTCCTACTGATTTCTTCCTGTCTTCCCACCGTTACGTACTGATGAAAAAATAACCATCAAAGCCACTTACGAATGATAAAAAGTAACCAGTACATCTAGAATTAAAGAAGTTTTAAAAATATATGAAATATTTGTGGAACTGTTATTAGTAAGACATTTTAAAACAGAGTAATAAATGGACCTAACATAAAGGGGTGTCCACACTATGACTTGAAGAAGGGTATAAGATATACATGGTAACGTTGACCCTTCAGTTTATGAGACATCCACATTCTTGGCTTCTGAGAATTTTCTATGGTATTTTCTGGGCAGGAGAATAACGTAATGCAGGAGGTTTACGAAGCACCCAGACTGTAGAAATTGGTCCTTTATTTAAACGCTGCTTCTTCATACATGCTAGATGACAGCAGGGAGATTGGACTTGTTCCAGGTCTGGGCAAGACTTGGAAACTGCTTAAAAAACAGACAATGGCTATCCTGGACCCAATGTTAGAAGTAAAATACTCTGCCAGAACTTGTCAAGTCCACTGTGAGACAGGATATGGCTCTATCTCACACACCACCTAACATTCTATCAGTTATATCTCACTAGTTTTCTTCATTTATTTATTGGTTTAATTGTTTTTACAAGACAATTAAGAATAGTTGCATGTCTCTAATCTCTCTCTCTCTCTATTTATCTATCTATCTATCCATCTATCTCTCTCACAGGCGAAGGACCTGCCAACTAATATTCGTGATTAAGTCCCCTCTGACACACGACGGACAGTGAAAGACTCACTTCAAGCTGACGTGCTACCAACCTCTGACACCCCCACCCCTCCTCCTCTCTCATTCCACCCCTTCACGCTCACAAACCATCTTACTGTTTTGCATCTTGGTTGATCCTGTCTAAATTTGCCTGCCTGTCTCACACACACACACACACACACACACACACACACACACACACACACACACACGCACGCACGCACACACACACACACACACACACACACACACACACACACACACACACATACACGCACACACACAAATCTGACACATATGAACATACTCATACAGACCCTTGAACACACACATGCCTGACACATATGTACATACCCTTATAGACCCACAAACAGTCACTCATACATTCAACTGTCCAGTACAATTCTTTACATGTTAACAAAACAATTTCCGTCAGTCTTAATGCACACAGTCTCCAGCCAAAATGCCAGACATTAATTTTTTCATCATGACTTCCTTCACTGAAAAAAAAAAAAAAAAAATGGCTATTGGAGCAGAAGACAGAGCAAAATGAACAAAATGAGAAATGTATCGTGGAAGAGGAAGGAGAGAAAAGGAAACTAGGATCAAAGATAAGGGATAAGACGAGGATTGTCGAGGAAGAAAAAAGAGGAAAGGAGAAAAGTAACACTACGTGAAATGGAAGACATAGAAATATGAAGTAAGATGAATGAGCAATGAATGAGAAAGAACTGAACAAGAAAGAAAGAAAGAGAAGGGTGAACAGACAGGAAACAAAAAAAGACATGGAGGACGGAGAGAAAGAGATAAGGAAAAAAGGACATGAGTCGCGGAAGAAATGAGAGGTACCAGGGGAAATAAAAACGACGACAAGCAAAAGATGCTTTAATGGGAGAAACTGAACAAGAGAGAGAGAGAGAGAGAGAGAGAGATTGTTAACGTAGTCTGAAATGAGACTGCCAATGTAAGTCTGACTGTCCGTGTCTCCGTCTAAAACGGGACTCAACATCCGCGAATACCTTTATTTAAACAGACAAAAGACCGTGAAAGACTTACTCCAAGCTAATATACTCTCATCCCTCATCCACACCACTCACACCACATACTCATTGTTACACGACCTCACCCTGTCCACACACAGCTATTCTCTCTCACGCACACATCCTGCCCTCATCCTCAGGATCCATGCCCACCGATTCGCCCTCATTCACTCACTTACTCACTCTCACTTGCTCCTCTCTCACTCGCTCTTTTCATTAACTTTTCACACACACACACACACACACACACACACACACACACACACACACACACACACACACACACACACACACACACACACACACACACACAATCTCCCAATACCCCAAATCTCTGCACAAAATTCCATCAGTTTCAGTTTTCTTCCAAATGTTTCCTCGCTTCAAAGTTAGGCATCACAATCCATCAACAAACTTGCGGATCCGTCTCAAGGATGTCTTCCTCCACACACCCGTAAAGCTTCTGCCTAGATGGTTTGATACGGTTATCTTTATTATGGGTGGGGTGGGGTAATGGGTAGGGTGGTATGGCTGGGGTGGGGTTATGGATAGGGTGGTATGGCTGGGGTGGGGTTATGGATAGGGTGGTATGGCTGGGGTGGGGTTATGGGTAGGGTGGTATGGCTGGGGTGTGGTTATGGGTAGGGTGGTATGGCTGGGGTGGGGTTATGGGTAGGGTGGTATGGCTGGGGTGGGGTTATGGATAGGGTGGTATGGCTGGGGTGGGGTTATGGATAGGGTGGTATGGCTGGGGTGGGGTTATGGATAGGGTGGTATGGCTGGGGTGGGGTTATGGGTAGGGTGGTATGGCTGGGGTGGGGTTATGGGTAGGGTGGTATGGCTGGGGTGGGGTTATGGGTAGGGTGGTATGGCTGGGGTGGGGTTATGGGTAGGGTGGTATGGCTGGGGTGGGGTTATGGGTAGGGTGGTATGGCTAGGGTGGGGTAATGAGTAGGGTGGTATGCCTGGGATGGGGTTATGGATAGGGTGGTATGGCTGGGGTGGGGTTATGGGTAGGGTGGTATGGCTGGGGTGGGGTTATGGGTAGGGTGGTGTGGCTGGGCTGGGGTTATGAGTGGGGTGGCATGGCTAGGGTGGGGTTATGGGTAGGGTGGTATGGCTGGGGTGGGGTTATGGGTAGGGTGGTATGGCTGGGGTGGGGTTATGGGTGGGTTGGTGTGGCTGGTCTGAGGAGGGGTGGGAAGATACAGATCAATGAATTCCAACACAGTCTCATATATCTACTCTCTCTCTCTCTCTCTCTCTCTCCACTCTTGCCTGCTGTTGAAGTTATGCTGATGGGTATGTAAAAATAATCTACATTATAGTGGCTGTGACAACAAAAGTAAGCCTCACCTTCCTCAGCTTTCTGTTTCTGTTAGTTTTTTGTTGAAATTTTTTTGCTGAAAATTAGTGCCCTGCAGGTGTGCAATTGTTGGTTGCAATTGTTGGTTTTTACTTAAGATAAACGAATAAATTATAGGAAGGGTATATATATATATATATATATATATATATATATATATATATATATATATATATATATATATATATATATATATATATATATATATATATATATATATATCCATAACCCCACCCCAGCCATACCACCCTACCCATAACCCCACCCCAGCCATACCACCCTATCCATAACCCCACCCCAGCCATACCACCCTACCCATTACCCCACCCCACCCATAATAAAGATAACCGTATCAAACCATCAAGGCAGAAGCTTTACGGGTGTGTGGAGGAAGACATCCTTGAGACGGATCCGCAAGTTTGCTGATGGATTGTTATGCCTAACTTTGAAGCGAGGAAACATATATATATATATATATACAGTATATCCCATTGGGATGCTGGGCGAGGCATGGCGCTGGGCGGGAACTAAGCGTACCGCCCTCCGCCTATCGGCTCATAGTCGCGAAGCTCATAGGTCCCTACCCGGGGGTTCCCTACTTTATAAAGGCTTGAAAGATCCCAGTTCTGTCAAATATTCCGGACACTCGGCTCCTATGGGATATATATATATATATATATATATATATATATATATATATATATATATATATATATATATATATATATATATATTTATCTATCAGAGTCTTGGGGGAGAGAGAGAGAGAGAGAGAGAGAGAGAGAGAGAACGCAGAAATGGAACGCTGGCAAAGCGGAGGTATTGTACATGTAGACAAAAGGTAAAAGTAACTTAAAAAAAAAAGATACCGATATATGGATGGCGAAAGGCAAATAAGGAAGGAAAGAGGGAGAGGGATCTGAGCGGAGGGAAACCTGAGGGTGGGGAGAGGATTAAGGAAAAAAGGAAGAGGAAATGAAGGGTGAGAAAAGTTAGACACAGGGGAAGAGAGGCAGTATGAGAAATGAAACAAGGAAAGCTGAGGATAGGCGAGGTAAAGGACAGGTAGAAAGAATGAGACAGGAATGGAAGAGAAACTGACAATAGGGGAGCGAAGAAAGAGGGGAAAGAAGAAAAGGAGAGTGAAACCAGAAGCACATCCCCTCTTGAATTAATATGGTTAGTGGGCATCAGCGCACAATGCCAATGCATAGACAGTTTTGATAGTAAGACTACTCAGCCACAGAATCTCTCTCTCTCTCTCTCACACACACACACACACACACACACACACACACACACACACACACACCGGTAACCTCTATGTTCGATCTATATGCCACTTAGGCACTTCTGGCTTGTGTCCTATATTAAATGGAGAAGGGATGGAGTAAGAGCAAGACTGGCTGTACAGGAAATGGATGGGAAGCAATCACGAAGGAAGGAAGGAAGGAAGGAAGATGGAAGTAATGAGTAATATATGCTGATGGAAAGAAAGGAGAGATGCAAATAAATCTATATGCAAGTGACGATATCACGAGGCCTATTGAAATATAAGGTTATCTGTTGACGTCAAAGTAAGTGACACTAAATTTTTAACCAACACGAATGAGGAGAGGATATTAACAGGAAGGCTCTTCCCCGTCCACCATTACCACCAGACCAGTCAGGAAAAATACAGAACCAAAAACATGACTGAAAATAACATAATCATTCTCATTAAAGAGACGGGAAAGGAAATTCTGTCATCTATTCAAATCGATTCTATAACTTGAAAAAAAGTAGGGCGGTAATTAATGCATGCTGTGTCAGTCGTTTCCTATGATGAGGAAGGAAGGAAGGAAGAAGGGAAATGAGCTTGTGGATGATTATGATGAAAGTGAGACGACAGGGGAAGAATGAGAGAGTCAAGGTAGAGGTTAGCTTGTGGAGGATGAGAAGAATGGGAAGAGAATGAAGTCGATAATGGAGCCTATGTGGATTGGGAGAGACTGAAAGAGATACGAGACAGTAAGTGGAAGAATAAGAGGGAGAGAGAGAGAGAGAGAGAGAGAGAGAGAGAGAGAGAGAGAGAGAGAGAGAGAGAGAGAATAAATGTACGACATGCTGGACCTTAAGAATGGGTTAACGGTATCCGGTTGGTTAATATGTTAAGATTTACTTCAGGAGAGAGATTACATGGATCTTTATCTCACACACACACCTTGCTACCTGGTAGTTAATTATGGGATATATACTGTATTATTACTGTAAGGGTAACTGTCTCATCCTTACAATCTGTTAATACTTCAGATACTTTCCACTGTTTGATAAACACCATAGGATCCATATTTTCGGAAACTGCTGATCATCATCCCTCGTTATATTACCGTATACATTCGAGTCTGGTCACTGGTTTAATACGAGAATGCAGAGGAACACCTTAAGAGTGGGGAACATAAATGTGAATATTATTATGATTATTGAAGGAAGGAATAGGATAAATGTCGAAAATGGATGTAAATGCAGGAAAGAAATGGGGACAAAGTATCAGGGAGCAGATGATGAATGAAAAAAGGGAAAAAATGAAATCAGAGGGACAGCAAAGGAGAAATGTTGGTTGAGTGAGGGAACCTATGGAGCAAAAAAGTAATACTGAAAAACAGAGAAACTGGGAGGCAATTATTCTAAAGAGGAAAGAGGGAGAATAAGAGAACGTAAACCAGAAACGAAGCCAGAGGAGACTGACTCAGGAAGATGCTAAAAGAAGATATGGAAACGCGGGAAGAAGAAGGGATGGATAGAGAGAAAATGTTTGAGAAAGATAAAATGGTGATATAGGTAAGAAGAAACTAGAGGAGAAAGAATGGCATAAGAAGAAAAACACATTACTTGAAAATCTATAGAAACCACAAGACAGCAGTGAAAAAGATACCCCCCCCCCACACACACACAGGAGTCAGGATAATCTCCAGAATGTCTTGTCTTGAATGAAACTACCAGTCAGGCGGAGTTGGATGCAATCTCTCTCTCTCTCTCTCTCTCTCTCTCTCCACACCTTGTAGTCACTCACGTCCTGCCCATTCACTCACTACATAGTAAACATCCACCAAACTGGGATTTTCATCACTAGTTCTCAGAAACGTCAACGAAGGCGACGCGAGAGAAAATATTTCTGTCATCTGAACACAGCCAGGCCAGATTTAGCTGAGAGAGAGAGAGAGAGAGAGAAGATCAGGCGACTTGTATGAAAACGAAATACCGCCCAGAAATCTCCAGCCATTAACGAAGAGTCTCGCTTTGAACACAAGAGAATTTTGTTTAGATTCCAGGTTGACAGAAACGTTTGCCGGAAAAATAAAAATCGTCAACGATCGCTGGTAAACCAGAAACTGAATGAAACATGAGGGACTTGAGTAAAGGACATTAATTGCGACATCAGACATGAGAGGCTGCGACAGAGAAGGGAAAGAGAGATGGACTAGGAGAGAGGGAGGGAGAGGGAGACAAGGAGAGAAGGAAGAAGTGGACACAAGGAGGGAAGGAGAGAGAGGAAGACTTGGAGAGAGAGGGGAGGTAAAGGGAGATTAGGATGGAGGGAGGGAGGGAGAGGGGGACTAGGACAGAAGGGAGGGGCGAGACTCGGAGAGAAGGAGGGAAGGAGAGGGAGACTAGAAGAGAGAGAGGGAGAGGGAAAGTACTCTAAGACGGTGGGTGAAAGGATGTGCTTCATGAAATGGATGGATTGATATGGAAGAAAAAAATGGAACTGAAAAGAATAATGCATAAGGGAAATGAGAAGGGGGATAAGGCGACGTAAGAGAGGAAGAATAAGGCCTGAGCGACTCGCGCTGGAAAATTGGTAGAGTGAGATGGGGTAGAGGAGGAACTTATCAGAGATGATGAAATGGGAGGGAGGAAAGGGAGAAAAAGTAGAGATGACAGACATTTTGAGGAAAATAAAGGAATAGACTGTATTTAAACAGATCATTGTTAGATGCATCAATAGTAAGGAATATTTTGGAAAGAGCACCTTAAAATCGGGAGGAGGAGGAAGACTACAAAGAGGAACTTTAGATTACAGGAATTAGAGGGTGAAAAGGAATGGTGGGAAATTGAGAAACCATTGGAAAAGAAGAACAATGAGAGATGTAAATGAAGGAAAAACTTATAGAAAACTGAAAACTGAGAAGAATGGGGCACTAAGAGAGAGAGAGAGAGAGAGAGAGAGGAGGGGGGGGGATTTTGAGTCCTGTCTCCATTCACCATATCTCACAGTTCAGGAAATATCAAAATGTAGCATTTATTTATCAATCAGTATAACTGGCAGGGTAATTACTATAATGACGTGGGTGGCTGTGAAGGCTGTGTGTAAATATTAAGCACACGAGACAAATCACAAGTCAGTGTGTCCTTTCATCAAATATATCTAGGTATTTCTGTGCCACTGTCAATATCACCACGACCCAATGGGGCTGAAGAAGCTACAGATGGATATGTTATCGGTTTTGCATATTAGGGAGAAGTGGCCGTACTAAGCTTGGCAGGCGTCGTACTGTGTGAAGTATGCTGGTAAACTGGGAACATAAGGTGGTACTACACGTGATAAGGGCCGTAAATGGGGGCCTAGGGTCGTAAAGGAGTGACAGGGGTAATACTGGGGTGGCAAGGGTCGTAAAAGGATAGCAATTGTGGTGAACTAGAAAATGCAAGCAGTTGTACTGGAGAGTCAGAATAGGAAAAAGCAGAATTATAAAAATGTACTTGAAAAATACAACAAAATCATTGTAGAGATATGCTGAATTAAACAAAGAAAAAAAAAAAAAAAAGAGAGAGGGAGCCTAGACTGCTCGACGAAATGTACTTTGTCCATCAAGTGCAAGTATCTCAAGAAATAAATAAAATATAATAACAACATAAACTTTATAACTTTTTAGTTAGCAATTACATCATAAAATACAGCTCACTCGAGAACAAGTGTGATGTAGTAATGCAATATTGCGACGTTTGTATGTCTGGGTTCAGTAAGTGGCTATGACATGACGAGGAGAGGTGCATGCACAAGGTATCATGGAGTACGACTGACTGACATAAACAGACCAGGCGGCGAGGAGGAGGAGGAGAAGGAGAAGGGGGAGGAGGAGGACAAAGGAAAGAGGAGGAATGGGTAGTAGGCCGCAAAAGGAATGTAAGGGTGACAACACTTGAAATCTGGAAGCCACAAATGTATCAGTCTACAAAATGCCATCAGTCATTATTGAAGCCATTTCCGTTAAGCCCTTGGCCTGCGGGGACGGCATTGTAACATCATTCTGACAAACACACAACTCCAGTGTCATCGTGACGGGATTCGTAGGCTACATAATTATTATTTCAAATTTATTTTATTCATTGTATGGACACCGTTACAATTTTACCACGATCGTCACCCTCGTTGTTATCACCACCACAGTAAATATTATCATTACTGTCATTACCAGTTTTTATCATCATCATCATCATCATCATTGCTATTCTATTTTTCCACTTCGTGGGTTGTATCAAAAACATAAAAAAAAAAGTCACGAAGATACTACTGGGGGAGGCGGTAGCTCAGTCGGTAGAGAGGTGGTCTGCAGTCCTACTGGACCCAGGTTCAAATCCCCACTGGGGCAGGGAACAGATTAAGGATTTGAATTTAGCAAAAACAGACTTTACTGATCTACCAGAAAACCCGCCGACATGTCGTAAAAATACCCTCGCTAATACCAATATACCAATCCTGTATGAGACAGCCCTAGCATGTATTCAATATGGACAGTGGGTGTTAGTGCCGAAGTGGTGACATGTGGAGGTGTATGGAATGTAGGAGGACTACTGGGCCTTGGAAGCAGGTTGTGAAGCCTATGCCCAGAGTCAGACATAAAAAAAAAAAAAAGTAGGTCAGAGAACTTACTTCCTGTAAAGTGTTTAACTTCTTGGCCTCCATCCCACATGGTAACCAATCCACAACCACTTCATTAATAACCGTGGCGTGGACCTGTTGAGATATATAGGTTAAATGATTTTTAAAATTCCATCAAAGAAAACTAAGAACTGACTGTCTGAAATGTGTATTCTATTTCTGCAGTCGATATCGGCACTAGTGAAGTAACCAAACTGGCTGTATTGAACCACCTGAGGAGTGACACAGACTATTAGGTTCACTCTTCATAACCTGTCATCTGGTGGACAAAACTGCAGAAATTTATTAAATATTTGAGGTTATGAAGAATATGTTGAGGCAATGTGCATGTATAATTATAAATGGCCAATGATAGATGAAGAGATGCACTGTACGATACGCAAAGCACACGACAATACATTCTTAAGTACAACGGGATAGGACTATTACAAGATATATAAACGACAAGTTACTGAACGCACAGAATAGGAAAGGTTGCTTAGACGATAAACAAACATAAGTGATCCTATATAAACAGTAGTAAAGTCTGGCATGAAAGGCAGAGTATGCAATATTAAGGAACTGAAAAGCAAACAGGATAATATAAAGCAATATTAGGCGACTTATGACAAAACGCTAAATGCAAGAAAAGCAACTCAGAACTAGTGGACTGGGTAATGGAGGGAAAATGAAAGAGCAACAGTGCAAGGTGGTATGGAGGCACTGGAAGGAGGTGAAAAATTAGGTTTGCAATAACAGCTAACAATCCAAGATCTAGCATCTTTTCTACCTTCATCTTATCAGGGTTGTTAAATTTGACGGTGTGTGTGTGTGTGTGTGTGTGTGTGTGTGTGTGTGTGTGTGTGTGTGTGTGTGTGTGTTTAATTCAATAAAAATGTACCTACCATACTGTTACGAAAATTATTTTATACACTTACTATTTCACTTCCCAAGTAGTTCTTTCCTGATACATACCGACAGTACAGTTTGCTGCACTCAGTTTATCCACTTAACCTTTTCAATTAATTTCCACAGAAAAGGGTCTTTCATATTCTCAATAAGGTCATCTGGCCGGTAGCAAAAGCACTTTTAAAATCTCGTACGGTAATGGAAGTTAATATAATGGCACTTCGTAACTAACACTGGATTTGGCATAAAAAAAAAAAATCATGGTAAACTGCAGTCTTCTTGTTCTTCCTATCAAAACCGGTAAACAATTTAAACCAGTTAGTATTCTATGTCAGTCGATTTTGTCAGCTTCTCCCGACACTCACCAACACCCGCACTTCACAATGGTTCCTTAACCAGAAATTCTGAAGCATTTTCAGGAAGAGACGAAAAACTGAGGCTCCTATGGAAAAGGAATGGTGGGGGGGGGGGTTATTGAGTAGAGGGTGCAGGAGAGAACAGAGATAATTATGTAGAAAAAATTGCATAGAAAACGGGATACGGATTGACTTGACTAATCACAAGGAACACAGACTTGTGACGCAGACAAAAAGGAAGGGTTAATTTTGTTATATTGGATATATTTGTCTACCATTTTTTATTCTCCCACTCATCTGGCATTTTCGGGCACTGTTTTATTTCTCCTGTTCAGTGTTATCTCATTCATATCAACTTAATACATCACACACACACACACACACACACACACACACACACACACACACACACACACACACACACACACACACACACACATACTGATTTCAACCTCTTATCACCACATTACCTCCATTCACTCATTGCCCACGTACTCTCTATCTCATTTCCTCTTACCTCACTTCACTTCACTACACCCAGTCAGTATAATATCCACCTAGTCCTACACCTTCCTGTTGCCTGGCCTAATATCCTGTGGAGGGTGGCTTTCATAAAACCACCTCCACCCATCTGTGCCTGTTGAGTAACGATCCTTCCTGCCACCACAAAACCACCTCCACCCATCTGTGCCTGTTCAGTAACGATCCTTCCTCCCACCATAAAACCACCTCCACCCATCTGTGCCTGTTCAGTAACGATCCTTCCTGCCACCACAAAACCACCTCCACCCATCTGTGCCTGTTCAGTAACGATCCTTCCTCCCACCATAAAACCACCTCCACCCATCTGTGCCTGTTCAAAAACAATCCTTCCTCCCACCATAAAACCATCTCCACCCATCTGCGCCTGTTCGGTAATGATCCTTCCTCCCACCACAAAACCACCTCCATTCGTCTGTGTTTGTTCGGTAATGATCCTTTTCCTCACCATTAAACCACCTCCACCCATCTGCCCCTGTTCAGTAATGATCCTTCCTCCCACCACAAAACCACCTCCATTCGTCTGTGTTTGTTCGGTAACGATCCTTCCTCTCACCATAAAACCACCTCCACCCATCTGCGCCTGTTCAGTAACGATCCTTCCTCACACCACAGACCAACCATCTCCACCCATCTGTGCCTGTTCAATAACGATCCATCCTCCCACAACAAGCAAACCACCTCCATACATATATCTCGCACATTTTCCTTTACCCGCTAAGCTAGACAAGACCGGGGTACAACAACAAGTACAATGTCTCTGCACATCGTTTGGTCTCCTTCTCTTTCAATTTATCCATCCTCGTGCATTCCCCACTCTGTTCTTCTTCTTTATTCTTGGTCTTCCTCACATAATTCCATCACCAACACACACACACCCTCCGTCACACATTTCCCACCTTGGCTCTCCTTTTCATTCTCATTGTACCTCATTTTAACAAATAATAATAATAATAATAATAATAATAATAAACCCTATACACTGATATACTGAAGTACTTTCAGGCAAAATCATGATATAATTTGATGGAAAAAAAAAAGAAGCTGGCATTCCGGGAACCACTATTCAGGTTCATAATGAGTGACACTGTACTACTACGTATTTCATAAAAATGATCCTGGATATTATTACACACACGGAAGTACTGTATATGCATACCACTTAAGCATAATTCTCTCTCTCTCTCTCTCTCTCTCTCACACACACACACACACACACACACATACACACGCACACACATACACACACACACACACACACACACACACACACACACACACACACACACGATAATGGGGGTATGGAAAAAGGAGTGTTGTTTCTGTACAGTATATACAGTACGATGGTACAGTAGCGGAGGAGAAGCAAGGAGATAACACTGGATTCCCTTCAAAGCGGTAGCTATTCGGTCATTGTTATTAATTCCATTATGGCCGAAGAAGAATACGATGCCGTGTTTTACAGTCCACAGCTGGACTGAATCTCTCCATTTCGGAGGTCTGCAGTCAACAAACATTCCCACAATGACTTAGTTTAGGTTGGGAAGATGTGTGTAGGCATATGGGATGCGCGTGACATAATTGGTCTTGTGTTTGTGTGTACTAGGCGTCTGTAATTTCTTTTTCCAGAATATGGCCCTCTCAGCCAATTCACATCAATATCAAAACCTGCTGCTGGATGAACAGGGACATGATAAAAGTGTTCAGCAAGTACACCAGCCTGGGTATTAACCCTGGAACCTTTCCTTTGTAACAGGAGTAAGCTGCTGCTCGAACACCGGCGTTCCCTAAATAATGACTATTATTAACTAAATTTAATGATGTCTTCTCTGTACTTACTCAGCGAATCTAATAATATATCTTTTCTACCTCTCATAATTCTACATTCTGCCAAAGAAGCAACCGTCTATTTGTTACCCGAGTAAAATGGCCTGTCCTGCACACCACCAAACCGTCATTACAATGTGGTTACAACTCACCAAGTTTTAATTTTTCTCCCACGACACTTTTATGACCCTGACCTCCATTAAACTTTCCAGGTCTTTCCTAGAAAGAGAATGTTAATGAAACGATTACGAGTAGAGGTTATATTAGGAGATTTGTTACTGTCACTGGCATAAGTGGTGGTGGTGTTGAAGATAAGTGTTACTGATATAATGTTCTGGAAGGATTTGCAGTTACATACAGAGTGGTTTGTTACTGTCAGTTGCATAAGTGGTAGTTGTGTTAATGACATTTGCCACTAATATGATGTTATGAGAGGGTTTACAATTACAGGTTATAAAGAATAGTCTATAACTGTCCCTGGCATAAGTGATGGTGGTGATGGAGGTGGTTCACGTACTTCCAGACACGGAATTAATGTCACTAAAGACAAAGATGGGTATCAAGGGGTAGGGGAGCCAAAGGATAGGGAGGCACGGGAGGGGTAGTGAAGTGGAGGGGAGACAGAGGGAGGGGGCGAATATTCGGAATAGCACTGAGCCAAAGAGGAGCGAGTGGTGAGAGCCAGGGGAAAGGACTGATGGGCTGGGTAGTTAGTGGAAGGGTGAAAGAGGGAGAGGATTATGGGATGGAGGACTAAAATATAAAGAGTTAATGGGAAGTGAAAAGGGACTGGGATGAGGGAGGCAGAAATGAGATTAGTGTTGGAGGGAAGGAGATGGATTATAAATGGGTTATTGGTGGAGGGGAGAGGGAAGGAATATTATGTTATGGTCAGGGCAAGGGATTTAGAAGTGAGGGAGCCAGTTGTAAGAGTTAAGGAAAGCGGGACGGAAGATTAAATAAGGGGGAGGGGGATTAAAGAATTGAAATGGAGGATTAAGTGGAGGAGGAGAGAGGCAGACTTTATGAATCTGTGGGATGGAAGGAGGAAACTCAAGGTGTTTGGGAAGAAATGTGGAAGACTTTGGGGAGGAGAGAGAAAGTAGAAAGGCACAGACACGGTGAAATGACACAGAAATAGATAAAAATTAACTGACCTGTAAGAGACAGCAGTAAAATATGGAAGGGCTAGTAAAACAATCATACACAATCACAGTAGTTCCTAACGTGTGTGTGTGTGTGTGTGTGTGTGTGTGTGTGTGTGTGTGTGTGTGTGTGTGTGTGTGTGTGTGTGTGTGTTTTCTTTGTTTTTTATTCGACCCATCTGTCTGTTTATGTACCGATCTATCAGTTAATGCATCTCTTTCCAGGGTGTATAACATCCAAGGTGACTCTTATAAATCTGTCCAAATTTTTTCCTGATGCAATTGCATTCCTTACTTCAATCACATTCCATCCCCCTGCATATAGTCCTTCATTCCATCCCACTCCACCCTTCTACATATACCTCATTCCATCCCACTCCACTTTCCTTCATTTACTTCTTCATTCCATCCCACTCCACTTTCCTTCATTTACTTCTTCATTCCATCCCACTCCACTTTCCTTCATTTACTTCTTCATTCCATCCCACTCCACTTTCCTTCATTTACTTCTTCATTGCATTCCACTACACTTTCCTTCATTTACTTCTTCATTGCATTCCACTACACTTTCCTTCATTTACTTCTTCATTGCATTCCACTCCACTTTCCTTCATTTACTTCTTCATTCCATCCCACTACACTTTCCTTCATTTACTTCTTCATTCCATTCCACTCCACTTTCCTTCATATACTTCTTCATTCCATTCCATTCCACTTTCCTTCATTTACTTCTTCATTCCATTCCACTCCATTTTCCTTCATATACTTCTTCAAACCATCCCACTCCACTTCCCTGCATATACTTGTACATTCCATCCCACTCCACCTCCTGCATATATTTTCATTCGCCGCCCTACACACACTCATTCATTCCATTCCAATCCACCCCACTGCATACAAATCTTCATTCCGCCCTACTCCACGCTCCTGCATAAAAGTACTACCTCATTCCATTACATTTCACCCTTCTGCTTTTACTCCTTCATTCCATCCCACCCCACCCTCTTGCACATATTCTTTCATTGCTCACCATTCCTCCCTCCTACATTTACTCCTACATTCCATCTGACTCCATTCTCTTGTATATACTCCTTCACTCTATTGTACTCCATCCTCCTACATACACTTCTTCATTTCGTCCCACTCCACTCTTATGCATATACACCTTCATTCCATCCCTGTCCTGCATATACACCTTCATTCCATTGCACTCCTGCATATACACCTTCATTCCATTGCACTCACGCATACACACCTTCATTCCATTGCACTCCTGCATATACACCTTCATTCCATTGCACTCCTGCATATACACCTTCATTCCATTGCACTCCTGCATATACACCTTCATTCCATTGCACTCCTGCATATACACCTTCATTCCATTGCACGTCTACATATTCACCTTCATTCCATTGCACTCCTGCATATACACCTTCATTCCATCCCACTCCTGCATATACTCCTTCATTCCATCCCATTCCTGCATATACTCCTTCATTCCATCCCACTCCTGCATATACTCCTTCATTCCATCCCATTCCTGCATATACTCCTTCATTCCATCCCACTCCTGCATATACTCCTTCATTCCATCCCATTCCTGTATATACTCCTTCATTCCATCCCATTCCACCCTCCTGTCCGCTGTCGATCCTTTCCCTGGCACAGTAACCTACCACCTAGACCCAACTCTACCACCCTGATGCACACCAACCATCCAACTAGCTGACACTTTGTCTTACATGCCGACACGCTCTCCTGTTTACCACCCTCCTCACCGCCCCCCCCCCTCCCAATATATATGTGGAAGGAAGTTTTGTGGGATATTCTTTCATAGTTTCCCTTCTCACTCTCTCTCTCTCTCTCTCTCTCTCTCTCTTTACATATATCTTGACGTATGACTCCAGCCGTCACCATTATTCATATTCTTAGTGCACCTTACGGTCGACTGAGAGAGTGAAGGGCTGAAGGTTAGGTGAGGGAAAAAGACGATGGGTTGGATATGAGGAGAGAAGGTTAGGAGAAGGGGAAGGAGGGAGAGTTGGAAGGAGGGTAAGGGATGGAGAGGAGGTGATGTAAGAAGTTTTACAAAATTGTTATATTCCTTCATATCCTCCCCCTCCACTCATGTTACCTTGTGCCTTTTTTGCCTCGCTCTTTCTCCTTGTCTGGGTCACATTACCCTTCAAAAAAACCCGCCTTATTCCTTATCTTTATCTCAGAGCTTCATCCCCTCAGAAGCACACATGTGACCACATTATCCACCCAGTAAAAGTGTGTTTGTGTGTTTGAGAGAGAGAGAGAGAGAGAGAGAGAGAGAGAGAGAGAGAGAGGGGGGGGAAGGGATCACTGAGAGGGAGTGTGTACTACTGTGTGTGTGAGTGGGGGTGAACGGAAACTGGAAGGACTCGGAGAGAATATACTGTGAAACAGAGAGAGAGAGAGAGAGAGAGAGAGAGAGAGAGAGAAGAGGTGTTAGTGCCTGTGTTTTCTTACGTTTCTTTTCTTTCTGTCGCGATAAACGTCTTTTCTGTTTCTTGTTTATCTAGTGTATGTTTTACACATGACACCCTCCTCTCCTACGCTGCTCTGCCACCATTGTGTGTGGGTTTGCACATGATACCTTTCTCCACTACACTGCTCTGCCACCATTGTGTGTGGGTTTGCACGTGATACCCTTCTCCACCACGCTGCTCTGCCACCATTGTGTGTGGGTTTGCACATAATACCCTTCTCCACCACGCTGCTCTGCCACCATTGTGTGTGGGTTTGCACATAATACCCTTCTCCACCACGCTGCTCTGTCACCATTGTGTGTGGGTGTGCACATGATACCAAGCCCTTCTTCCCAACGCTGCTCTGCCACCATGCTCTGTGGTTTGGTGTTTCCTTTCACCATCATTTCCCAGGCTACACCACTACACTCTTTGCTCTAACTTGGTCCAATATTGCCCCTGCTTCATCTTGAATACTGAGTTGAAACACTAGATTAATCATGAAATATGAAGATAGTCACGAAGATGTGCCAGAGAATGGATGCAAAGCCTTACGTTTGTGTTCTTTCGCCACTGAGCCACGTGAAATAAGCTAAAAGGGCGAAATTCTAGGCCAAGTTAGAGTAATAGAACCAGTAGTGCTTCACCTGAGTTACCTGCCCCGCCACACTACTCTCCTGACTGATAATTTAAAGTAAAAATATGATATTGTATCAAGTTAATCAGATTAGTACTTTATTTTCATTTTTCTCCGCAAGCTTTTGGTTTTCTCCCCTAATCTTTTCCTAGGTACGGGAAAGTCAACTCGGGTCCTTTTACTTCCTTATAAACTAGTTCTCATTTTTTCTCTGTTTCTTGGTATATTCTTCACATAACTTTGCACACTTAGCTAAATATTTTGTGCCTTGCAACACCTTGTATATTTATCGTGTTTTGCATCTTATCCAGGTAGACTATTCTCATTTTGTCTGCTGAAGTAACTGTGACATACTTTAATGTAATCCTTTATATTTTTATCTGTGCAAAATGCTTATCGTTTGTTTGGCTTTAGCCGCCTTATTAACCCACAGCTTGCCCTGCATCATATCACCAACGGCTTCATCATCCATCAGACAAGTTAATAATGGAAGAACTGAGCGTAAACGAGGATATTAGAAACAACCTTATCTTACGGTTACAATATCGTTAGAGAAGCCAGTTAGTCCTGGTTACCTGTATCACATCTGTTCTGTCCTGTTAAGCAGAAAATGTGATGCTGGAAACACATGCCAAAAATTAATAGTGAAAAACTTCCTTCTGGCAAGACTGTAATAGACAGGACTGAATTGTGATCAAGTTCATAACACTGAGACCGTTAAGTTAGAGACGCACACCAGTTTTTGACGGTCGTTTTATCTGAAAAACTGAAACACAACACGTATTGGTACACATTCAAGGATTTCTGATTTGTCCTGGTGTGAATGACATTGTCATTTAGCTTTCACACTTGCCCTGGCCATTACATTAATTGACCAGCCAGGTGTACAGATGACCTACAAAAATACCATACCATTTCCATCATTAGGGTGTGTGAGGTACGGTGATTAGAGGCAGGGTAGAATGTGATGCCAGGGTGTTTTTTATTCTCTCTCTCTCTCTCTCTCTCTCTCTCTCTCTCTCTCTCTCTCTCTCTCTCCTAAAAGTTAGTCTACCTATAACAGCAAATATATTTTTACCTCCTCGAGCGGAACTACAGTAGGTTGTGTATTCACCCCTGTTTGTCTATCTGTATATTTGTTTGTTTGTCCACAAGATACCTCAAAACGAAGTTTACGGGGTAAGGTAAAACTTCTTCATGCGTTGCAACGTTGATCTTTAAGGTGTTTCTGAAAACTCGTAGCGTTCATCGTGATATATCTTTCAACACCTCCACCAAACCTGAGTACGATCGGATTACAACTGATCATTATATTGTGTCCAGAACTATTCTCACGTCCCTTAATTTCATAGTTCCCGCCCCAAGAGAGTAGTTCCGGGAGTGCGAAAACGAAGTTTTACTCCGAGTTTTACCAAATTTGGCAGATGGCTTGACAGACCCCTCATAGCAGTAATTACGAGATTTGAGCACAATAGGCTAAACACTGACGTTGCAAGGTATATAAGTCAAGTTTGATCATGCGTTGTGATATTAATCTTTAAGATATGATTCTGAAAAACAGGCGGAATTGTCATGGACTACCCCTCAAGACACTACCACTTTTGGTTGAACTCGGGCAAAATCTCTTCCTTATTTTAAGTCTGGAACTATTCTTAAGCCGATCTAGAGAATGGTTCTGGCACAGCGAGAAGTTCCGGTCGTGCCAAAACGTATAGTTTTATTCTGTGTTACCAAATTCTGTGGAATGGTTGATGGTTCCCCCTTACAGTACTTACGAGATTTGAGCATAATAGGTTAAACGACAAGGTTGCAGGATAAAGTGAAGCTTTATCATGCTTTTTGACACTAATCTTTAATATATGATTTTGAAACAGTGGGGTATTCCCCGTGGGCTACCCCTCAACACGTCCACTAAATATCGTTAAAGTCGGGTAAAAATACTTTGAGATACCAAGGCAGGAATTAATCTCACGGCCGCCATGGAAATAGTTCCAGCCCCGTGAGAGTAGTTCCGGCCGTGCTAGAAGGAGTAGTTCTGCTCTGAGTTTTATCAAATTTATTGGATGGGTTGACGGACCTCTCTTGACAAAAGATGCGAGATTTGAGCACAACAGGTGAAGAGTACACGTTGCAGCGTAAGGTCAGGTTTGATCATCCATGTAAACATAGGTCTAATCATGTATGTTTCTAATGTTAATTTTATATAAAAATTCCCATATAACTTTATGGAATATAAGTATCATTACTGTTATTGTTATTGCTGTTATTAGTATATTATTATTATTATTATCATTATTATTATTATTATTATTATTATTATTATTATTATGATAAAATTTAAAAAATAATAACCTAATTCTACTACTACTACTAATAATAATAATAATAACAATAATAATATAATAATAATGATAATAATAATAATAATAATAATAATAATAATGATAATAATAATAATAATAATAATAATGATAATAATAATAATAATAATAATAATAATAATAATAATGATGATGATAATAATAATAATAATAATAATAATAATAATAATAATAATGATAATAATAATAATAATAATAATAATAATAATAATAATAATGATAATAATAATAATAATAATAATAATAATAATAATGATAATAATAATAATAATAACAATAATAATAATAATAATAATAATTATTATTATTATTATTTTTATTATTATTATTATTATTATTATTAACAATGCTAGGTGGGGGTGCTCATCATCCACTCACTTACTGTAGTGCTGCCTTATAGTCTTTATATAGAATTACAAGCCAAATGGTTTCCTGTAACCCCGGAAACCATTTACTACGATGGGTGGTAATCATATCACCAATTGTGGCACCTGGTGGTTTAGTGGGAAGTTAAGGCGCTCCAACTGGTTTGAGCCTGTGCAGGTTTAAATCCAAGGGATGGTTGGGGTTTATTGCTCACGTAATGCCACCCAGGGATGAGTTAGGTTGGTCACTCTTATCTTAAATGTCAGGACCAACTTGCCTAGCCCCGGGCCCCTACTCTCCTCATGAGGCAACACAGGATTAGATGATGGATGGATGCATTATTATTATTATTATTATTATTATTATTATTATTATTATTATCATCATCATTATTATTATTATTATTAGTTATTGTTGTCTTTCATAGTCATTGGCTGAGGTGTGCACTCCGTGAGTGGTGTATTCTTCTTTATCGTATGTTGATAAAAGTTGCAAAGTTTTCTCAATTTACTTTTAAACTATGTAGTATATTTATGTTTAAATAATATTATTGTATTCATATTTTATTTAACAGGTTCCACAAACTATCGGTCGTTTGTTCCTCTCTTTCCCTTTGCCTCTTTTACTGTCTGTTTCATCCATTTAATTCACTGGTCCACTCCGCCTCGACACATTCCTCTTGGCTTCTTTAAATATTAAGTATCCACAGTGTCGTCCAGTAATCCAGTGGCACATTATATTTAACGAAGTCAGCATTACAACAAACCAATAATCTGTGCACAACACCCCTGACAGTCCAGTACCCACGACTCTGTTGCTTCACCACTAACCTAATCACTCGGCAAAATATCCTACTCACCCATTTCATACACTCAGAATCCATTTCATTTTGATGGATTTTTTTTTTTTTTTCCGAATTAATCGGTGGCTCGAACAGGTCCATCCCTCAGTCCCTAATGAAGTGATTTGTGGATTGGTTACCCTGTGGTGTGGAAGACAGAAATTCATCGGTTTTACAGCATGTGAATTATTGTGACCCAGCTCTGTTGATGGTACCCCCTTCACGTTTTATCATTTTTATAGCCTGTGTCCATTGTGGGAAACTAGCATGGAAGGATGATTATGATGAAAGTAATAGTGAAAGTGACAATGGTGGTGATGATAGTAACAATGAAGGTGATATAGTGGTGTTGGTGATGATTGTAACAGTCAAGGTGATGATGGTGATGGTAATAACGAAGTTGATAGTGGTGGTGCTGGTGAAGATTAGTGTAGTAATCTGAGTAAAACGTGATAAAATTATATTGATTGCAATGGTGATTATGATAAAATTGTAACGATGCATTTGGGATGGATAAAAGAAATCCCCGATGTATCATCCCAGCCAGAAAATATGCCCCTTAAGGATTAATCAGAGTAATATTTATGGCGTGCCAATGAAGGGGTTAATTGTTAATCGACATTATATTTAAGATGGGTTGCCGTGACATTTGCAACCCATGTGGATGATCATCTACATGTCGTGTCATGACCACCCTTCATCACCAATCCCTCCTCCCCTTGCCCTATCCTATCCTCCTTACTTTTTCTCTCTTCACTCCTCTCTTCTCTCCTTTCCTCTCCTTTCTCAGCCTGAACTCCTTTCAGCTCCTATCTCAGCCTCCTCTCAGCTGCTTTTCTCTCTTCTTTCAGCCTCCCCTTCTCTCTGCTCCTCACTTAGCTTCCTCTCCTCTTCTCTTCTTTCCTCTCCGCTCTTCCTTTTCTGTTTTCTCCTGTTCTCTCAATTCTCCTTTTCTTTCCTTTCCTCCTTTTCTGTCTTCTCCTCTCCTATCCTTTCCTCTCATCTCCTCTTCTTTCTCAGCCTCCTTTTCTTTCGTCCTACCAGCCTCTCCTCTCCCAAGCTCCTCTCCTCTCTTCCATCTCATCCTTTCTTTGTTCCAACTCCTCCTCCTCCTTATCCTTCCCAATCTCTCTTTTCCCCCGCTTCAGTGAATCAGACGGCCTCCGGGGGTACTTACCACGCGTCGCGCCTCCAATTTCAAATATTTTTAATGCATTTTTGGATTGTCGTTGAGGGGATCAATGCAGCGCCGAGGATCAGTGCAAAATTCAGCGTGAATGTGACTTGATATTAACTAGGTAGCGATAAGGTAGCCTGAAACGCGACTACTGATATAAACCAGAAAGCGATGATAAGGAAGTGTGAAACGTGGCTAGTAACATAAAGCAGGTAGCGGTGATAAGGTAGTGTGGAACATGGTTACTGATATAAACCAGATTGCAATGATAAGGTAGTGTGGAACATGGTTACTGATATAAACCAGATTGCAGTGATAAGGTAGTGTGGAACATGGTTACTGATATAAACCAGATTGCAGTGATAAGGTAGTGTGAAACGTGGTTACTGATATAAACCAGACAGCGGTAATAAGGTAGTGTGAAACGTGGCTACTGATATAAACCAGATTGCAGTGATAAGGTAGTGTGAAACGTGGTTACTGATATAAACCAGACAGCGGTAATAAGGTAGTGTGAAACAAGTACTCTGCTAACACACCCGCCTATCCATCACTGATATAAACCAGACAGCGGTAATAAGGTAGTGTGAAATAAGTACTCTGCTAACACACCCGCCTATCCATCACTGATATCAACCAGATAGCTCGTATAAGGTAGTGTGAAAAAAATCTGGAATAAATCTTTAATTTCCGAACTGTTCTCTTACGGTTTCTATCCTTCCATCTGTGCCTTCATCTGTGGCTTCAGTTCTGGTCGTGCTATAGCCGCTGCTGTAGCCAGCCACCGTTCCACTCCTAGAGCAGTGGTGTTCCCTAGGGTTCTGTCCTATCACTATCTCTCTTCCTTCTGTTCATCCACGACCTCTTATATTGCACAAATAACCCTATCCATTCATACGCTGATGAGTTCACCTTTCACCTTTCCGTTCGCTTCCAATCCTGAATCTTCTTTAAACATACTTGGGGTTTCATTCTCTCGGGATTTATCTCGGAAAGAATATATTACCTCTCGTGTAAAATCTGCCTCCAAGAGATTAGGTGTGTTAAGCCGACTTCGTGCCTTCTTTACCCCTACACAGTTGTTGACTTTATACAAGGGTTTTATTCACCCCTGTATAGAGTATAATTCTCATATGTGAAGAGGTTCCCACATACAGCACTTCTCAACAGTTTGGAGTCGTACGCTTTTCATCTCATAAACTTTCCACCTCTTACTGGCTCCCTTCAGCCCCTGTCACTTCACCGCATTGTTGAATCTTTATCTCTTTTCTGTCACTACTTTAATGGTCACTGCTTCTTTGAACTATCTGCTTGCATCCCTCCACAACTACAGCGGGAACATAGCACCCGTGTAGCAACGAACTCTCATCCCTTTTCAGTCCACAGTCCAACTCTCTAATGCAAGAGTTAACTGTTACTCTCAGTCCTTCATGTATGCAACAGGACAACTCTGGAGCTGTCTTCCTCTGTATTTCCTACTGCCTATGAACTTATGAACTCCTGTCTTTTAGACTCAGTGTATCCAGACATCTCGAAATTAACGGATCTTGAATTTGGTTCTCTGTTATTACGGTACCAGCCGTGATAGCAAAGCTGGTATTGTTTTCAGTTTCTGTGTGTGTGTGTGTGTGTTTGTGTGTGTGTGTGTGTGTGTGTGTGTGTGTGTGTGTGTGTGTGTGTGTGTGTGAGTGTGTGTGTGTGTGTGTGTGTGTGTGGGTGGGTGGGTGGGTGTGTGTGGGTGTGGGTGTGGGTGTGGGTGTGTGAGCTAGATAATTTCGCAACCGCTCAAGATATCATCAAAAAATTTATAGGTATGTAGTAGCGAAAAAAGGCGATCAGGAGTTGGAAATTGGTCAAAGTAGGTCGAGGTCTGTCTGTCTGTTACCACGATAACTTCACAGCCGCTCTAGATATCATCATAAATTTAAAAAAAAAAAGGTGTGAAGTAGGGTTGAAAATCTCCTACGATTATTGCTTTCTGTTTGTCTGTCTGTCTGTCTGTCTGTGTGACTGTAGCACGAAAACTTCGCAGCTGCTCAAGATATCATCCCAAAATTTTACAGCTGTGTAGTGGGGATGGAAATCTCCCACGAGTTCGAAATTGGTGAAAGTAGGTCCAGGTCTGTGTGTCTGTTACCATGATAACTTTACAGCCAGTCAAGATATCATCACAAAATTTTACTGGTGTGTAGTAGGAATGAAAATTTCCTACAAGTTCGAAATTGGCGATAGTAGGTCAAGGTCAAGGTCACGTTCCGAGCAGCGCTAGATATGTATCGGCTCGCGGCTGGTATGATTCCCCCTTTGGGAGGGCCTCTAGTGTTGTTTTTGTTTTTTTCTTGGAGGGAATAATTTTACGGCCCTCTGGCCTTTGGTTTCTTCTTCCTTGCATAAAAAAACGTACTCTCCCAACACAACTGCCAATCCTTCACTACTATACACCAGATAGCTGGGATAAGATAGTGTGAAATAAGGACTCTGCTAACACTCCCGCCTATCCATCACTGATATAAACCAGAATGCTGGCCTACAGTAGAGTGAAATAATGACTCTGTGCTAACACTCCCGCCTATCCTTCACTGATTTAAACCAGATAGCTGGCATACAGTAGAGTGAAATAATGACTCTGTGCTAACACTCCCACCTATCCTTCACTGATATAAACCAGATAGCTGGCATACAGTAGAGTGAAATAATGACTCTGTGCTAACACTCCCACCTATCCTTCACTGATATAAACCAGATAGCTGGGATAAGGTAATGTGAAATAAGTACTTTGCTGACACTCCCGCCTCTCCTTCACTGATATAAACCAGATAGCTGGGATAAGGTAATGTGAAATAAGTACTTTGCTGACACTCCCGCCTCTCCTTCACTGATATAAACCAGATAGCTGGGATAAGGTAATGTGAAATAAGTACTTTGCTGACACTCCCGCCTCTCCTTCACTGATATAAGCCAGGTAGCTGGGATAAGGTAATGTGCAATAAATACTCTGCCAACACACCTGCACGTCTTGCCAGCATAACTCTAACAAGACACTTCAAACGACTCTGGTCATAAGCTTTTCTCTGTCTCTTCAGAGCTGATTAGAGAGATAACAGTATAAATGACGTCTTGCCAGCAAAACTCTAACAAGACACTTCAAAGGACCCTCGTAATAAGCTTTTCTGTATTTCTTCAGTGCTGATTAGAGAGATAACATTAAAAACTAGAGGGGCACTCAGTTGAGCGCATCTGTCCGACAAGGGCAACGTAATTTCCAAACCACTCTTCATAATGAATTAGGTTTTCTCAGCATTGATTACAGTTTCGCAGAAAGTGTTTCCCGGATTCAGAATCTGTAATACGATCCAAATTGGCCCGAAAAAGTTAACTGATTGTTCCCTGGGACATGGGCTGTCTACCTACCAAATTTTGTCTATATCTCTATTTTAGTTTTTTAGTAATCCTGCTAACAAACAAACAAGCAAAAAATTAGGGGTGAAAACGTATCCTCCTTTTCGGAGTGAATTACATATCTCGCCAGCATAGTTCTAGTATGACAACGCAAAAAGTTATGATCATTATATTCTTAGCATGTCATTCGGAAAGTCATTGTGTAGTAGAAGACGCCGCTCCGGACATACAGTCACTGTCACACACCGTACACTGCTACACCTCACACTACACCATCACCACACACTGTCGCTCTTCACAGTCATACCTCAAACGGTTCACTGTACAACCACACCTTACACTACCACACATCATGCTCACACATATTTTACAATATCACCTCACACACTCCACACATTAACATTTTCTCTCTCTCTCTCTCTCTCTCTGACACAAAGAAATAAACAAGCACACACACACACACACACACACACACACACACACACACACACACACACACACACACACACACACACACACACCTCAGCGCTCAGAGACAGTCTCCGTTCCAAGATTTCATACGACTTACTTGGAAGTGGTGGCTGTGCGTCTTCCTAGGGTGTGATCAGATCTTGGAATGGGGACTGTCTCAGAACTCGGATGACTGATGTAGAATAATTTATTACATCATCATAGATTTTCTGCCAAAAGAGAGACCGACACAAACAAAACAAGTGCTTGGCTAAAACTGCACTGTATACTGAACATTTCAGGAGGCAAGAATTAAGCCAGCTCTGTAGCAGCTTCATTAAAAACGACAAAAAGAAACATATCAGTGCCAGGTTTTCAAAATTGGTTTTCGGGGAAATAACGAGAGCAATATATTCTTCTCTGTTATATTTTTCTTACAAAGGTTTTTCAATGCTTCAGTAGCGTATGGTGGTATATTGCCGCACAGGTTCTCACATCAACAGAGAAAAATCATGTTGAACACTTGCTCGGGAGAGAGAAGCTGCTAACAGTGAGAGACATGTGGCGGCAGACGATTTCCAGAAGTCCCCCATTACCAGTAGCGAACATCTACTATTTCCTTCCCTTCGACTTTCGCATTCCTCTCTGGCACAGTATTTTACTGAACTTAATGCACCTGCCACTGAACGTGTTACCTCTGAGGAATAACGAAGTTAACCCTTTCAACATTTATTTATTTTATTTACCTTCTGAAGAATAAGAAAGTTAACCCATTCTCCATTTTTTACTTCCTGTCTAAGGAAAAATAATCAGATGGGAAGTTTTACAGCCTCGGTATTTTTCATTCTTCATATGGATTTCTTTTCAGTATCTTTCAACTTCTAACACAAGACCTTTTAAAATATTTCAACTTCACAGTATCTAACTTTTACCCTCACTGTAAGTGAACTGACCTACCTGGTCGTTAACCATCACAGTAATTTAGTTCAACTAGTTGGTATTGATCCCTGATAATTATTTAATTCACCGACGTGGTTAATATATCTCATAATCATTTATTTCATCCACCAAGTAAGTTATTTTCAAGAAGACAGAAACATTAATTCTGATACCATCACAGTTGCATATCAATAGATAGACAGATAGATAAATAGAGGAACAGATAGACAGATAACGATTGACATACAAGTCAACAAATAGGAAGGTCCAGTGTTCCCCTGATCAATCGTGGGTCTGAAAAAGTTCAATCTGTTTTTGCGGTAAAAGTTGTAGTTCTTATACCACACGCCATTACTACATCACCCACCTGATCCTCTCCCCACCACAACCTGCCTCCACATCTTCACTTTCTTCCGTTTGACCAAAAATATTATTCAGGTGCTTTATCCTCGTCTTTTTCTTCACATCTTTTCCCCTCAGTCTCGCTTCCCTCCATTCTCGTTTCTTCCAAACCTCCGCTCCTCAGCCTTCTATCTCACCTTCCTCGTCTTCCATTTTATCAACACTACCCTCACAATTTTCTCCATTGCCCCTCTCTGTTCTCCTTTCCCATTACTTTTCCTCCCACAATGTTCATACGAAAAAAAAAAAAAAAGAATGAGATACTATTGTAGCGTAACATGCTCACTTTATTACATAATAGTAAATAACTGCTCATTCTCTGTCTGGCTACTATACAGCCTCATATACCGTACTTCACACAACCAAACTAACCCCATACAGTGTGATAACAGGGTATTCACTCAGAAGTATATTTTGCACTGCAACTGCCACCTCACCTGCATGAAACCTGACACACACACACACACACACACACACACACACACACACACACACACACACACACGGCATAAGATGACATTACAGAGAGAGAGAGAGAGAGAGAGAGAGAGAGAGAGAGAGAGAGAGAGAACCAAAATACACTTTTCACCTTTTCATCCCATTGTCTTTCCCTCTGACTCACATACTGGCCGTTCACCATACGCTCTGTACATTTCACTTTCCATAATAAAACAGCCTTCATCACCCACGCTTCCTCTATCACTGTAAACTAGAAAAAAATAGTCTCAGGAAAGGCGTTTGAATGGAAACCAAACAAAAAGGAGAGTTCTATTTTTGGAGAATTGAAAACAGGGACATCCAAGAGTTGGTGGACACGAATCCATATAAAGAAATTGCAACAGCTGGTATGGTAACTAGGGATGCAGTATTGCCAAGGGTCTCTAGCCAATATAAACAACAGCCTGGCACCCCTCAAAACCATATTCCATTCGTTCAAAACTCACCACCGTCTTTTATGTCGGCTGAAATACTTGCTGTGTCCGGCGTTTGCCCTGCTCCCTTGATTGGTCCTACCCACTCCAGTAATTTGTGTTATCCTGCTCATTCCTGTTCTGTTTTATCTGCCATCTTCTAGCTTGTTATTTCTTGTCCAGTCCCACCCTGTCCTGTCCTCCTTCCATCACCCCACCACACCCCACCCTCCTTCCACATATGATATAATTACTATACATTCATGTTTTGCAACATAATCAGCACCTGCTGAATTCCAATTTTTAGTCTTAAACTTCAGAAAACATTTTTTGGAAAAACTTAGCCAAAGACTTTATTCATAATCAATTCTTGTTTATTCATTTCATTTTTTTTTTTTTTACACAACGGCCAGCAGACCAGTAATGAGAGAGAGAGAGAGAGAGAGAGAGAGAGAGAGAGAGAGAGAGAGAGAGAGAGAGAGAGAGAGAGAGAGAGAAATAGTATGCCTGATTTTTCGTAAACATTTTTTAAATGCCTGTATGGCTTCATGACCCCTGCCCAATAACCTGGAAATTTTTACCTTGAAGTTCTCGTAATTAAAGAAGTTGGTTGGATATTTTTCATTTTGACTGGCGGTAAAAACGACCACGAGCCTTCATTTCATGGATGCAGCGGGAAAACTGGCTGTTGAATATCACATTGACTTGTTGGGCACGAGCAGGTGAGCAGAATAAGTTTGGGTCAGGATTTAGTGCTTCTCTTTCTCCTCCTTCTTTGCGTTTTCCTTCTCTCTCTCTCTCTCTCTCTCTCTCTCTCTCTCTCTCTCTCTCTCTCTCTCAACCCACTGCGAGTCTCCTCATTTTCACCTCAAATTTTCGTGTGTGTGGAAAAAAAAGTCCAAACCGTCACTGTTTTTTCATTGTAATCTCTTTTCTTGAACTTTACGAGCGAACCAATAACTGTTTCTGTGTGTGTGTGTGTGTGTGTGTGTGTGTGTGTTCTTACCTACCTAATTGTTCTTACCTAATTGTATCTTTACAGGAATGAGTCAAACTCGTACTGTCCCGTGTCTTAAACCATATTTATTGTGCATATCCTTAAATTTGTGAATTGTTTTGGCACACACTATTTCATTCGGTAGTGCATTCCATTGATCAATTGCTCTGTTTGGGAAACTGAATTTCCTTACGTCTTTATCACATCTCTTCTTATGCAGTTTTTTGCAGTGTCCTCTTGCTGATGCTTCTCCATATGTTAAGTAATCATTTATGCCTATTTTCTCCTTCCCTGATATGCACTTATATAACATTATCATGTCACCTCTTTTCCTTCTCTCCTGTAGTGTTGGTAGATTCAGTTTATTTAGTCTTTCTTCGTAGCTTAGGTCCCTTAAGCTTGGTATCCATCTTGTAGCGGCCCTTTGAACTTTTTCAATCTTGTCTATGTGTTTTTTGAGATGAGGACTCCAGACTACTGATGCATATTCTAGGGTTGGTCTAATGAATGATGTTATTATCCTTCTTAGCATGTCTTCATTTATGCATGTGAATGCTATTCTCATATTTGCTAGCAGTGTATACATGTTCCGTACCTTCTCGCTGATGTGGTCAGCCGGAGATAGTCTGTTATTGATAATCACACCTAGGTCCTTCTCTATTTCTGATGTGTATAGGGTTTTATTTCCTAACTTATAATCCCAATCAGGTCTTTTTCCACTTTTACCAAACTTGATTACATGACACTTGTCCACATTGAATTCCATTTGCCATGTATTACTCCATTCATGAAGTTTATTTAATTCTTCTTGTAGCTCTTTACAAGTGTCTGTGTTAGTAAATCTCCTTTGTATTTTTGCAACATCTGCAAACATATTCAGATAGCCCTCATTTCCAGTGTTACTGTTTATATCATTTATACACACTAAAAACATGATTGGTGCCAGCACTGAACCCTGTGGTACTCCACTAGTCACTTCTTTCCATGATGAGTAGTTTCCTCTTAGTACTGTTCTCATTTCTCTTTTTATGAGAAAATCTTGCATCCACCAAAACAGTTTGCCTTGAATTCCTCCTTGATGGTACAGTTTCCATAAAAGTCTCTGGTGTGGTACTGTGTCAAAAGCTTTCTTGAAATCTAAATATATACTGTCCACCCATCCTTCTCTTTCCTGTATTGTGTTTGTTACTCAGTCATAGTAGCTCAACAGATTAGTAACACATGATTTTCCTTTTCTGAAACCAAACTGTCTTTCTGTTATCATACTGTGTTCTTCTAGATGATTTACCCAAGCTTTTCTTATAAGCTTTTCTAATACCTTGCCTACAACACTGGTCAGTGATACTGGTCGGTAGTTGAGTAGATTTTGTCTATTTCCTTTCTTGAATAAGGGGACAATATTTGCTTTCTTCCAAAAATCAGGTAGTTTACCTTGACTCAAGGATATCTTGAAAATTAAAAATAATGGTTTACTTAACTCCTTTGCACATTCTCGTAGTACCCAACATGAAATTTCATCAGGACCAGTTGCTTTTCCTCTGTCTAATTTACTTAACTCCTCCTGTATTACTTTTTCTGCTATTTGTATATCTGGTAGTATGTGTGGACATGCATGTTCCACATAGTCTCTCTCAAAATTTTTTTCTTCTGTAAAAACTAATTGGAAATTCTTATTTAGTGCTTCACAAATATCTTTCTCTTGTGTATAAGTGATTCCCTCGTCCGTAATGGATTGTATTACATCTTTTACTTTGGTTTTGCTTCTGATGTAGCTGTAAAACAGCTTTGGTTGATCACTACTTTTATTTATTATATCCTCCTCAAACTGTTTTTGGGCTTCCCTCCTTATTCGTGTATAATCGTTTCTTGCCTCTTTGTAATTATTATACGCCCTTTCACTATTATGTCTTCTGTATCTATTCCACAACAAATCTCTTCTTTCTTTTGAATTTTTACATTCTGTATTGAACCATTTCTATAATTTCTTATCTGCTTCTTCGTGCTGTGGGATGTTCTTCTGGACTCCTATTTCATAAAATTCACATAATTTTTTATATACAGCATTTAAATCTTGTCCTCTAAGCTCATTTTCCCAATCAGCTTCTAAGAAATACTTCTTTAGGTCTTGATAATTTCCCTTTTTATAGTTTAGGCTCTTTTTGTAACTTTCATTGCTGTTAACTATGTCATATGCTATCCTGAAGTTGTAATTTAGTACTGCATGATCGCTTTTGCCGAGTGGAGGGTGATAAATTAAACTGTCAATATCATTTTCTTGCCTAGTAAATATTAGATCTAGCACTGAAGGTACATCGAGCCCTCTTTTTCTTGTGGTTTCTCTCACATGTCGCGTTAGGAAAAACTCTTGCACGAGATCCAGGAGCTTTTGGTCCCAACAGCTTTCTTGGCTAATTATATCTAGAGTATTCCAATTTATATTTGTATTAAAATCTCCAGTTAGTATAATTCTTTCCGATTTCTCTTCCATTTTATGTAGTAATGATCTTAAACTCTGAATTGTACTCTCTGCCAGGTCCTCATATTCGTCTCTTTCCCATGTGTTTGATTTGGGTGGCCTGTATAAATTGGCTACAATTACTTTCCCTTCAGATGTTTTGATCTCTACTGCAATCAGTTTTACTTGTGGTGGTATATCTTGTTTCATTTCATTGACTTTTAGATTTTTTTAATTAATATTATAATTCCTCCTCCTTTTTTTTAAATTTCTGTCTCTTCTCCATATATTGTATTCCTCTAAGTTTAGTATGTCATTGGATATCCTTGGTGTTAATTTTGTTTCAGTTAGGCATATTATTTGTGGTTCATTTTCTCTGACATAATCATTCATCTCTAGTAATTTAGATACCATTCCATCCACATTTGAGTACATAAACTTTATCATCTTGTTTATATACTTGTCATGACATGGTTCTACTACCTTCCTCCTTTTTATTCCCTCCTGTTTGTGTACCACTTTCGTACCTGCAATCCTATTACTTTGTAAAAAAAAATGTGTTCTTCTCCTCTTCTGATCTTCCCTCATTTTTTGTTTTTGTTTCCTCCCTCTTCTCTTTCAGAAATTCCAGTTCCTCTTGTGTTAGGCATCTTTTTATCCATACATTTTTGAACTCCTCTTTTTCCATAAGATTCTTTGCATTTTTTAGTATCTTCTCCACAGTGTTTACACTCTGGAAAGTCGCCTTCAGAGTTCTTGTCTTGCTTTCCTCGTATTTCCCTAACCTTTTGTGTTCCTCTATGTCTTTACTACAGATTTCCTCTGATACTTCTTTCAGTAAGCTCATTACATTTGCCATCTCCTTTTTGTCTCTTGTGATCTTGTTTTTTACTTCTTCCTCTTCTATACCAGTGATTACTATAGATTTGTTTATATCTACTGAATCTCTGACTAACTTTGGATTGTTTTGGATTATTCTTTTCACTTCCTGTTTAATGCTTTCTTCCTCCACCCTTGTTTCTAAGTCTTTCTTTACTTTCACCATTTCAGCATACATGGTTTCCACATCATTTATGTAGCTTTGCACAGCTTCATTCACCTGTGTTACCTTCTCCTCAATATCACTGCTCTGGTCTATCAGACTGCTTACTTGCCTAATTGTCTCTGTATCATTTTTGAACTCTTCCATAACACTCTCGTGACTGACTACTGTACTTGCCATTTCACTCATTTTCTTCCTAAGTGTACTCAGTTCCACTGTTAGTTCACTGATGGTTGTGCCTTTCTTGTTGGCCTCCCTTTTGCAAGTGCATCTGCTTCTTTATTTCATCAATTTCAGTTTTTCTATTTTTTCCTTTTGCAAGTGCATCTGCTTCTTTATTTCATCAATTTCAGTTTTGAAAGCCATTTCCAGTTTGTGTACACGTTCAACCAGTCTATTGTGAGTCTCCACTTCAACCAGTTCTTGGTAGAAATCATCATCTTGCTTTCTACCTTTATCCCTTTTCTTTTCCAAATTTGCTTTATTAAAGTATGTGTCCATTTTGCAATACTAAAAGCACAGAGTACCTGTACTTACATTCCCCGTGCAGTTGTGGTCTAAACAAACCTCAGCTGACTGAGCGCATTCTTTCGCCTCTCGGTTCTCTTTTCTGTTTGAACAAGTCTTGTTTAAACTTATTTTTTTTCTTTTAATAATGAAACATCATTTAGTCTAACCTGGTACAGAGCTTGACTCATATAAAGATACTAATTTAGGTAATGCCACTGGCCGTGCTGGCTCGGTACTGAACGCCGACGTCTCACGTCTGCTCTCTCTGACTCCCAGTGTGTGGGAGTCAGAGAGAGCAGACGTGTGTGTGTGTGTGTGTGTGTGTGTGTGTGTGTGTGTGTGTGTGTGTGTGTGTGTGTGTGCCGAATTACATTTACAGTGTACTTCTTAAATCATATCCCACATTGTGTACATTATTAGCTTTCAATATTTCTTCCTCTCTTTATTTTCCTCACACCTCTCCTCCACTCTCAACACAGGTGCGAGTATAATCCTTGTGTATTTGTACGAGGCAGCACTTGATGCCAGGCATATGGTGAGAGAGAGAGAGAGAGAGAGAGAGAGAGAGAGAGAGAGAGAGAGAGAGAGAGCTGGCCGCTTCTCTGCCAGCTCAGTTTGACAGGGGTAATCTTATTCATGACATTGTGGTTTATAAACATTACTCTCTCTCTCTCTCTCTCTCTCTCTCTCTCTCCCTAATGCCCTAGACAGGTTGTTTCATACACGCACACGCGCGCGCACACACACACACACACACACACACACACACACACACACACACACACACACACACACACACACACACACACACACACACACACACACACACACACACACACACACACACACACACACACACACACACACACACACACACACACACACATACACACAAAAAAAAAGAAAAAAAAAGAAGGTTGTAGTTATATGAACGAAAAGAAAAACTTATTAGTCATGCTCTTTTTAACCGCAGATATTTATTTTCTACCCAAAAGTCTGCCGTACAGGAAACGAGACTTCATGTTTGCCATCTTTTTCAGTTGCATGAATCTCATTACTGCGTTTCACAATTTATTTTAGTTATGTTTATTGATGCTGTTGCTGGTGAGGTGAAGGTGAGAGTGAGAGGGATGGGGGGTGGGGTAAGGATAAGAGGAGTCGATTATGGGTGAGAGAGTGGGGTTAGAGAAGATGAGGGGTAGGGTGTGGCTGGGTAGGTAAGAGGGGTGAGGGAAAGAGGAGGGGCTTGTGAGAGGTAAGGTGAGAATGGGTATGGTGGGGTGGGGATGAAGTGGGATGAAGAAAAAAGAGGTGTAGATGAAGGGAAATTGTAAGAGTGAGGGAGTGAGTGGGTGGGGCAAGGTGGCAGGTGACGTAGTTGGCTGGGGAAGGAAGGAGATGAGAGAGGTTTGGTGTGGTTGGGGAAATGTGACAGTATAAGATGGGATAAGATGTTGGGAGTGAGGGGAAGAAGAGATAAGGGGCGTGGTGTGGATGAGATAAGGTGACAAAGTATAAGGAACGAAAATAAGGTAGGGATTAGGGGTGTGCTGTGGGTGTGATAATGTGACAGATTATAAGGCTGGGGTATAATGGCAGGAGTTAGGTTAGGAAAGGATAAGGGGTATGGCGTGGATGAGGTAAGGTGACAGAATATAAGGCTGGGGTATGATGGTATGAGTGAGGTTATGAAAGGGATAAGGGATGTGGTGTGGGTGAGATAAGGTGACAGAGTATAAGGTTGGGGTATAATGGTAAGAATGAGAGGGAGTAAGGGATAAGCAGTGGTATGAGCGAGATGAAGGAGGTGTTTTGTCTCCGTGAGTAATGTTCTGTCTCCTTGAGTAATTAAGCTGTTGCCTTGACTGTTTCTTGGGTGGATATAAACAACAGTAAATTACCAGTAAAATGCCTTTGTCGGCGAAGTACGAGCGGGGCCATTAAAATCCGAAGGCACTGAAATTTCGCCTTTCACCCCGATGGTGCCCATAGTATATTGGTGGCTATATACCTACCAAGTTTCATGCCTTTACGACAAATTATTTGGCCTGTGGCCCTCTTTTGAAGATTTTCCACATGCTGCACTTGGCGCGTTTCACGTGCCACGTGCACTGCCTGGGTGTGATGAAACCTGTCAAAAACGAATTTTAAAGAATTGGGCTATCATATGGTGCAAACCACGCAGTGATCGGCCCTGTGGTTGCTGAGGTATAAGCTTCTCAAAAGCATGACGGTCGGGCCGGGTCAGGTCGGGCTGGGTTGGGCCGAGCCGGGTCGGGAAGCTCATAATTTGACTACTTGACGAGACTCGCGAGGGCTTAGCCTTCGCTCGTAATTACCCTCATTACCTCCATATATTTTTCATTCCTACAAATACCTACATATCAGCCACAGAAATGATTTTTTTTTTCTCTCTTTAATGGAGAAAGAACGTGTGTGTGTGTGTGTGTGTGTGTGTGTGTGTGTGTGTGTGTGTGTGTGTGTGTGTGTGTGTGTGTGTATTTTCCATACTGACGCATACTTAAAGGGAAGAGAATCACCAGGGCTGGAGCATATATCTTCATCTTTATTGGCTAACGTTTTGGTACAATCCTTCTACTATTATCAGAACCTTGAAAAGAAATAAAGGACTGTACAGCTCCGGACAGATGAAACGGCTACACCCCATCCACCAGCGACTTGGTTTGGGTCTCAGTGGTTCTGGTAACAGTTGCAGGTGGAGGGAGGGGGGATGTGGGAGGGTGAGGAGGGGAGAAATGTGGGCGGAGTTATATAGGGGGTAGTGTGGGAGGGTGAAGAAGCAGCACAGTCTGGCTGGTGGGAGGGGGAGACGAATGGTTGGGTAGCGGAGACGAGAGTCTGCTGGAGGGTAAGACAGGTGAGTGTGATTAGATGAAAAGAAATTACAAAAAATAAATTATTATAATATCTGCTGCATATATTGCATTTTATCTACTAAATAAAAACACTGTCTATTATTCACCACCGTATTTGGGTATCCTACTCATTATTATTATCCTTTGGATATTAGGCAATAAATAAAGATATTGGACGGTCTTTCGGACCCAAACCAATTTTTTCATAACTTTTTTCTTCAGCTATTTCCGTATTCCTATTATCCCTCGTGCTTGAAGTCCCCCTTTTTATCACTTTCTCCTACGCCCTAAATTTTTTTTAGGCATAAGGCAGTTTAACTTTCTCTTTAAATAACCATATTTGTCAACAAATATTCCTTTCATTAATCTATTTAATTACCTGTTTTCTTTCAATATGCATTTGTCTAATAATGGGTGTTACACCTTAATTGGCGCCTCTATTTGACGTTTTGAATAAATTTGGTCTAAATTTACGCATATATTGCAGTCTCTCTCAAGTAGGCTGGCAACCTCACACATCCTCCCCCCTGCTTTCTCCTTCTCTCGCTACCCGTTCCCTCCTTTCCTTTTGTAGTACTGTTTATCTATTCTTTCTCATATTTTTAACCTCATTCCTTCTTACAAACTTTTAGTGCCATAGGAATTTCTCCCTTATCACCTACAGTCCTACTACATGAAAGTGGAAAAAACTGCCATCGGGAAAAGAATAACTGGAAATTTATGGCGAAGGTTACGATATTAGTTATTTAGAATGAAAGTGTTGGCAGATACGCATTCTTGACGTGATTATCGCAGCAACAGCATTTCGCCTTCATAAAACAGAAGGACTATAGGTTTCATGCATTACCTCCTTACGTCCAGCATTACTGTGCAGAACGCCATGTATAACACAAGAAGGACCACAAGGACAGTACTGGTAGTCATCGTGATTCTCATGAATCTCTTCATAGGCTATTGAAAACAGTGCTTTATGCTCAACTTCAGAATTATGTTCTCATCATGGCAATGATAGGCAAAGATAATAAAAACAATATATACAACCAAATTATCATTTATTATACAACAAAGCTCAAACTGCCTCCGTGCTGCAGTCTCAACGGTGTAACCAGCTCACACAATCACATGTAACCTGAAGAAATTAAATACATGATCCTCTGTTCATGGCAGGAAACCTAACGACTTCGCATAGTGTCACGTGGCACAAGTTTGTCCTCTAACTACTATTTTATTTGTTTCTACAGGTAAACAAAAAATCATTATTTTTTTCTAATGTTTCTAAAGAATAACCAGACAAGACAATTAATTCACATGTCAGTATGCCACTGTCTCAGTTGACGGAGAGGATCTACCTGATTCGGTTAGAATCATTCATCTCAGTATATACTGACAAAACATGGAACTGGTGGTCTGCCCTGAGTAACGGTGTTTATTGCAGTCCATAGAAAATACAAGTGAACCACAGTCGTTTCTCGTTGATGTATAAATATCCATGTGTTTGTGGTGTATTAGTCATTATGGCGTTATTCTCACCCCGGTACTCCATGTCTGAGTTTCAGGAAGTGGGTGAAGAGGTGGCCAGTTTCGAGGATACTATCTGTTTGATAAATTTGAGCTCTATGCATCCTCCATACTATGCCACGAACCGGATCCCTCATAAGAAACACCAAGGTCACCTTCTTCCTGGCATACAGTCTAGAGTATTCATCGAGCTTCAATTTACGAAGAAGAAACACTTCTGATACAGTCTGTGGTATAAATTAGTTCGCTTTACAAATACCCTTCCGTCACAGCAAGATTTACTCTATCAGGACAGATTATCATTACTATATCATACTTATCACGTAATATAGACGATAAGGATATCTCTCTACCCATTTATCAATTTATATCAGTTATATCATCTACCGAAATGTTCCGAGACGCAATAACGGCGACATGCAGATCTATAAAAATTATTGTCAATAAACTGGGTCTCGAATTATTACTGTCCATTAGAATTTACTTCAGGTAGAGAAAATTTTCCTTTATCTCGTTCCCTTGCGACAATTATCACCGTCGTCATCCCTGTTATTCCCTTAAGCGCTACGACATGGCATCATATATATATATATATATATATATATATATATATATATATATATATATATATATATATATATATGATCAGGTATTTAATTTTTTTCAGGTAGCACGGAGGCAGTTTGAGCTTTGTTGTATAATAAATGATAATTTGGTTGTATATATTGTTTTTATTATCTTTGCCTATCATTGCCATGATGAGAACATAATTCTGAAGTTGAGCATAAAGCACTGTTTTCAATAGCCTATGAAGAGATTCATGAGAATCACGATGACTACCAGTACTGTCCTTGTGGTCCTTCTTGTGTTATACATGGCGTTCTGCACAGTAATGCTGGACGTAAGGAGTGTAATGCATGAAACCTATAGTCCTTCTGTTTTATGAAGGCGAAATGCTGTTGCTGCGATAATCACGTCAAGAATGCGTATCTGCCAACACTTTCATTCTAAATAACTAATATCGTAACCTTCGCCATAAATTTCCAGTTATTCTTTTCCCGATGGCAGTTTTTTCCCACTTTCATGTAGTAGGACTGTAGGTGATAAGGAGAAATTCCTATGGCACTAAAAGTTTGTAAGAAGGAATGAGGTTAAAAATATGAGAAAGAATAGATAAACAGTACTACAAAAGGAAAGGAGGAACGGGTAGCGAGAGAAGGAGAAAGCAGGGGGAGGATGTGAGGTTGCCAGCCTACTTGAGAGAGACTGCAATATATGCGTAAATTTAGACCAAATTTATTCAAAACGTCAAATAGAGGCGCCAATTAAGGTGTAACACCCATTATTAGACAAATGCATATTGAAAGAAAACAGGTAATTAAATAGATTAATGAAAGGAATATTTGTTGACAAATATGGTTATTTAAAGAGAAAGTTAAACTGCCTTATGCCTAAAAAAAAATTTAGGGCGTAGGAGAAAATGATAAAAAGGGGGACTTCAAGCACGAGGGATAATAGGAATACGGAAATAGCTGAAGAAAAAAGTTATGAAAAAATTGGTTCGGGTCCGAAAGACCGTCCAATATCTTTATTTATTGCCTAATATCCAAAGGATAATAATAATGAGTAGGATTCCCAAATACGGTGGTGAATAATAGACAGTGTTTTTATTTAGTAGATAAAATGCAATATATGCAGCAGATATTATAATAATTCATTTTTTGTAATTTCTTTTCATCTAATCACACTCACCTGTCTTACCCTCCAGCAGACTCTCGTCTCCGCTACCCAACCATTCGTCTCCCCCTCCCACCAGCCAGACTGTGCTGCTTCTTCACCCTCCCACACTACCCCCTATATAACTCCGCCCACATTTCTCCCCTCCTCACCCTCCCACATCCCCCCTCCCTCCACCTGCAACTGTTACCAGAACCACTGAGACCCAAACCAAGTCGCTGGTGGATGGGGTGTAGCCGTTTCATCTGTCCGGAGCTGTACATGCAATATTCGTATTCTTCCTTACAGTATTTTTGGATTAATATAAATAGCGTTAATATCTGCATAAAAGCCTTAAGGTGAACAGTGAAAAAAAAAATGGTTGAAATGAACCAACATGAAGATAAAATTTAAAAATATTCAGGAGAATAAAACTTATGACGTGTCTTGTAACTATAATTAATGGAATGAATATAAATCCAACATGACACTGCAGTGTATGATAGGAGTTCATTGACGTATCACAAACATCCGTATATACTAGGATAGAAAATCCTAAGTAAAAGGTTTTTAAATATCAGTAAATGACTCAGTGATTAGCAAAATATTGTCGTTACATATGTGGGGAGGCGGTGGCTCAATCGGTAGAGAGTTGGCCAGCAGTCCTGACGGACCCGAGTTCAAATCCCGCTGAGGCAGGGAACAGTTTAAGGATTTGAATTTCACAAAAATCAGACTTTACTGATCTACCAGAAGGCCCGCCGACATGTCTTAAAAATACCCCCGCTAATACCAATACACCAGTCCTGTATGAGACAGCCCTAGCATGTATTCAATATGGACGGTGGGTGTTAGCGCCGAAGTGGTGACATGTAGAGGTCACCCGGTACGTAGGAGGACTACTGGGCCTTGAAAGCAGGCTGTGAAGCCTATGTCCAGAGTCGGTCACTTAAAAAAAATAAATAAATAAAAAAAAATAAATAAACACTAGCACACATCAAAAAGAATAAATAAAAATTCTGCATCTTTACTGTAGAAGAGTCCAAGATATAATCTGAAAAGAGTAATTCAGTTGATTCCTCATTATTGCAGATACTAGGTTTGTGATAGAAGGGGCTCCAGTGTTAACAGGTCACTGTCTGAGGAGGAATTGATCAGCGCAGAAAAACTCTCCGTGGACAAAGGATGGTCGTTGTCATGAGCAGTTTCCGAATCGCTGAGAAAGGCGGGCTAATAACTGGGTAGTTTGTTCGAACAGATTCACATTTGTATTCAGGTTCATTTTTACTGCAGGTGCCAGGCTTCCGGGTACTTCAGGTGTAACAGAGCAACCTTGCGTGCTTACTTACTTGTACTGATTGCTCTACTGATATAATTTGGCCACGTTTTGAGCCAGGAGCCTGAATTATAACCCAGCACTTACCATGTATATATATTTTTGTATCAATTACTTTGGCTGTATAGTGTAAAATACCTAAATCAATAAAAGGGAGATTGTTAGTGGTGCTGAGATGTTGTTTACTTTCTACTTTATTTAGTGCAAGTCATCAATTTTGACCCACATTAAACCTTTATATGTCTAACACTTTCGGTTTTTCATTCTTTAAAATATCTTCTCAGTAGCTCTCTGTTTCTGTTTACTTCTTTCTCATGTACTTTCCTCTCTCTCTCTCTCTCTCTCTCTCTCTCTCTCTCTCTCTCACACACACACACACACACACACACACACACACACACACACACACACACACACACGTAGTTACTCAAGCTACCTGACCTTGAGATTTGTGACGCTGGGGTGTAAGGATTCTTACAGAGATAGATAGATAGATAGATAGATAGATAGATAGATAGAGAGGGAGAGAGAGAGAGAGAGAGAGAGAGAGAGAGAGAGAGAGTATTTGGGAAATGAAAAACAAAACAATTTTGATGAAATTAGGCAAAAAAGTAACAGGTAGAGTACAGATATTAAAGAAAATAATGAAAAACTGATAGATAATGGTAAGAAAAAGGGAGGAAAAAAGCTGATTGAAAGTAATTATCATAAAGTGGAAGAGGGAAGAGTAACAAGTGAATAATGACAGATATTACGAATCAGCGGAATAAAATGTTAAAATTGCTCCAATCAGATTACCTCTCAAATAATTAACCGTTTAGGGAAAGAACAGACACATACGAACACACTTGCCACCAGAACGCAAGTATTATTACTCATTGTTTCCTAGAAATAAAAATGCCATAATCAGGGTTCCATAGCATTTAACGGTAGCTGGCTCTGCCGAGGGACTTGAAGCTGACGGGCTTTGATGAGTTTAATTAATACTGAAGTACGGTACTCTATAGTTGACTCAGTTATTAATTCGTTCTGAGAGAGAGAGAGAGAGAGAGAGAGAGAGAGAGAGAGAGAGAGTGAGAGAGAGAGGGAGAGAGAGAGAGAGAGAGAGAGAGAGAGAGAGAGAGAGAGAGAGAGAGAGAGAGAGAGAGAGAGAGAGAGAGAGAGAGAGGGGATCTTTTGAAGTAATGTTGTAGTTACATTTACGATTTGATGTAACTCCTGTTTCTTCTCATATTATCATTTTTCCCATAATTTATACTTACCCATCACAACTTTTCATCACCCACTTAACTTTTTTCCATCTTCCTGTCTTTTTCCTTTTCCTTCATATCCCCCTTTCACATCTTTAATTATTCTCCTTTGCTGTCATTTACGGTTTCCATTCTCTCATTCTCCCATTCTCTCACTCCTCTTTTGATTGATTATCTTCCATTTTTTCCTTTCTTTTTTCATTATCATTTCTTGCTCCACGGATTCCAACCCACATTTCTTCTCTGCTATCCCTGTAATTTCTTCTTCGTCTTCTTGTTCTTCTTTTATCTTTTATCAATTGCTTCCTGGTGTGTTGTCCCTATTTTTCCCCTTACTTTTACGTCCGCGTTCGACCTTGATCCCATTCCGTAATTTCAAATATCATAATTGGACTGACATCTATGCGATCCTCTCATATTTTTCCTCTCTACTCTCGCATAACCCAATGACCAGAGTCGAGTAGATAATAAAATAGAGAAGATGATCAGGCGTTTCTGAAAATACAGACACGATGGTGAAACAAATAGTGGAAGGAATCTGAAGGAGAGACATATTGCAAGGATTGGTCGATAAACCTTACAGTAATAATTAACCTTAAATTAACTACCAGGCAGCAAGGTGTGTGTGTGTGAGAGAGAGAGAGAGAGAGAGAGAGAGAGAGAGAGAGAGAGAGAGAGAGAGAGAGAGAAAAGATCCATTTGCTCTATCTCTCTTTTTATGCACATCTTGACGTATGACTCCACCGGACAACATTACTTTTTCTTAGGGGCTCTTATGTCGTAAATTGACTCTCTCTCTCTCTCTCTCTCTCTCTCTCTCTCTCTCTCTCTCTCTCTCTCTCTCTCTCTCTCTCTCTCTCTCTCTCTCTCTCTCTCTCTCTCTCTCTCTCTCTCTCATTTTATTCATCCACTTACTGCTCTGATCTCTTTCTGTCTCTCCCATTCCACACAGTATCCGTTATCTACTTCATTCTCTTCCTCTCGTCTTCCTCCTACAATTATTAACCTCTACGTTGACCCTGTCATCCTTCCCTTATCGTCTCACTCTTATCATAATCATCCACAAGCTCACTCCCCTTCTCACCTTCCTTCCTTCCTCATCATAGGAGACGACCGAAAGAGATTTCCAATATATTAATTACATTTTTTTTTTTCAAAGTATAGAATCGAATTGAATAGATCATAGAATTTCCCTTCCCGTCTTTTAAGTGGGAATGTTTATGTTGTTTCCAGTTATTTTTATTGTTCTGACTTTTTCCTGCCAGCTGTGATACTGGTGATAGTGGTGGACGGGGAAGAGCCCTCCTCTCACTATCCTCTTCTCATACGCATTGGATAATATTTAGTGTAATTTAGCTTTACACCAAAAGATAACCTTATAATGGGCCTCCTTTTATTTAAACTTGTATGTATAATTATTTGCTTCTCTCCCCTTTTTCCATCAGCTTCCTTTTCTCCTTACTTCCCTTTTGTATCCTCCCTCCTGCACTCCTTCCTTCTTTCCTTCATTCCTCCCTTCCTCCCTTCCATCCTTCTTCCCTTCCTTCCTTCCTTCCTTCCTTCCTTCCTTCCTTCCTTCCCTCCTTTCTTCCTTCCTCCCCATCCATTTCCTGCACCGCCAGTGTCCCTCTTACTCCATCCCTCCTCCATTTCCCATCCGACACACACCCTTGATAATTTCCTCCCGCCAGAAGTGCCCTCGTTGAACATGTAGGTTAACTGTGTGTGTGTGTGTGTGTGTGTGTGTGTGTGTGTGTGTGTGTGTGTGTGTGTGTGTGTGTGTGTGTGTGTGTGAGAGAGAGAGAGAGAGAGAGAGAGAGAGAGAGAGAGAGAGAGACAGACAGACAGACAGACAGAGACAGACAGAGACAGAGACAGAGCCTTTCCGTGACTGAGTAATCTTCCTATGAAGACGTAGCTACTCGTTCTCGCTGTGCACCAGTGTCCACTGTCCATATAGATTAAGGAAGGGATATATGCCTCTTTCCGGTTTCACACACCTTATCTCCTTCCCCTCTTCCTCTCTTCTGCTCCCTAGTTCTCGGTCTCTCTTCTGTTTGTCTCATTCTCTCTGCCTATCCTTTACCATACCTATCTTCAACTTCCCTTGTATGTTTCGTTTCTCATCGTCCCCCTCTCTCCCTTTTCTTTTTTTTTCAATTTTCCCTCTCTTCTTTTCCTTCTCCTTTCTTCCTTAAACCCTCCTCCCAGGTTTTCCTCCACTCAGTTTTGCCTCTCTTTTTCCTTTTTTTTTTTTCTTGCCTTCACCCATCCATGTATAGGTATCATTATAAAACTTTCTTTTACCTTCTCTCTACAATAGTTTTGTCACAGTTCATTTTTTTATTACCTTCCCCCCTTCCTCTCCTCTCTCTCTCTCTCTCTCTCTCTCTCTCTCTCTCTCTCTCTCTCTCTCTCTCTCTCTTCATTAGGGTATTAATCTATATGTTCAACATAAGGAAAATTCGGTTCCTGCGATGCTCGTATTTTCAGGCTATAACTTCCAACAATTAAATTAAGGAAACAAAAAAAACTGATGAAGGTGAAGCTTATTTTTACTGCCACTGCCATTACAGATTATTTATTATATACCTATTACCATAGCTTTACCAGCAGAGAGAGAGAGAGAGAGAGAGAGAGAGAGAGAGAGAGAGAGAGAGAAAGCGTGTCAGGTTGTGTGGCGTAATTCCTTGGTTTTTACCTTCCAGCGTCTGGCAGACTCACTTCAGCCACAATACTAACCAGTAAAGTGAGCTTTGTGAGCGCGTGACGAAGGAGCGAGCATTTGTACATACGTCTGTCATCATAACTTCGTCTTGGTGCAAACTTTCAACATTTCGGATGAGATTGCAGAACAAGAACAGACGAATGATCGAGCTAAAATATTTACTTTTTCACGCTTTCTCTCAAGTTTTCTCTCTCTGGATGTGCATATAGCGTGGCGCTGTAGCTTTTATCACACACATCATGTTCACTTCTCTGCTCCCGACTTGCCGTGTCAACGAACTGCGTCGGTAAACGCTTGGCTATTGATCAAACGATAAAATTCAGAAATTGGGTGATTACCCATAATGATTTCACCTCCTAAACATGGAGGAAACGTTCATGTAAAATCGTGAGCGTAATAACTGATATTTCATTGTTAGAATTCGTGGAAGAAAACAGTGTTACGACAGGAAATCTTTAATTCGATTTCATAGTGGAGCATGTCAATTGAAGCCCTCGGTACATTCCCTTGGAAAGCTGGGATCCCAAGTGGTTTCTTTGGTCTCATGGGTAAATATATAGCAAAAAGCATAATCTGTTGAATATATGTTCTACCTGCTGAAAGAATCTCTTCTCTATAATCACATAATAGAAGGGTTACTAGCCTCTCAAAACCATCTCGGTCGGGCCGTGTGATGTCCGGCTGGGACGGTTTGTATCTGTTCGCTTGTTTCCCAGCTGAACGTAAACATCACTCCGCTACACTTGCTTGCTTCGCTCTCTTGCCTAGCTCGGTCGTATCATACCATCAAGGTGAGAGTTTACGGGTGTGTGGAGGAAGAACCTTTAGCTGGAGTTTGCTGATGGGTCATGATGCCAAACTTTGAAGCACGGAAACACTTGAAGGAAAACTGTACCTGACGGAATATTGAGAGATTCTCGTTATTGGGAGATTATGTTTGTGTGTGTGTGTGTGTGTGTGTGTGTGTGTGTGTGTGTGTGTGTGTGTGTGTGTGTGTGTTGAAATCAGGAGCATAAAGGAGTATTTTAAAGTGGTTATGTATGATTTAGTGAATTATTTTGAGTGATGTATATGGTTGTATCACGTTAAAAACATACAGTGTAAAGTGACTATCAATATTCTGTTTTTGTGTTTGCTTGTCACGTTCTGCCGGGTAACTCTTTCCCCTCTCCTTCCCATCCCCTTACTTCTTTCCCTACCCTCTCTCCCCTTCCCATTCCTCTTCCTCTTTCCCCTCCTCTCTTTTCGATTCCTCTTCCTCTTCCCCCTCTTCTCTCTCTCTCTCTCTCTCTCTCTCCAGTTTTTTAATTTACTCTTCTTGCGCTTACTCCCGTCCTTTCTTCCATACCTTCTCTTTCTCTCACCTCCTTCTAGCAGCCTCGTCTTTTTCTTCATTTATCTCATTTTTACATCCTTTACCACCACCTGCACAGATTTCCATAATTCTCTCCCTCCCACCTCTTCTGCCTGCCTCCTACCTAACCCTCCATCCAAACTCTTCCACTTTCACTGTCTACTCGACCTTTGGTATCATTTTCGCCGCAGAATACAAGGTACGGAGGAGAAGAAGGAAAAAGGAGAGGCGGTGGCTGAATTGGTTGAGAGACGGCTGCAGTCCTAATGGACACAGGATCGAATCTCTGCTGGGGTAGGGAACAGTTTAACGATTTGAGTTTCATAAAAAGTAGACTTTACTGATATACCAGAAGACCCGCCGACATGTCGTAGAAGTACCTCCGCTAATACCAATACACCAGTCCTGTATGGGACAGCTCTAGCATGTATTCAATACCGGTATGGATGATGGTGTTAGCGCCGAAGTGGTGACATGTGGAGGTATGTAGGAAGACTACTGGGTCTTGGGATAGACCCTGAAACCTTTGCCCAGAGTCGGACACGTAATATATATATATATATATATATATATATATATATATAGGTGAAACGGAAGTGAAGAGAATGAAACCGATAAAAAAGACGACGGAGGAATCCTGGGACTTTGGATGAAAAGGAGCATTAAGTGAGGGAATGACTGAAGATACCTGGGACAAAAAAAGAAAATGAAAGGAAGAAGAAACTGATTCGAAACAAGGAATCTGGGAACAAGGGAAAATTCTGGTGTTGGGTTGACTTGGAAACGGTGATAAACTGAAGCAAAATAATTGACGGTTGATTGTGTCAGTCTGGGTCAAAGAAAACTATTGACAACCCAAAGGATGAATAAGACAACCTTTAACTCCTGGAAGTAGACAAAGGAATGAGAATAAAGGAAGACGAGAATTCAAGTAACCAAAAAGACAACAAGAGCAACCTAAGTTATTAGAAGAAATAATAATGTAATGGTAAGAAAGTGATGCAGAAACATTAAATATTTTATTTCATCCGAGTACGATCTGATGATTTCAACCAAATCTAGAGAGAGAGAGAGAGAGAGAGAGAGAGAGAGAGAGACAGAGACAGACAGACAGACAGACAGAGACAGACAGACAGACAGATAGACAGAGACAGACAGACAGACAGACAGACAGAAAGAAAGACAGACAGACAGACAGACCGACAGAGGGAGAATTATACTTACTGCCTCAAGATTATTTTACTTAGAGTTTCTGTTGTCAGGATGTTAGTGCCTAAGTGTTGTATAATCATAACCAGTACCATTCCCGTGTCTGGTGTAGCTTTTTGCTGACGGTGTGCTGTAATATGAAACGAGATAAATATTGCCGGTCGTAGATTTGCTTGCATTCCATGATTGATTGACTAGTCATGTGTGTGTGTGTGTGTGTGTGTGTGTGTGTGTGTGTGTGTGTGTGTGTGTGTGTGTGTGTGTGTGTGTGTGTGTGCGTGTGTGTGTATGTGTGTGTGTGTGTGTGTGTGTGTGTGTGTGGTATGAGTCCATATTGTAATTACAAATCATAATAGATAGATAGACAGCTCCATGCGAGCCTGGGAAAGGGAAATGATCTTGCAAGTTAACTGAGGAAATGTTGACCATTACACAGGAGGTAGCAGAGTCAGGGGATGATGTAGGTAGTGTGTCAGCGAGATAGCAGGCGAACAAAGCCTAGTGACATACACACATACTCACATACAGGTTTCTGGAACTTTCCAATCACAGTGTAACACACGTGACACGACCCCTGTTTCACCAGAATTTAGGAAAGAGAGCTCAGAAGGAGGCTAGCATTTGAACAGGCAGGTAGTAGGGAGAAGGGCTTAGCAACATGGAAGAGAGAGAGAGAGAGAGAGAGAGAGAGAGAGAGAGAGAGAGAGAGAGACAGGAGGTAGCTCGCGGGACTCTACTTAACTTCACTCGTGTGTGAGAGACTTTATTAATATTTCCAAGACAAATAAAAATAGTCCCATACTATTCTTTACCTCTCCTGTCATTGCATGACAAAAAGGGAACCAAGATTATCTACTTACAAAGCTACTCACTTATAACAACCGCTCGTCCACAAGTTCAATATATATATAACTGATCTACAAAACTTCTCTACAAGTTACTACAAAGTCTTTCGTGACGTGTGTGTGTGTGTGTGTGTGTGTGTGTGTGTGTGCGTGTCAATCACAAATTCCCTCACTTTGTGCAACACTCATATCCGCTTTTTCTTACATTTTCCCGTCACTCACAGATCTTTCTCTCATATTTTCTCTCTCGCATTTTCTCCCTCTCACGTTTGCTCTGGCTCACACACTATCTTCCCAAGGGTGACAGGAGGAGGGCGTTTCGTTCTTCCTCTGTTTCCATAATGCAGTGGTCTGGGGCAGGAACAATCCTGGCAAATGTATTGCCATTATCCACAGTTGCTAGATTTTACTAACCTTAACGTCTTTCACTAACAAGGTTTTTGGTTACGTAATAAATGTGTCTGTCGTTATCAACAATAGTTTACGTGTGCCTCAACCGCTGAAAACTGAAAATAAAATATAACTTTCGTAACGATATACAAAATTTCGGTCATCACGGAATTCACACTTATCAGAATCTTCTTCCTGAAATCTTGTAATCTTAGGAGAAAATGTTTTATTTATTTTTTAATATCATGCTTATCCAATCTGACTGCTATTTAAAAATTAGAACCAGAGAGTCAGAGATTTAAAGAAAGTGTATGAGCATGGGATGGCTGGAAAAAGAAAGACAGACAGGCAGACAGACAGACAGGCAGGCAGACACAAACATCTAGGCACACACAGGTCATGACCAGGTGGGTGGCTGGTTATTTTTTTTTTTTTTTTTTAGGCTTGTCTGATGTCATGTTTGTGAGTCTGGTGGTGGATGTGTTGTTGGGTTGGTTTATTATTATTATTATTATTATTATTATTATTATTATTATTATTACTGTCGTTGTTGTTGTTGTTGTTGTTGTTAATGTTTTGCATTCAGTTTCGATAGTTTTGTTGCTGATAGTAAAGATAGTGTTCTCAGTGACAGTGCAACTGGTAATCCATCTTAGCGTACCTCGATGCATTTCTCGGCCAGTTATCACACACACACACACACACACACACACACACACACACACACACACACACACACACCACCACCATATTCAGATATCGTGTGACCCACACCAGATCATGCTGCTATCTGGCCGCCTACGAGTACGAGTGATGAGGATGGTAGGAAGTATTGTTCCTGGAGGTGTGATCACCCTCAATGAATTACGGTCAAAGTTTTACCTTGATCCAAAATATCAGGTGATATTTTCAAGCTTTGCGCGAAATGGAAGAACGAAAGAAAAGTGGGAGCGAAGGATGCAGGGTTGCAGGTGGAGATGAAGAAAGTAGGGAAAGAATTATGGAGAACGGTGAGAGACAGAGGAAGAAAATGTGTGGAAAAAGAAAGGAAGGATCGATGGTTATGAATGTGTCACACATGATGATGGACAAATACACGAAAAAGTGAGAAGGGGAGAATAATATAGAAAGAAGAATGGTTGTCACGGGGTTTTGTAGAATTTAAAAATTAGATAAAGAGTTATGTGTTTTGCTTGGAAATAGAGACAATGAATTGACTTGTGAAATCAAGCAGTAAGTGATACTTTATGCCGGCTTACTTCGCCGATTCTCTAAGGACAAGAATTTATAAACTTTCTCAACAGTACACAGCAGAGATTAATTACTCACACGCGCTGTTTGTTAGTACTGTTAGCCTCTGGAGAAAGTGACTCCACCCCTGACAATCAATAACTAATGCTATTAATAGGCTCTTGCCGGTGCATTAACTCCAGGCTGGCACAACGGATTTAAGCTTAGTACAAGAGGACTGGCCTAAGTACCAGTTATGAATAATACAAAGCGTTTATGCGAACTAGGAGTGGCAAGTAAGATAAGCTTAATGTGGAGAAATAAAACACGAGTTTACATTACATTAAGCTCAAGAAAAAAGAACTGTAAATTTATTAATTACAATGAAATAAATTTACGTTACATGAGTCTCAAATGAATTCAAAATAAGAACACACTCACTTGCTCACTCAAAAGGTAAACTCTTAAGCCTAGGAAAAACGAAAAGAAATACTGGTCAGAAAAAGGGGGACTAGGCAGGATAAACTGGGCGTCGTTATATAGGAAGGACACTGCCACCACGCTGAACCTCTACACTGTATCACACTGAGTGGAGATTTCAGGAACTCGCTGAAGAATGACCTGCACTCATGGTGCACAAAATCTGACTGAATTCAAACCGCGAGGCAAGGGCTGGGGCCGGTCGCGCCCGCTAACTGCCAATGGAAAAAATGTGAGTGATGCATGCCCACAACAATTCACTCAGTGACAGCGCCAATGTCACGCACAAGGACGATCACTTATGAAACAGTGAAAAATGTTCTGAAAACCGTCCCAATCGAATGAATACGTGGGCGGTTGACTGAGTGATACTTATTGGGAATTCCACTAGAATTCGCGGTTTCCCACCAAAGTTCAATGTCACGAGTTTGTTTAGATACAGAATCGCGCGAATTCGTGACAATGGCTCATTGAATGTAATGGCGAGGAGGAATGGTGTCATGAATGACTTAATAAATGTGAAGTTGATGATGATGACAATGGAAGGTAGGAAGAAACTGGAAAACACAGACTAGCTTAATAGAGGGAAATTCTTTTAAGAAAGAGATATGAAGGGAAGATAAGTTATGAATGAACTGATACAAATGATGATGATGGCCGTAAAGCGGATGGGAAATGTAAGTCAATCGAAAAGGCAGGAAAAGGCAGGATAAGCGGATGAAGAAAGTAAGAAATGCAGGTGGATATGACGGTGACGAGGGTAGAAGAAAGGAGTAGGGATGATTACTGAGTGAAGCAGGAAAAATTATTATCCATATATGAAGGGGACTATCACGTTAAACTAGGAAAGAGAGAGAGAGAGAAAGAAACTTTGAAAGAATGGCGTATATTTCATTTATACCTGCCTCCATTTTTCTTCTCTGCTCTGGCACTTCATGAGCTCCGTCACTTGAGCTTAAGTATTTTCGCCTCCCAGTTGTGCTAATTACCACCGCCAAGGAGCTTATGTCTTTGCCGGCTTTGGTTTGTTTGTCTGTTAGTTTGTTAGCAGGATTACTAAAAAAGTTATGAACAGATTTTGCTAACATTTTTTGGAGGGATAGGGTATGGCCCAAGGAACAATCCATTAGATTATGGTGGTGATCCGGATCTTCATCCGAATCCAGGGATTTTTTGTTTGTTTGTCCACGCTATATTTCCAAACGTTCCCAATGAATTTCAATGAAATTTTGTGGAAGGATGGGCCATGGACCAAGAAAAAAATGATCAAAAATTGGGGCGAATCCGTTTCCGGATCCGGATCATGCAATTGCATTGGAGGAGGTTGCGCTGTCTGAGTGCGTTCTAGTTAAAGTAATTGGTGGGTAAGTATCTTTCGTAACTGGAGCAGAAAATCACCTCCGCTTGACAGTGATGTGTGTCACAGGAGAGTTGGCATATAACAGGGGAATGGGTCGTGAGGGGTTGTGAGTTGACAGAGGGGTGTGGTAGGGTGACTTAGGTGTGGTGCGGTGCCGTAGTGGGTCTTACCTCACGTTTTATGCATTTTCTTCCCTTTCCATTCCATCACTTGCATTCCCTACACTTTCTTTCGCTCCTCGTCCTCCCTTTCTCTTCTTACATTCCCTGTCCTCCTGTTCACACTCTAGCTTTGCAACCTTTCCTCTCTCTCCTCTCTTGGTTCCTTTTATCTCTTATTTTCTTTACCCTCTAACTTTCCTTTACCTTCCATGTGCACCGCCTAAATTTCCTAGTCTTCTTTTCTTTCATTTCTTTCCCTTCCTTTCTCTTCAGTTTCCTTCTTTCGTCCCCGCTTAATGATATTCTACTTTTTCTGCATTACATTCATTTGTTCTTTTTTACCTTTCAACATTCTGAGTTCCCTCTTCTGTTCAATTCCCTCCCCTGCCCTGTCCTGTCCTTCCTGTATCTTCCTGTCCTTCCTTTCCCTTCCCCCTCCCTCGCCTCGCCTTCTCATCTCTTCCCACCCTTTTCATCGCCCTTCATTTCATATTCCTCTTCATTTGCATTCTTATTCATCTCATTTCTTCTACTTAACCCCAGTTTGTGTGTTCACCTTCCCTCCCTTCGTCACTCTCTTTAGTCCAACTCTGTTCCCCTTCTATCTCGCTATCTATCTATCTATCCATTTCCCTGTTTCTGTACCTATCCATCCATAATTAATATCATTTTGTTTCACCTACCCCTCTCCCTACCTATATTTCTCTGTCTTACTAATTTACACGTGGTGAATATAACGCTGGGGCTTATTTTTGTCTGTGTTGTGGTAGGTGGGGGCGCTCACCATCCACTCACTCAATGTAGTGCTGCTGTCAGGTGTCTGCCCTCTCCTCTCATCTCTCCATTCCTTCCATCCTCTTCCGTCTTCCTTTACTTCATTCTTTTCTTGTCCTTCTGCCTACCGGTAACTTTACACTTCCTCTTCTGTCTTTCTTTCCTTCATTCTTTCCTCTTCCTTCTGCCTGTGGGTGACTCTACAGTGACTGACAAGCCAAATGGTTTCCCGTACACCAGGAAACCATTTACTACGCTGGGTGGTAACCATATAACCAAATTTCGGCGCCTGGTGGTTTAGTGAGTAATTATTGCACTCCAATCGGATTGAGCCGGTGAAGGTTTATATCCAAGGGCTGGTTGGGGCTGATTGCTCATGTAATGCCACTCAGGGATGAATGAGGCTGGTCACTCTCATCTTAAATGTCGGGACCAACTGCTTAGCCCCGGGCTCCTACTCTCCTCATGGGGCAATGTAGGATTGGATGTTGGATGGATGGATGGTGTAGTACATCCCGTATATATGCAAACATTTGTTGCGGGTAACGTAATTGCGTCAGTCATACAGTCAGTGTTTAGTGGTTACAGATATTTATGTTTGTCTTCCTTCACAACCTCTCTTGAACACATGTAAGTGATGTTTTAGTCATTTGAATCAGTGAACAGATTTAAATACTATGCTTGCCAACACTATATGACTTTATTCAGATTAAGAGAGACCACTGTTTTTGAAGGGTTAATGAGAGGTGTATCTAACTGTTTCAGCTTGTGAGACGTGTCCCTGTTTTCAGTAAATACGTCTGGAGATAGCAAGAAGAAAAAAAGAAATTGTTGTTCGTCCTGTGAAGGGAATAGATCACACACACACACACACACACACACACACACACACACACACACACACACACACACACACACACACACACACACACACACACACACACACACACACACACATGAGCTGCTCTGATATACTCGTATAATGGACGGAGAAGAAATTAAGGTAGAAATTTATTAGGCAATAGATCATTCATTATTATTCGCCTTATTTATGAGGTACACAGTGGGTTGGGGAGATGTAAAAGAAGGATGTTTGGTTGGGTAAGAGAACAAATAAGGAAATGCCATATTCATCTCCCTCCTCCCTATATCTTGGATATCACCAGGCTGATAGCAGTACACGTGGCCAGTGTATCTGCTTAGGAAATATAAACTCCCTCCTGTATTCATTGTTTACCCCATCACGGTTTGCTTTCTATCAGTATGTCGTATCATGAAATGTAATGCACTGAGAAACAAACCCGCGACCACCAAATAGTGTGTGTAATGGAGATTTATTGAGCATCAGTATTTACTCACTCACCAGGACTCATGAAAGGACCCCTCCTCTTTTCTGTATGACCCAAAAAATAACACTCTTTAATTTTTACTTTTTCTTGATTTTCTTACGTAACTTTCCAGCGGAAGTTTGTTTCATGATTATAGGACAGTGGTAGCCTCTTAGCCAAGGGCGTAAGGGATGGCACATTAACACAGCATTATTGTTACCAAACCAATACACTACTTTGCATGGCGTGGTGACCAACTCTCACCCATAACCACCCTACCGAATCATTTCATTTTTTTTTCCTCATCCGCCACACATGTTTGTTCCTCAATCATTTTACTCATTAGCAGATTTTTTTTTTTCCGCTACTGTTTGATTTCTAGGTCTTTTATTGACTTCCTTCGGCGTGTCTTTTTTTTCATTTTCTTCAATTTTAGTGTTTACAACGAGTTTTTTACTCTATTGTTTTTCTGTAGCACCCTTTACATGTATTAATCTAGTCAAGAGTTTTTTTTTTTTTTTGTTCTGTAATGTTTAAATTTCTCATCCATGAATATTTCCTCTGCCCTATTGCAGCATCATTGGTTTTATCATCCTTTTCTTGTCTTACTTTAACCTCGGTTCATCTAATTTTGTGCAGTAATAGAGTTTCTCACTTTCTCCTTTTTCCGTCCTCCTATCTTACTTCCTCTCTTACAGCTCATGTGTTTCCTTTCATTTTCTCTTTCCATCTTTCCTTCTCTCTTCTTCTTTTCATTGTATTCCTTGTTCTTCTCGTGCTTCACTCTTTCCTTCTCTTTCATTCGTATTTTTCCCATTAACTCTCTCCACTCTTTTCTTCCTCTCCCTCTTTCTTGCTCTCTTCATCGTAACTCACCATTTCATCATCCTTATTGTCATTTTATGCCTCTTCTCTTACTACAATTTTCCGCTCCTTTCAACTCTTATCTCTCTCTCTCTCTCTCTCTCTCTCTCTCTCCCTCCTCTCTCACTCTCTTTTCTCCTCTCTGCTCAACAGCCTCTTCTCCTCCTCCACTCACTTCACCTGTTTCCTGTTTCACCTCTTTCTGCACACTATCAATTTAGCTAATTTTCCTCTTTCACCATTTCTGTTTCTGTCTGTCCTTTTTTCTAGTATTCTATGAACACTCCTTTTCCGTCCATTCCTATTGTTTCTTGACATTACTTTCCATATCTTTTTGTTTCTGTAACTCCTCTCTCCTCCTTTGCCTCGTCCTTATATACATTTCATTTCTATTCTCTACAGAATAAAAAAAAAAAAATAAAAGTACTCATTGGGAAAGATAAAATGGCTATTGTGTGTAGTCCGTGCACCCCTGGCCGTCTCTCTCAAGCCTATATTAAACCGTCAGGCTTCAGTAAGAATTAACCTTTGGCTTAATCACTTGTTGGTCTCCTCTTTTCCTTCAGGGTTGGATCAAAGTAATATTGTCTGCCTTTTCATTACACATATATCATCAAAATAGTTTTCATCTCACGTCACCTCCGCCTTTCCTATTCCATTTCCTGTTCATGCGTCCCGTAGCTCGCTGTCTCCCCGCTCTGGGTGTCATTATCACACAAAAACTTCCGCCTTATTACCTTACATAATCCCGCAGTGGCTTCCTTCCCTCCAAGCCACACATGTGACCACATTACCCACCCAGTGTACTGCAGTGTACTGTGTGTGTGTGTGTGTGTATGTATGTGTGTGTGTGTGTGTGTGTGTGTGTGTGTGTGTGTGTGTGTGTGTGTGTGTGTGTGTGTGTGTGTGTGTGTGTGTGTGTGTGTGTGTGTGTGTGTGTGTGTGTGTGTGTGTGTAACTCATTACTGGATATTTCGGTTCAGTCACTTCCATTTCTTGTCATTATACAATCTTCCTCTTTGACACCATCCTGTAATCATTTATCTCCCTTCCTTATCTGTCATCTCTCTCTCTCTGTCTCTCTGTCTCTCTGTCTCTCTCTCTCTCTCTCTGTCTCTCTCTCTCTCTCTCTCTCTCTCTCTCTCTCTCACGATCATTGTCATCATTGTCGTCGTCGTCGTCGTCGTCGTCGTCGTCCTCCTCCTCCTCCTCCTCCTCCTCCTCAGTGCCGGCTCAGTGTTACCAGAAGGGTATATCATTAAACACTTGTGTCGTTTTGCTTACCTATAAACGCAGTTTCTTTTCTCTCCTCCTCAAATTGCTTTCCCTTCTTTTCAACATCTTCATTTCCCCAACTTCACTGTTTGTTCCCGGTTCCTGCCGACCCACAAAATTAACTCGAGATTCCCACAATCCTTTTCCGCTCTTCACCAACATTCCATCCCTATTCTCTCTTTCGTTTCCCTGTGTTTATGCCTCTGCCTACCTATTTTGGAGGAGGCATTGATTAGTTTGGTCTGTCTGCCCGTGTGTCCGTGTGCGCGTTGGTCCTTGCGTCCGTGACTCTTGTGGGAGCGATATTTCCTGAGCCTATTGATGGATATCAGCCAAACTATTGACAGTGATGCAAGAAGAAATAATGAACTGATTACGTCAGGTACGTCAAGGGGTAAAAGGTCAAGGTCATATGGGGTCGACTTATTATTATTTTTTTTTTTATGTCTCCGATTCTGGGCATAGGCTTCACAGCGTGCTTCCAAGGCCCAGTAGTCCTCCTACATACCATACACCTCTACATGTCTTCGGAGCTAACACCCACCGTCCATATTGATACATTTTAGGGCTGTATCATACAGGACTGATGTACTGTATTGATATTAGCAGGTGTATTTTTACGATATATCGGCAGGGCTTGTGGTAGATCAGTAAAGTTTGCTTTTATGAAATTGAAATCCTTAAACTGTTCGCTGCCCCAGTGGGGATTTGTTTATCCTTGTTGGAGCAATATCTCCTGAAACCCTCGACGGATGTCACTGATACACGATAAAGGGATGATGAGCCGATTAGTCAACAAGGTCAAAGGGTCTAAAGGTAATTTGACTTAGTTTATTCTTGTAGGCACAATAATTCCTGAATCCCTTGATGGATTTCGGCCAAACTTTTGTCAGTGATACAGTATGATGGGACGATGAACTAAGTTATGTCAGCAACGTCAAGGGATCAAAGGTCAAAGTCATATGGGGTTGACTTACTTTATCTTTAGTCTCATTTCAACTTACAATGAACCCTGTCATGGAGGTTGGATGGTGAGCCCATGCGACCCTTTTCGTCGACAGCCTGGGGCCCCAGTTCTCGGCGTTTCATTCATTTTGTAATTTGTCTTCCCCCCAAATACTTCTAAAGTTGGCAAACCTCATCCCCTTGCTTCTTTGCTTTCTTTCCGTTTCCCTTCCATTTACTTATTCTTCCAGCTTTTCATGATGTTCCTGATCCCTGCTTACCCACCAGTATTTCTGCTTCTGTCACATTCCTATCTCTCTGCCCATTTCTCTCTTCCTCTCCTCCCCCTCCCCATCGCCGTTCCACTAACTATTTAATATATCCCTGATTCCTGGTCGCCCACAAAGCCCAGCCAGTGACATCCAAGTCTAACACACACACACACACACACACACACACACACACACACACACACACACACACACACACACACACACACACACACACACACACAAACACACACACTGATCCTAGAATCTAAGTAATTTAGAGTAGCATCTTGTGGATCTCCAGTATACAGTTGTTCAGCGGTCTTGCTTGGTTTGTATGCAGAGAGGAGTGACCAAGGTTGTAAACATGCCCTCCGATTGTCCCATTCTAGTGAATGAAAATGTAGGGTTAATTTGCTCTACAGTTCGGTTGACTGGATGTGGTGAACATGAGAGCAGACATTGTATTTAAAAAACAGCAATGTGTATCACTTAATAATTTTGATTGAGATAATACTAACTTCGTCTTATCTACCAATTTCTTAATGTAATATTATGTCTGTAAACTGGATTTGTGAAGTAGACAAACACACATAAAACTACTGACAGCTTGACTTCAAGAAAATGACCAGGGACAACAGAACACAAATATACCGACAGTCGCACGCATGGACCGACAGGCAATCCAAGAGACAGACTAGTTCACACACAAAAATGACAAATATACAGAGGGAGAACAACTCAGCATCGTGACTGTGGCCGTCTTGCATCATGTATAAGTCAAGCTATCAACAGTACCATTATTCCATTTTAAAATTTATAAAGCATAGGTAGACTGGCACGAAAAAAGAGAGTATTTCTATGCATGGAAGAGTTTACAAGATCTGCTCCAAGCTTAGAGAGAGAGAGAGAGAGAGAGAGAGAGAGAGAGAGAGAGAGAAGGGGGGGGAGCACCTTCATCCCTGACTTGATAACTGACGAACTTCGTGACAGAAGAGATGGTCTTAGTGAAATGCCCTTCAGCTCGCCCTACTTGTCACGGGGGGATGTAAATTTTAGAATTAAAAATTCTAAATGTTAATTGAAAATAGAGACAAGGAACTGACTTGTGAAAATCATGTAGTAAGTTTTACTTTATGCCGACTTACTTTGCCGATTCTTTAAGGACGAGAATTTATAAACTTTCTCAACAGTACACAACAGAGATTAATTACTCATGAGTGCTGTTTGTAGTACTGTTAGCCTCTCGAGAAAGTGACTCCACCCCTGACAATCAATAACTAATGCTAATAATAATAGACAGGTTCTTGCCGGTGCTTAACTCCTGGCTGGCACAACGGATTTAAGTTTGATACAAAAGAGCTGGCCTAAGTACCAGTTATGAATAATGTAAAGAGTTTGTGCAAACTAGGAGCAGCAACTTAAGTAAGCATAATGTGGAGAAATAAAACACGATTCTAATTACATTAAGCTCAAGAAAAGAACTGTAAAATTTATTGATTACAATAAAATAAATTTACGTTATATGAATCTCAAAATGAATTCAAAAGGGGAATTCACGGTCACTAGGAGACTCATGAATTCAAATAACAAAGAGAATACACTCACTTGCTCATTCAAAAGCTAACCAAACTTAAGCCCAGAAAAACGAACAGAAATACTGGTCAGTGAAGGGGAGCCAAACGCAAGTCTGGGCGCCTGCGTGATGAATACCGAACGCTGCTATTCGCTAAGCCTGCTTCGCCAATTCACTGTGTAGGTGGAGATTCAGGAATTCGCTGTACAATGGAGGTGCTGCTCTATGCTGAGCACAAACGGTCCTGTCCTCGAGGCGACTCAAAGCGACTAAGTTTAAACGGGGCACAGAGGCAAGAGCCCTCCGTGCTTGTCAGAACTGGGCGTGGCCTAACTTCAATGGTCAACGGAAAGAGGGCGAAAGATATAGGCTCACTATAAATCACTCAGTGAAAGCACTAATCTCGTGCATAAGAGTGGTCATTTATGATACAGTTACAAATGTTCTGAAAACCATCCCGATCAAAGTGAATATGCAGACGGTTGAACTGAGTGATGCCCAGCGGGAATTCCACTGGAGTTCGTGGTTTTCTCACCAAAGTACAATGTCACGAATTTGTATAAATTCACTCGCGCGAATTCGTGACACTACCATACCCTAACATTCCTTACCCCTCTCTCCCCACCTCCTACTTCCCGTCTTTCCCATCTGTTCCTTTCATCCTTACCACACACCTGACTGCTTGTTTTCTGACTATGTATACTGCGGTATGCCAGGAACACATCACTGAAGATTGATGTTGTGATGTGATCGAGGGTTTTGTGACTTACTATAAGTCTTAGGAAGTGCAGCAAAAACAGATTTAGAAAATGTGCGTTCGTTAGCTGTTCGTACAACATTTGGAGCTTGATTAACTGTTCCTACAACAACTGGGGCTTGATTAACTGTTCTGCAACAACTGGGGCTTGATTAACTGTTCCTGCAACAACTGGGGCTTGATTAACTGTTCCTGCAACAACTGGGGCTTGATTAATTGTTCCTGCAACAACTGGGGCTTGATTTACTGTCCTCCAACAACTGGGGCTGGATTAACTGTTCCTGCAACAGCTTGGACTTAACTGTTCCTGCAACAACTGGGGCTTGATTAACTGTTCCTACAACAACTGGGGCTTTATTAACTGTTCTGCAACAACTGGGACTTGATTAACTGTTCCTGCAAGAACTTGGGCTTGATTAACTGTTCCTGCAACAACTAGGGCTTTAATAACTGTTCTGCAACAGCTGGGGCTGGATTAACTATTCCTGCAACAGCTTTGGCTTGATTAACTGTTCTTGCAACAACTGGAGTTTGAACTAAGAATGGGATCAGCAGTGCGACCTTCATTCCCTAACCTAGCACGTCTCTACTATCTATTGCCAGACGCCTCAATCCCGTTTGGGGTGGCCACAAACAAATCGCCTCCAAGTCGCCCTGTCCCCGCCATTTCACTGCCCTGCTCCCAACTCACACACCCCTCTCTCATATACCTCTCCACCCCATCCCTCCATCTCATCCTCGGCCTCCCCCTCCCTCTTCCCCCCTCCACTTCACTCACATACAGTACACTCTCTTCGTCAGTCTTTCCCCCTCCATCCTCTCCACATGGCCAAACCACCTCAGTGTGTTCCTCATAACGCTTCCTATCACATCCACATCCACACCACAACGCTCCTTTATATCCTCATTCGTCAGCCTGTCTCTCCACGTGACTCCACAGGCTTCTCTTAAATAACTCATTTCCACTGCTCTCACTCTTGACTTGTGTCCTTCCAACAATGTCCAAGCTTCACTTCCATACGTTAGAGTTGGTATCACAATACTGTCATGTAGTAACTTTTTCACTTCCATGCTCACTTCCTTGTTTCTTATCACTGCTTTCAAGGAACCAGCAACCTTTCTTCCCTGCTGTACCCTTTCAAGCACTTCACCCTCCAAACCTCCATCCTTACTCATCACACTACCCAAATACTTAAACGTACTCACATTTTCCAATTCCTCACCATCTAACCTCGCTGTACATTCACTAACTTCACCTCTCTCAAAGACCATCACTTTACTCTTCCCTACATTCACCTTTAGGTTCCGTTTCTTACACACTCTCTCAAACTCATCCACCAAGCCTTGCAGCTCCCCTTCGTCTTCACTCAACAACACAGTATCATCTGCAAACAACAGTACAGGGAGTTTCCAAACATTATCCCCTCTCACCAGGGCCACTCCAACATCCACTACCCTACCTTGTACCTCTTTTATTACCCCATCCATGTACAGATTGAACAATCATGGAGACATGACACATCCCTGTTTCAAACCAACTTTCAAAGAGAAAAATTCACTTAGTTCACCATCCACACGCACTGCAGCCTTCGCACCATCATATATACTCTTCACAGAATTCAACAACTTCCCATCTACTCCATATATTCTTAACACTTTCCACAATCCTTGTCTATCCACCCTGTCATATGCTTTCTCCAAATCCATGAAAGCCGCATACAACTTCTTTCCCTTCTCTAGAAACTTTTCCACTAAAGATCTAAGAATGAATATCTGATCTACACAACCTCTTCCCTTCCTAAAGCCTCCCTGTTCTTCTCCAACTAATTTCTCTGTTCTTTCTCTAACTCTGTCTATGAGTATCCTACCATACACTTTTCCTATTATACTAAGAAGACAAATGCCCCTATGATTACCACACACTTCTTTTTCCCCTTTTCCTTTGTACAAGGGAATAATTATACCTGTCTTCCAATCCTCCGGGACTCTACCTTCCTCCCAGGCCAATCTGCACATCTTCCACATCCATTCTACTACTATCTCTCCCCCATGCTTTAGCATTTCACCACACACTCCATCAATTCCTGGGGCTTTCCCCGATTTAACTTTCTTCATTGCTTCCACAACTTCTATCCTACTGATTTCTTCCTGTCTTCTCACCTCCCTCCTTCTCCCAGCCATTCCCCAGCCACTTATACTCGCATTACTTCCATCCTCTACGTTCAACAATTCCTTAAAGTGTTCTCTCCATCTGCTCACTTTTTCTCCCTTCTCCACTAGTAATCTACCATTTTTATCTTTCACTCCCCTGCTAACTTCACTTCCACCCTGTCTTATTCTTTTCACTTCTCTCCAGAACATTTTCTTATAGTCCCTCCACTTTACACTCAAATTCCTTCCAAATTCCTCATCCACTCTCTTCTTACTCTCTCTTACTAATCTTTTCACCTCTCTCTTCCTTTCCACATATAACTCTCTCTTCCGCCTCTCAACTTCTTCCACGCCCCTATTTCTCACCCATTCATTGTATGCTTTCTTCTTTTGTGCCACAGCCTGTTTCACCTCTTCAGTCCACCACGCTGTTCCTTGCACCCCCCTCCGTCTTCTCTTCCTTCCACACACCACATCACACGCTGCACATATTTCTTCTGAAAATATCTTACACACACCTTCCACGTCTCCCATATGCTCCAATTCATATTTGCCCAATCGTTCCTCCACTTCTCTCTTATACTCTGCCTTTTTCTCATCCTCTTGTAACCTTTCCACTCTCCTTGCAACTACTCCTTCCTCTCGTCTTTCCCTTCTTCTATTCCTCCATCTCACTTGCATCCTAATTCTGGCCACCACCAAGTAGTGGTCAGAAAGTCCACTCCCCCAACCTCTATACACTCTTGCATCCTTTACACATCTTCGCATCCTTTCATCCACACACACATAATCAATCATTGCCTTCCTTTCATTCAGTTCACCACCCACCCTTCTCATCACTCGCCATGTATACCTGTGGATCATTTTATGCCTGAAGAGGGTATTGGCTATCACCAACCCCCTCCCAGTACAAATGTCCACTAACGCACTCCCATTCTCATCTATCTCGGCATGCACACCCCACTCACCAACTATTCCATCCACCTTCACATTACCAACTTTACCATTCATATCACCAATCAAAAACACTCTCTCATTCCTTCCAAACTTTTCCATGCACATTTCTACATTTGTCCAGAACTCTTCTCTCACTCTTCTAGCACGATCTTGTGTTGGCGCATACACACACACAATCGCCCACATTTGTATTCCAACTTTCAACTTTACCCACACAATCCTTGACCCAACTGATCCATACTGTCTTATGCTCTTCTTCCATCTTTTACTCACAACTATACACACTCCTTCCTTTGCCCTCTCATTCTCATCTACTCCTGCACATATACCCCATCCATACTCCCATTCTCTCACACTTTCTCCTCTCCATTTTGTTTCAGTTATTCCACATACATCCACTTTCGCACCCTCAAGCACCTGGACAATCTCTCTCTCTTTCACCTCATCATTCGCTCTTCTTACATTCCATGTACTCATTACCAAGTCCTTTGTCCGGTCCTGGGTCGTCATCGTTTGGTCAGTCCTTGTCCGAGGCTTCTTGTTTGTTTTTTTAGTTAGTTGTTTTCCGGGGAGGGGCACTAACCCTCCGCCAACCCTTTTAGTCGCCTTTTACGACAAGCAGGGATACTGGGGGAGTATTTTTGAAAACCCCCCTACCCCCAGGGGGTATCATGAAAGCCATGAGAGGATTAGCAGCATTAAGACATGAAAGAATTACTGTCCATCCTTATGACGAGTTGAGTCTGATGTATGCCTCATCTCCTGCCTCTCCAATAATGCCTCCTGTACTGATATTAGTGTAATGACAACACTAGCTACCTAATTTAGGCCCCGATCCATGACGTCCATTAGTTGCCCTCTGCAGTGTTGGCAGGCAAGAGCAGCCTTCAAAGCAATATGGAAGACATAAGGAAGAATATATTTGACATCCTTCATACATACATGTTAATGAAATAATTATGTTGAGCTTGACATCACTTGAGACTTCATCTGTGTTTTGGATCTGAGCTTCATCCTCCCACAGCCCAACTTCAGTTACTTTTCACTCTCGATGCAGCTTTTATAAGTACCATTTCTCCAACCTTATTTCCTGTAATACTTAAAGTACAGTACGCGTCTGCTTTATTCTGCCACTTTTCAACTTCATTTCAGTTTCACTTACCCTTCATATACTCTTGATCTCACCATCAATTTTTAGCTCTTTCATCTCGATGGTCTTATCTATATCCCAGTTCATCACATCTCATATTTTCATCCTCATCTCGTCACATTCCGCATCATTGCTTGACCGATACGCGATGAAAACATCCTGGTTAATGCCAGTTGAACTACGCTGTTTATGAATATGATTTCCCTAGCGTATTCCTAGTAGAGATACTGGGCATCTATCTGTCCATGCCTAACTGTCTGTGTGGGTATCGATATATTATCTGTATGTTGTTATCAGCTGTGTGTGTGTGTGTGTGTGTGTGTGTGTGTGTGTGTGTGTGTGTGTGTATGTGTGTATGTGTGTGTGTGTGTGTGTGTGTGTGTGTGTGTGTGTGTGTGTGTGTGTGTGTGTTTTACAGCGTGCTGTTGTTGTCATTATCTCAATACCTCGGTTCGTTACTGACTTAACGATGTATTGTATGTGCCTTTGTTAACCATAATATTGTCTGTTTTTGGTATGGTACTGAAACTGTATTTTTAGCAACGAATGATATAGGCAGGTTTGTTGCTTTAAGCTTTTCAGCAGCCTTGATGGATACTGGTCACTTGATACGAAAGAATTATTGATGTTATTACAACATTATGACCGCCTGCTATGTGGGGCATTAGGTCAAAGAGAATTGGGAAATCATCAAGTCATCACCCTGCACAAGCAACGCACATAACAGCCAATCTAGGGGACCAGGCAGGGTGGGATCATGAAGTTAAAGCTCGTAGATCGGCTATACGTACCTCCTCCCCACTGACAGTCAGAATGGGTGGAATCCCCTCACCCACGTCGGCCGCCCAAAGCAAATCGTAGAGGTTGGAGTAGGTCGTGGCTCCGAGCTGATACGACCGGGTGTGGGCGTCGAGTGTCGAAGGTGACGGTGGGAAGATACGTCTAGCCAATCCTCGTGGGGCACAATAGGAGGGCGAGATGGGCTGCCCTCCTCAGCCTGAGGAGAGGAGGACTCATAGATCTTCTCCCAAGCCTAGGAGCAGGTCGACGCATCCTCGGCCATAGATACAGAGACAAAAGAGTCCCACCCTTCTTCAGACGCTGACTGCAGTTAGTGGACATCAACGACAGCCAAGATCGACGTGAAGTTCGGAGCCAGGTTAGTGTTCTTTGTGGCAGTCTTCTGGTTGAGGGAGCATCCAGCCTTAGTCTCTTCTGCAATATTGTGCAGGGGGTGGCAAGCCTGGCCCGAGGCTCCCTACACCGAGGGGCAGAATGCACATCACAGGTAAAAGCACTCAAGGATGACAAGACGAGGCAGCCCGTTCTCCTCAAAGATCTTAGGGAGAAGAATACTCAAAGCCCACTTGTCACCCCCACAAAAAACCCTCGCCGTCGCTATGCATATTTTCACGATGGTGCTTATCTGCCTAGGACTCTCAGGTCCCCTGACTTGGCGTCCCCGGGCCGTGAGACGTTGTCATGCATGGCAGAACTCTGCATGGCCACGCCTTCCAGTCCAGTAACATCCCGAGCCAAAGGATCCTTGGGAGTCCCAAAGAGACAAAACTCCACCGTCTCACCATCACTGAGGAAGCGCTGGAGATTACACGGGTTGTTGCAATGACAGCCTGGCGGTTCACTAAAACATCAACGCCAGTATCCTGATGCTTGATGAATCCGAACCCCGCCCTGATGTTGAATCAAACTACGGTTCCCTTGATCATCTGGACCACCGAAAACTGGGACCTGCTTCTTGCCCTCCCTCAACGGGTCACAGGCAGTAGCAGATGTGGCCGTCATCGTAGCTGATCATCGGCCTCCTCTCTCCGACCTCTCCATATGAACGAAAAGACTGAAGACAGTTAAATCATAGATGCCTGAAGACTAAGCAGTAATTAAGAAATTAAGTGATAATGACAAAACTATTCAAACAGGAATTTTGCGGTTAACAATTAACCGCAACTTAGAGAAAATTCTTTTTTCCAGATCATGTGAAACACTCCACTTTTGAAGTAACGAATAACTTAACAAAGCTTACTGTATGTTTGGCGTGTGTTGTACCGAAATACATTAATGCGTGTGTTGTACCGGAATACATTTGGCCTGTGTTGTACCGGAATACATTTGGCCTGTGTTGTACCGAAATACATTTGGTCTGCGTTTTACTGAAATACATTTGGCCTGTGTTGTACCGAAATATCCCGTGACAGTCTCAACTGTTTCCATTGTGAACGGCTGGTCTAGGAACTCTTGTGTGATGCACGGTTGACAGAGCAACACACGTCCTCAACGCACCAACAATATTGGTGCCTCGCTGATTTCTAAACACAGAAAACTGTTTTATTGTACACAACAATCCATACTGAGTTCGTAAATGCGTGGAGAAAAAACGAGTACCAACAATCAGAATAATGTTAGTACTCCACGGCAACGTGAAGACAGTACTAATTCAGTGATATAGGAAAGGAATGCTTACTCACAAACTTGCCAAATCATATCCTATAACTGTGGTGTGGAACTGCCTTACTATATGAGGTCAGTCACAATAGTATCTCTGTTAAGGCACTGGGGTATAGTAAAGGCACTGGGGTATAGTAAAGGCACAGTGGTATACTAAAGGTTTGCTGTTCACAAACTTGCTAAATCATATCCTGTAGCTGTGGTATGGAACAGCCTCACCCTATGGAATTTGTCACAGCAGTATTTCTGTTCAGGCACAGTTATGCCAAAAGCACAATGGTATGGTAAAGTGGTATAAAAAAAGGTCCGTCGTTCACTAACTTTGCAAATCATATCCTGTTGTTGTGATATGGAACAGCCTTACTATACTGTCACAGTAGTATCTCTTTTAAGGCAAACTTGATAAAATACAGTTTATGCGGTGGTTATACAGTATATGTGACTTGTGTCTACATGTGTGTGTGTTGGGGGGAAGAAGGAGTTAGTCTCGCCCTGTGTGCTCACTGGTGTTCTGCCGTCAATTGAAAGTCATTCTCTCTCTCTCTCTCTCTCTCTCTCTCTCTCTCTCACACACACACACACACACACACACACACACACACACAATGAAATATACGAGTACTGGAGGTTGTTCGTTACACATTTTTTTTCTTATACGTTCCCTGATCAAGGAAACAGTACTGTGATAATTTCTGTTAATTATGCCTGCATCTCTCTTGTCTTCGTGTGAATTTGTGTTTTTTAAGGAAATTAGTAGCGACAGGAAGCTGTTGAATATCTGGGTGGTTGGTGTAATGTGAGAGAGGCTTGATGCACGTAGAGAGAGAGAGAGAGAGAGAGAGAGAGAGAGAGAGAGAGAGAGAGAATGTGCCTTTAAATTTATCATCAGGATCTCAGGTTATATCTTAAAGACTCTGTATTTCTACTGGATGCTTTATTGCCAACTTCGATGTTACACCCACGGACTGTAGTTGATCTCTAACTCTCAGTCTTTCAGGGTAGAGGTAGTGTTTGCTTTGTGTGCGTTGCCCATTGTCACAACTACGCTCTTTACACATAGAACTGTCTCTTCATCAGATTTGGCGAGAGGGCACCTGGTCTCTGCCGATTCATGAGATTCCACTAGGTTTGAGTCATAAGGTATAAGCAACAAACATCCGCTCTCATACATCTGTCTTTAACTGGATAAATAGTTGTCTCCGGACCTGTTATAGATGCAGAGATTGATAGAAGAAAATGTAAATAATTAAACAACACTGATGTAAGTGAATGATAAGAAAATTATATGGCAGGATATTATACCTATACTAAGGGTACACTAGTTTACAGGAAGAATATCTAATTACAGTAATGTACATACATAAGAGAATGATACAATACTGATACATGTTACAGTGATGAATAGTAAAATTACGTAACAGCTACAGTAGTTACACAAGAATCACAATGGTATCGTGAGAGAAGAAGGTTTCGTAATAACTAAATAATAATCACATAATTGGCTGGATGTCCACACGTCTTCACACAAATCAGCATTGCATAGTAAACGTGGAGTGGGTAACGTGGTTGACCGATTATATCATACTCTCACTCAAATTTCTCCAGCTTCAGCGTTAGGTTCTTTCTTTTCGCCACTCACATTTAGCAAGTTTTACTGTTTTCATATTTAGCAAGTTTCACTGTTTCCTTTGCTTCATACTGTAACCTGATTGCATGGAATAATTTGTCCATATGTTTAACACAGCAAAGGACAAAAAATCATGAATACGAAAATAAATCCTACTATGGTGAATGCAGTAAGAGAATATAGATGTATAATAAGAGTTCAAAAAAAGTGATGAAGCAAATGAGATATCTGGACTATAGCATTCATATAAGGAACAGCTGTGATGGGGATTATACTAGAGGAAAACACGGGACAGTGAGAGAGTTTGACCAGCGGACAACGCAAATGTAAGAGATCAAACGGGACATACGGTCGTGAGATAGAATTCAGAGTACACAACCGCAGTATAAAGAGCGTCATTGAGAGGTAGAGGGATGGGAATTAGTCGGAGGAGATCAAGATGACTACAGAACGAACAGGAATATGATGGTTGGAAAGAAAGGTTACTTCAAATATTGGATAGTATAATTCTAGACATAAGAAAAATATAGAATTAAGATTAAATAGACTTAAGAGTAAAGTGAATGCAAACCAATTGCAAAATTAAGCGAAGATCTGACACTGAGACAATGTGTATTGTAACACGACAAATGGTAAATTCTCTACTTGCAACATAAAGTACTGGAAGGTGATATACATTATTTCTGTAATAATATTGATTTTATCATAACACTAAGACATTGAAAACTGTACAGTTGCATACTTACGAGTATTTCATTCATACATGCAACAGAGAGAGAGAGAGAGAGAGAGAGAGAGAGAGAGAGAGAGAGTACAATGACTGTTGCGGCAACATTGCAGTACACACATGTACGAGTATATTTTGGAATATGTGTGTTGTTTTACTGTTACACCCAGTGTGTGTATATTTAGAAATTTCTCTTTTTTTTTATATATATAAATAAGGCCTATTTACTCATGAAGGGTAAACACACACACACACACACACACACACACACACACACACACACACACACACACACACACACACCTAACATTGATGTCTTGACACTGGAAGAACTTACCCTTGACATTCGACAAAAGTCTGCCGTGCCTGACATGAACAGTTAAACCTGTCACCACCTTCACCCACCAGGGTCACTGATAAATTGACGTTTCTTTTCCTGTGGGTTTTGATTTTTTATACTTATCCTTTTTCCTCTCTTCTTCGTCTTAGGTGTATGTAATTCTTCGATTCCTAATCTGATAGCTTGTGAATCTGGCTTTTTTTTTTTTTTTTCCACCATTTACTCTCTCTCTCTCTCTCTCTCTCTCTCTCTCTCTCTCTCTCTCTCTCTCTCTCTCTTCAACACACACGTTCTTGCCACTTTCCATATTTTACTCCATTTTTTCTTCCTTTTAGTACTTGACCCACACTACCATTTGTCTCATGCACCTCCACTATCTTCGCTTTGTAGTTATTGTCCTTTGTCTTTCTTTCACCTAATTTCTGTCTCTTATAATGGTACTTCTCCCACATTCTTTCTCACATTCATCCACTTCCTATTTATTGTTTCTTTTCAACCTGTCCTCCTTCTCTCTCTCTCTCTCTCTCTCTCTCTCTCTCTCTCTCTCTCTTTCATTTCTCTTCGCATTTCTCTCAAAATTTACCAATCATGTTTAAGCTCTCCTTATTAGTAATTGTGTGTTTACGTGTATGTGTGTATGTGACTCCGGTGTGTGGATGTGTGTGCACTTATATGACTTTGTATGTGTATGCGTATGTGTGTATATGACTGCGGTATGTGTATGTGTATTTCTCTGTATGCAAAACAGAAAGGGGGTCAGATGACGATGACCAGACAGGAAGACGGCAAAAATGCCTCTGTCCACAGGGAAAAGCAAACAGTGTGAGACACAGAACTCGGAGGGAGTGACTGTGAAAATCATGAGAGGGGTAGCCACTCTGCCATGTGAGAGAGAGAGAGAGAGAGAGAGAGAGAGAGAGAGAGAGAGTCTACGTGAACACGTTGCCATATTTCACAATCATCCAGCCTGCCAGATACAGCTAAATTTTTACAATACCTTACCCTGCCAACCCAGCAGTCTAGTCACCTACCCGTGTAATGTGGCGCATTTATTCAAAGATATGTTTGCCTTATTTATTAGAGTAATTTCCTTCATTCAGCCATATTATATTTCTTTGAAGCACTAAAGAGCCGTTCTTATATCACCAGCCTAGTAATTAACTATATTTTTTTTTTACTTTTTTTTTTTTTTTTTTTTTTAGCATAACTGTATGTTTAACACTTAGGAGATTTTTCACCCTTTTCATCCCTTCAAGTACCAAGTAATTGATATCAGCCTCACAATAACGAGTTCACACAGACAGTAATTTGTTTCACCAGTCTGGTCATTTACTTTGCCTTCACAGTAATTTATATTACTAAGAAATTCAGTTCAGGAGTGCTACCGGTACTATTCTTCCCCTCACCAGCTATTCAGTACTGGACAGGTAGTGGTGGATACTGATAAATAGATACATACTTGCAGCTAAATATAGATAGAGAGGTCAATAAACCGATAGATTGACAGTTCCTGTGTTCAGCTCACGGTCGTTAAAAATGATTATCATTGAAATAAATACATCAGCTCTGTATATCAAAAGCCTTCACTCCCTTCCCATTCTATCCTTTACTCAACCTTCTTTATCAGCTTCACCTTTCCTTTTACCAAAATCTGTCTCTATGCATTTTTCAACCTCCGTTTTCCTCACTCTCTTTCTCTCCACCTTCTTCACTCCTCATCTTTTCCCGTGGCTTTCTTCCCCACTTTCTTCTTGGATCAACATTTTCCGCTCTACATTTTTCTCCAGTTCTCCTTCCCTCCCTCACGTTCTCTCCAATAATCTTGCTTCTTCCCTCTCGGTCCTTTCTTTCTTAGCCAATTCTTTTTCCCTTTCCCCTTTTTTCCTTCATGTTCCCTCTCGTTTCACTGAAAGCTCCCTTGATCTCTTCTCTCTCCTCATTATTTGGTCTACTTTCTGGGCTTCTCTACCTCTTCCTTTTGCATTCATTTCTTTCCTCTCTACTCTCTTCTCCCTTCCCCTTTTTAGTCTTTCCGTTTTTCTTTTTTTATCCTTTCTACTTTTTCTTCATTAACTGTTTTTTCACTCTTATATTTCTTACTGTGTCTCTTCCTCATTTCCAGTCACTCATTCCTGTACAGATTTGGTCATAAACTAAATCTGCCTTGTACATTTCCATAAAATCACTCACCACTGTCATAAGTTTCTCTGTCCTACTTTTTCAGCCTTACTCGTTCAGTCATTTACTTTTTGTTTCCGGTTTTCTCACAGTCAGTATTTATTTCATGCATTTTTTTTACTTCATATATACAGAGAGAGAGAGAGAGAGAGAGAGAGAGAGAGAGAGAGAGAGAGAGAGAGAGAGAGAGAGATTTATATACAGTAATCAGTTGAAAACTGAAAACGTTTTAGTGTTGTACAAGTAAACGAAAAGCGCACTATACAGCATTAAACTGTAGTCCCTTTTGAAATGAATTACACATTTCCAGTAAAAGAATAAAACATTTTCAGACATTTTAATTCACTACAGTACCAATTAATTCTTATTTTCTTTCAGTCTACTGTGGTGGTTGATCTATTTTGTTCTGTGTGAAAATATTGATCTGACACACAATGTTAATTGGCATTGCTTCTAATACCTCATCAAGAGGAATGTATGTGTGTGTGTGTGTGTGTGTGTGTGTGTGTGCGTGTGTGTGTGTAGTGGGGAGGGAACTTCAGTGTTGAACACCGGTAATTGATATAACATACTTTTTTTTTTTTTATGCGAGGAACAAGGAACCAAAGGCCATGAGCCCGCAGTAACAGTTCCCTCCAAGAGAAAAACATAATACAATAGAGAGCCAAATTCAAGATCCGATCATTTTGAGATGCCTGGACACACTGCGTTTGAAAGACTGGAGATCATAGGCAGCAGGAAATACAGATAGAGGGAGACAGTTCCAGAGCTGACCTGTTGCATAAATGAAAGACTGGGAGTAACGGTTAACTCTTGCATTAGAGAGTTGGACAGAAAAGGGATGAGAGTTTGCTGCCAGACGGGTGCTACGCGCCCGTCGTAGAGGTGGAGGAATGCAAGCAGACAGTTCAGAGGAGCAGTGACCATTAAAGTAGCGATAGAAAAGAGATAAAGATGCAACAGTGCGGCGAAGAGACAGAGGTTGAAGGGAGTCAGTAAGAGGAGGAGAGTTAATGAGACGAAAAGCCTTTGACTCCACCCTATTGAGAAGAGCTGTATGTGGGGAGCCTCCCTACACATGAGAGTTGTACTCCACACAGGGGCGGATAAAACCCCTGTATAGAGTCAACAATTGTGCAAGGGTAAAGAAAGAGCGGAGTCGGCTTAGCACACCCAATCTCTTGGAAGCAGATTTTACAAGAGATGTAATATGATCTTTCCAAGATAAGTCCCGAGTAAATGAAACCCCAAGCATGTTCAAGGATGATGCAGGATTAAGCTGAATATTATTAAACATTAATGGGTATACCTGTGGAAGATTTTGTCGGGTTGATAGGTGTAAGAACTGAGTCTTAGATGCATTAAAGACAACCATATTATTTTTACCCCAGTCAGAGATACGAGCCAAGTCAGACATTAGGTGTGCCATAGCCTCATCCCTTGTTTCTTGAAGTAACTGTTGAGATGGGTGTTGTGGGAACCGAATGGAAAGGTGAAGGGTGGAGTCATCAGCGTATGAGTGGATAGGGTTAGATGTACAGCTTAGAAGATCATTGATGAATAAAAGGAAGAGAGTTGGTGATAGGACAGAGCCCTGAGGAACACCACTGTTGATAGATCTAGGAGAAGAACGATGGCCGTCTACAACAGCGGCTATAGAACGACCAGAAAGGAAGCTAGCGATGAAGGCACAGATAGAAGGATAGAAACCGTAGGAGGGCAGTTTGGAAATTAAAGATTTATGCCAGACTCGATCGAAAGCCTTTGAGATGTCAAGTGCAATGGCAAAGCTTTCGCCAAAGTTCCGAAAGGAGGATGACCAGGAGTCTGAAAGGTAGGTGAGAAGATCGCCAGCGGAGCGTCCCTGACGGAACCCATACTGACGATCGGAAAGAAGGTTGTGATAGGAAAGATGCCTTAAAATTTTTCTATTAAGAATTGACTCAAAAACTTTTGAAATACAGGACGTTAAAGCAATTGGACGATAGTTGGAGGGTTGGGAGTGGTCACCCTTCTTTGGAACTGGCTGAATGAGAGCAAACTTCCAGCAAGAAGGAAAGGTACAAGTTGACAGACAAAGGCGAAAGAGTTTGCCTAGGCAGGGTGTAAGCACAGAAGCACAGTTCTTGAGAACAACAGGAGGGACCCCATCAGGCCCATATGCCTTGTTAGTACTGAGGCCAGTGATGGCAGAAAATACATCAACTGAAGAAATTTTAATGTCAGCCATGAGGAAGTCAGAGGGGAGAAGTGATGGAGGAACAGCACCGGAATCGTCTAAGGTGGAATTGGAGGAGAAAGTCTGTGCGAAGAGATCTGCTTTATCAGTAGAAGAAATAGCTACAGAACCATCAGAGTAGAAAAGAGGAGGGAAGGATGATGAGGTAAAGTTGTTAGAAAGATTTTTGGCAAGGTGCCAGAAGGAGCGGGAAGAATTCGAGTTGGAGAGTTGAGAGTATTTAGTATGGATGAAATTATTTTTAGTAGAACGAAGAACAGACTTAGCACGATTCCGGGCAGAAACATAAAGATGATGTGATTCAGGGGTGGGTTGGCACCGGTACCTTTTGTAGGCCTTCTCCTTGTTGCGGACAGCATTAGAACAAGCGTGATTAAACCAAGGCTTTCTTGCGTTAGTCAAAGGATATGAGAAAGGAATGTATGCTTCCATGCCTGAGAGAATAAGCTCCGTAATGCGCAAGGCACATTCAGATGGCTCACGGCCATGGAAGCAATAATCATTCCAGGGAAAATCAAAGAAGTACTGCCTTAGGGCCTCCCAGTTCGCGGCTCCAAAATGCCACAGACGACGTTTCCCTGGAGGGTCCACAGGCCGTACCGGAGTGATAGGACAGGTTAAGGTAATAAGGTTGTGATCGGAGGAGCCCAACGGAGAGAAAAGATTAACAGAGTAAGCAGAAGGATTAGTTGTGAGGAAGAGGTCAAGTATGTTGGAGCTCTCTCTAAGGCGGTCAGGGATACAGGTAGGGTGCTGTACAAGCTGCTCTAGGTCATTAAGGATAGAAAAGATGTAGGCCTGTTCACCAGGTGGATCCGTGAAAGGAGAGGAGAGCCAAAGGTGGTGGTGAACATTGAAATCTCCAAGAATAGAGATTTCAGAGAAAGGAGAAATGGACAGAATGTGTTCCATCGTAGAAGTAAGATAGTCGAAGAATTTTTGATAGTCAGTAGAATTAGAGGATAAGTAAACAGCACAGATATATTTAGTCAGAGAATGACAGGAAAGCCGAAGCCAGAGTGTGGAGAATTCAGAAGAATCAAGTACAGGAACACGAAAGCAAGATAAGTCGTTGCGTATGTATACACAACAGCCACCTTTGGCTTTGAAATATTATAGAGAAAGTAGGAGGATACAGAAAAGGGTTTGCTGTCGGTTGCCTCAGACAGCTGAGTCTCTGTCAAAAAAAGAAGGTGAGGTTTAGAGGAGGAGAGGTGGTGCTCAACAGAGCAAAAGTTAGATGAAAGGCCGCAAATGTTGCAGAAATGAAGAAGAAGAGAGTCAGACAGTGGTTCCAGGCACCTTGAGTCGTCACCGGGAGAGGGGCAGATGGCGGGGGCATTTATGGTCCCCCCCCCCTGGGGACTCCGAGGCTTGATTAATCGACGCCATTTTTGTTGAATTTTGAATAGGAAGTGTAGTGTGTACTGTGCATGTAGTCTGGTGAAGATAGTTAGAGAAATTTGTACTGGAGAGCATGCTGGCCTACTCTCTGTGTAAATGAGACACTGAAAAAGTTCAGCAAAGGGGGATGGTCAGGAACTATTCCTGAGGGCTGATGAAACGGGAGCTCCAGCACTCCCTGTCATCAGCTTTCCATCCACCTAGGGAGTACTGCCCTGCTCGACTGGTGCTACAGTCTACTCCTCCTACACCTGTACAGGTGTAAAAAATATAAGACAAAAATAGTGTATCCAACTAAAATGGTATCACAGAATCTATTGCCGGTTAAAACACATAAAATACCTGGCATCCATTCAGGAAAAAAAACTAAAACACCTGGTGTAAAAGATGCAGATGATGCGTACATAAAACTTAAATCTAACCCTTCACCTAGCTCTGACCCATTTAGTTTTTTTTTTTTTCAAACCTTTATGAAGGTGAATGAGAGCCGTTCATTTCTGAGTAATAAATCAATAAAACAGCATCCACCAAGTATAATGTCATTAAGGATACAATCAATCAGTAATTACAGAACATAACTGGCAAGGAAAACCAAGAAATATGGAGCAAAATGGTTTGTGTGTGATTTTTTGTGTTTATTTGTTATAGATATTTACGTTCAAAATAGTTCTTCAGTTTGATAGCTTCCTTTCTCCTCTTCCTAAGTCGTTTCCCTTCTACATTTTCCCATTCCCTCAAACTGTTTTCAGTAGCTTTGGATTACTCTCGACCTATATCCAATTCTGTGAAACCTTTTCCTCTCCCCACTCTTCCATTTATCTAACAGTGTGTAGTGCCACAAATTTAATATTCATGTATGTGTTTAGAGGTACTGTAATTTTAAGTTAGATAGGGTGTAACCTGAATATTAGTCTATAAATTCCTATTTTAAGTAGTAATTCATATGTTAATGATTAATGTAGGGTTAACTTTATTTTTATATGTATGCATCTCTATATCTATGCATTGGGTGATGTAATTGTGGATGTTGAGCTATGGGAATTCCGGTCTGGCCGAGTAATGAATAACACATGCGCGCAGCTTTTCCTCTTCCTTTGTGCGTCGCTATTGGGCGCCGAGTTTAAACTTTAAACAGAATAATGATGAATATACAATTCTTTCCGTAACCTAGTTGTGAAATGTTTACTAATGAAGCTGCTAGAACCCAAATATGAAAGATCAACAGTCAAAAAGGCCTAAATAATGTCATTTGTGAGGATTTAAAGGTCCCGTTTATCTTAGCCGTTACTAGATGGCATGAGCTGCCATAAAATTCAAAGTGAGAAAGTGATAGAATCAATATCTAAATTAAGTAAGGAATAAATCCCAAATTTTCCCCAGTTCAATCAAAAGTCCTGGCATCATGGGTACACTGCTAAATAAATTGTAAAAAGAATTGAAACCCACCATATTTCAAAAACACCACCTCATTTGACTTAGCAGTGGCGTCACTAGCATACCCAAGGAGCCCTCTCGAGGTCCAGACGTTGTATATAATGGACGATTCGTTCAGGTGAGCCGTCCACATTTCTTCTTCTTCCCCCTCTTTTTCTTTTTTTAATCCTTACTTGTCATGGACTATATGAAGTAATATTGTTGAAAGTTTAACGTAGGCTCTCGAGGTCCAGACGTCGTATATAATGGATGTTCGTTCAGTCCTCAGACACCGGCGACGTCAGTGTGAGCATGAGGGCTTCCCACAGTATTGTCCAAAGACTAGAGCATACACACATTACACTATCCATGAATTATTATATAAACCAAATGTAGTTGTAATAGTATTACTGATCTATCAAGTGAATTTTATTTTGTAAATAAGAAATGGAAATTTGGAAGTGATGTAATCTAGTAACGGAAGAGCGAAATTCAAAACCATTAACCGTTTTCTTTTTTGTAACTAAGGTTAGGAAGTTAGGAGCATGGAAGGGAACTTAGTGATTGTGAGCAATGATGTAATTTTGAAATGAACCTCGAGGCTAGACAAGCCGAAGTGATTATGTATTCTTAGTGATTATACAATGTTTGAATAGTACCTCGAGGCTAAACAAGCCCGAGTGATTATGAATTCTTATGGATTATGTTTTTTTTTGCTGAATTATTCCTCGAGGCTCAACAAGTCCGAGTGATTATGTTTTTTTAGTGATTATATCGCAATGATGATTATGAACTGTAAATAGTCCTGAATTGATACTGGATTCTAGAGAATTACATATTGAGAGTATATTATATGGATGAAAATGAACACGAGTAATCATTCTTATTGGTTCGAGGCTATGCCAGCCCGAAAAGATAACCCATGCTCGTAAAAAGGTCCCTGTCTTGAGGCTATTGTCGAGCCCAAGAATAACTGACAAAAAGAAAGTATGGTACAATGACTTCATACATCGCTTGTATGTATCAAATTGCTTTCGCCTGGTAACAATGTTGGAGGAATGATCATCCAAACCCTGGTTTTAATGTACAATCTTTTCTCATACTAAAAAGGGTCATGTTATTAAAAACGTTTTGTGAAAATTAGCATAAAATTATTAAAGAGTTAAGTATATATCTTTTCTTATTTTCTTAGTGTACCTAATCAAGGGAATTAGGTCCTCAAGCCTAATTCACTCCCCTTCCAATTCAAGATTCCTTCGCTGAGGGAACGACGACCACCTGTGGTACTGATTAAATCTAAGCTCGGCCAAAAATTACAAACGCTACCAAAATTCTTTTTTTCTTAAATAATTATCATCTACTATACTAAATCGAGTACCACCTGTATTATCCATGGGTAGGTTAACCAGTACCAACAACAGGTAAGATTACAAAATCACTAGCATTGCACTGGATGAACAATAACGGTGGGGATAGAAAAAAATCTATCATTACACTGGTGGCAATAGCGGTGGGATACTCATCGTTCCCAAATTAGTGGCGTTGGTGAGAAAGTGAAGGGAAGTGAATAGCAAAAAGAAGTGAGAATGTTAAGGGTAGCATTGGTTGATCATTCCCAGATATCTCCGCCACTCTATATTCAGAACATCCTGGTAGTAATGAGGTTCAAATAGTGTAACTAGTTGGTATTACCCCTGGGGAAGGGGGGAAAGAATACTTCCCCAGTATCCCTGCTTGTCATAAGAGGCGACTAAAGGGGGCCTTTTTATCTCCAGTCTTTCTCCTTACTGTCCTCTTCTGCTTTTCTGTCCTACCTCTCGTCTTGATATTTCCATGTTTTCCAAGCTTAGTGCTAATTCTTTACTTTTCCTTCTTTCTACCTTAGAATGTTAAGGGTTAGGTTATTCTATGTTCTCTAAACAAATGTTACCCAGAGGCAAACATACACAAAACATCATACACTGTCTTGGGCAATACTTCATCGATTTTGGGACGTCACGAGGTATCGTCCTGGACAACGGAGGAGAGCACAGAAGGTTGAAGTCAATAGCTTGCTGTGGGCGAAAAAAGAGACCATACAGCCGGGTACCTGTAGAAAACTGAATGCCAAATGGGACGGCCCGTATAAAGTGATTGAAGTGCTGCTAGATGGAAGTGTTTATATCATTCAAAATGTATCTAGTGGGAAAATAATACAAAGGGCTGCTGAAAAGGTAAAACCATATTACGGTAATTGTGGATGTTGAGCTATGGGAATTCCGGTCTGGTCGAGTAATGAATAAGAGATGCTGGCAGCTTTTCCTCTTCCATTGTGCATCGCTATTGGGCGCCGAGTTTAAACCTTAAACAGAATAATGATGAATATACAATTCTTTCCGTAACCTAGTTGTGAAATGATTACTAATGAAGCTGCTAGAACCCAAATATGTAAGATTAACAGTCAATAAGGCCTAAATAATGTCATTTGTGAGGATTTAAAGGTCCCATTTATCTTAGCCGTTACTAGATGGCATGAGCTGCCTTAAAATTCAAAGTGAGGAAGTGATAGAATCAGTATCTAATTTAAGTAAGGAATAAATCCCAAATTTTCCCAATTCAATCAAAAGTCCTGGCGTCATGGGTACACTGCTAAATAAATTGTAAAAAGAATTGAAACCCACCATATTTCAAAAACACCACCTCATTTGACTTAGCAGTGGCGTCGCTAGCATACCCAAGGAGCCCACTCGAGGTCCAGACGTCGTATATAATGGACGTTCGTTCAGGTGAGCCGTCCACATTTCTTCTTCCTCCCCCTCTTTTTCTTTGTTTAATCTTTACTTGTCATGGACTATATGAAGTAATATTGTTGAAAGTTTAACGTAGGCTCTCGAGGTCCAGACGTCGTATATAATGGATGTTCGTTCAGTCCTCGGACACCGGCGACGTCAGTGTGAGCATGAGGCCTTCCCATAGTATTGTCCAAAGACTTGAGCATACACACATTACACTATCCATGAATTATTATATAAACAAAATGTAATTGTAATAGTATTATTGATCTATCAAGTGAATTTTATTTTGTAAATAAGAAATGGAAATTTGGAAGTGATGTAATCTAGTAACGGAAGAGCGAAATTCAAAACCATTAACCGTTTTCTTTTTTGTAACTAAGGTTAGGAAGTTAGGAGCGTGGAAGGGAACTTAGTGATTGTGAGCAATGATGTAATTTTGAAATGAACCTCGAGGCTAGACAAGCCGAAGTGATTATGTATTCTTAGTGATTATACAATGTTTGAATAGTACCTCGAGGCTAAACAAGCCCGAGTGATTATGAATTCTTAGGGATTATGTTTTTTTTGCTGAATTATTCCTCGAGGCTCAACAAGTCCGAGTGATTATGAATTCTTAGGGATTATGTTTTTTTTGCTGAATTATTCCTCGAGGCTCAACAAGTCCGAGTGATTATGTTTTTTTTAGTGATTATATCGCAATGATGATTATGAACTGTAAATAGTCCTGAATTGATATTGGATTCTAGAGAATTACATATTGAGAGTATATTATATGGATGAAAATGAACACGAGTAATCATTCTTATTGGTTCGAGGCTAGGCCAGCCCGAAAAGATAACCCATGCTCGTAAAAAGGTCCCTGTCTTGAGGCTATTGTCGAGCCCAAGAATAACTGACAAAAAGAAAGTATGGTACAATGACTTCATACATCGCTTGTATGTATCAAATTGCTTTCGCCTGGTAACAATGTTGGAGGAATGATCATCCAAACCCTGGTTTTAATGTACAATCTTTTCTCATACTAAAAAGGGTCATGTAATTAAAAATGTTTTGTGGAAATTAGCATAAAATTATTAAAGAGTTAAGTATATATCTTTTCTTATTTTCTTAGTGTACCTAAGCAAGGGAATTAAGTCCTCAAGCCTAATTCACTCCCCTTCCAATACAAGATTCCTTCGCTGAGGGAACGACGACCACCTGTGGTACTGATTAAATCTAAGCTCGGCCAAAAATTACAAACGCTACCAAAATTCTGTTTTTCTTAAAAAATTATCATCTACTATACTAAATCGAGTACCACCTGTATTATCCATGGGTAAGTTAACCAGTACCAACAACAGGTAAGATTATAAAATCACTAGCATTACACTGGATGAACAATAACGGTGGGGATAGAAAAAAATATATTATTACAAGTGCAATTTATCCCCGATTCCTGATGACCCATAAAGTCCAGCCTCACCCACCACAATTGACTTCCAAGTGCATATATTTACTTTCCGCCGCCACACCACCAAACACCTTCATGGCTCACCGACCTGTTCTCTGCGACGACTCATTCAACGCGTTACTCTGCACAATTTTTAAAAACTTGCTTCTTTAGTTTAAGTGGTATTTCGTTACCCTTGATAAGAGATACCTGACGTCGCGTAGTGTCGTTAGACTAAATTATGGCTCCGTGTGACTTCGTTAACTGAGGCGCCATGTAGATGATCACTGTCGTTAACCTTCTTCCTTGATTTTGGTGGGTCATCGTTAGTTTGGTTTCGAAATAATGAACTTTGTGATAATATCGCTCTCCTAATTTCAGACTGCAATGTAAGTGTGATGTCTTTTTTTTTTTTTTTTTTTCATGTAATTTTAGTGTATCTGCCTTCAGGTTTGTCTGCTGTCTTGTCCCTTTTTCTGCACATGTAGATTCACAATTATGCAGGCTATTTGCCACTGATCTAAATGAATGTGGTGATTGTGAGCATCAGGGAAATGATACCAATTACTGTGAGTGCTGTGACGGCAGGTAAGGTCAGAGAGAGAGAGGGGGGGGGTGTTCTGTGCCTACTGTCGTGTTATAGTGTGTTGCAATGCCTGTACATGCATCTGTGTGTGTGTGTGTGTGTGTGTGTGTGTGTGTGTGTGTGTGTGTGTGTGTGTGTGATTAATTCAGCCAGATTAATCAATTATGCCACCTGCGAATACGCGACAAAAATAGATAAATGGTGCAACTGCAGAGAAGCTACAGAGGGTGAGAAAATGACACACACACACACACATACACACACACACACACACACACACACACACATTAAAAATCGCACAAAAACAATTAGTAACACACACACACACACACACACACACACACACACACACACACACACACACACACACACACATTAAAAATCGCACAAAAACAATTAGTAACACACACACACACACACACACACACACACACACACACACATTAAAAAATCACACAAAAACAATTGGTTAAACACACACACACACAACAGGTGAGGACCTCTCTCTCTCTCTGTCTGTCTGTCTTATACTCCTGTTTTCTCCCCGTTCCCTCTCGTCTGTTCTTCCCTCCCTCCCTTTATCCCTCAGTTTCCTCCCCCCGCCCACCCCCACAAAACGGAAACTAATGAAAATATCATAAACCAAGGCTGGTGGTGATATCAGTTTTCCGCCGAAGATGTGTCGTAACCTCTCATCGCTTTCTCTCTCTCTCTCTCTCTCTCTCTCGGGACACTGTGGGTGGGTACTGGGAAAAAGAGAAACTTAAGAAGAAAAATAAGGGTGAAATTTTACCTCTTATGGTGACTTTTTGGGACCTAGTGGATGTGCAACATTTGTGATGAGAGAGAGAGAGAGAGAGAGAGAGAGAGAGAGAGAGAGAGAGAGAGAGAGAGAGAGAGAGAGAGAGAGAGAGAGAGAACGGTAACAATGACGCAGTAACATGAGACAGTCAGAATAGGATACTACTACAAAGGATTCCACCTGACCCTATAATCAAGCACGAAACAGTGCAATGTGTCCCCAGCAGTTTTAAATAGAGAAGTTTCGTGACAACTGGGTGGGGAGTTGGAGTCCTTCTTTACAAAGTGAATGGCGTGCAGTACGACTGGAAAATGTGTGGCGTTCAAACAAAACATATCGACTTGCCAGTTTTGTGTATTGGGGAGTGGTATTTATTGAGAGAGAGAGAGAGAGAGAGAGAGAGAGAGAGAGAGAGAGAGAGAGAGAGAGAGAGAGAGTTCGTGAATGGATAACCAATTGTTTTAAATGGTGGAAGCACACACACACACACACACAACTGAAAAGCATAAACCACGAGAGCAAAATGACACATACAAAAGCTGAATACACACACACACACACACACACACACACACACACACACACACACACACACACACACACACACATATGCACGCACGCACACACACACACATTATTTTTTAATGACAATGATATTAACTGGATAACCTAAACTTTAATTACATTTAGGTTTGTGTTTTTAAAGGTAATTTTGTTAATTATTTGTTATATTCTTTTAATTCTTCGTTCTTTTGTTCGTTTCAAGTTTCGTTTTTTTTTTTCCTCATTGTGTTGATGAAATTGTTATATTGAATTTTTGATTATGTATCTTATTTTGTTCTCGATAGCTTTGTGTCATGTTTCCTTTTGCTTTCACTTATTGTTTCAGTTTTTAATTTCCTTCAGGCTAGTATTTCTACATTTGTCTTATTACTGTCTACGTCTACGTTACTGTTTTGTTTCTGCCTCATTGATTTCCTAATATCTCAATTATTATTAAAATTTGTCTATTCCCGTCTCTTTCCTTTTCTCTGTTTTATCATCTTTCTAAACTCTTTAAGCCATTTCATTTTTTTCTTACTTCCCTCATCCCATTTTGCACTGAAGATGTTTTCTCATTTTCTCCAATCACTCATTTCATTTCCCTCTCTCCTACTCATTTTCTCACATTCTCCACCTAATTTCATTTTCTTCCCACTCATCTCCAGCCTTTTCTCCCCTTCTCGTCTAGTCGTTCCCCTTTCATTATATTTTTATTCTCAAGTCCTTCTCGCCCAAAGTGTGGCCATAATTCTGTCCATATTATCCTGTTTATTTACCATTTTCTCTTCCCTATATTGTATATTTTTTTCCCTTTCAGTCTATTCTTCGTCATTTCATTCTTTCTTTCATTCTTTTTCTATGCGTTCTCTTTCCCTTTATTTCCTAGAAATCTTTTTTTTTTCTCTCTCTCTCCCTTCGCACACCTAATAATTTTCCTTCTTTCTCGCACTGCCCCCCCCCCCCTCGTAATGTATCCTATTACCTCCTTGCCTTACCCCCACTACTCCCTCCCCTCCTCCTATTCTCCTCCCTCACATTACTTTGTTTCTCATTTTCCCCTCATATTTCTTCCTCCAGCCCTCCACTTATCTCTGTGTACCTGCTTCCATCTGAACACTCTCCTGTCTCCCACCTTTCACTCCCTCCTTTCTCCTCCTGCATCTCTATTCCTTGCTCTCCTCGCCTCATTTTCCCTTTATGTTTCCTCCTCCCTTCTTCTTTCCTCTCCCCGCTCTGTTGTTGGCCCTGCCTTCCTCATATTTTCTCATTTCCTTCCTTTCCTCTCCTGTGTTCCCTTTTTTTCAAACTTTTCTTCAGTCATTCGAACGCAGGTCCATAACCCTCAGCTGGTATGTGTGTGTGTGTGTGTGTGTGTGTGTGTGTGTGTGTGTGTGTGAGAGAGAGAGAGAGAGAGAGAGAGAGAGAGAGAGAGAGAGAGAGAGAGAGATTAATCGAAGGCATCCGGGAAAAAAAAGGGGGAGATAAAAAAAATAAAGTGGCGTTAAAAGAACAGAAAAAAAAAATTGTACTGTGAAAAGTGTAACGAAAAACAAATACAGAACAAAAGGGTTTAGTAAGAGAGAGAGAGAGAGAGAGAGAGAGAGAGAGAGACAGACAGACAGACAGACAGACAGACAGAGACAGACAGACAGACAGACAGACAGAGAGAGAGAGAGAGAGAAAATAAAATTCCTTTTTGATCGCGTGCCTGCGTCGTGCTGTATTAGCCGTAAATATGACACACAGGGACAAGATAAGCAATACACACACACACACACACACACACACACACACACACACACACACACACACACACACACACACACAAGAATAAACACTGAAAAAGTACTAGTCGATAGCGTACCTACGTCATGCCAGAACAGACGTAAATATGACACAGGTGTAAGGTAAGCATTACATAACATGCTTACATACATACATGCTTGCATACATGCTTACATACATACATGTTTGCATACATACAGTGACACACAGTGCAGGAGTAGCCTACCAGTCAATGGCGTACCTGCGACACTTTGAAATAGCCGAAAATATGACGGAGGTGCAGGGCAGAACACTGGGCAGTTGGCTGTACTGGGAAGGCCTGTGAACCAGAGAGCCATGTAAGTACTTTTCAAGTAAATGATTATTTCATTTTCTTTATAATAATGAAAGGATGAATGTGGCTATCAAAGGAGTCCTTTGTTTTGTCTTTCCCCTCCTTCTTCATCTTACTGTTTCTTCTCACGTCCTCCTCCTTTCCCTCATGCCTTCCTTGATTCCTTCTCCCCCGTCCCTGTCTCCTTAACCTCTTGATCTTCCTCCCCGGACCCAGCCTTATCACCATTTGCCTCGGCTTTGCAAAACAAAGTAAAAAATGTCTCTCATGCATTTCCTCCTTCCTTCCTTCCGTCCATTTTTCCTCATTCTTATCTTTCCGCCCTTGTTTATCTTTCTATTTTTACCTCTTTTGTATCTTATCGCCGTTCCTTCAGTTTTTCCTCTAAATGTCTGTTTTATTTCCATCCTTCCCTTAAAAAGTCAGTCTTTCCTTCTTCCCCCCCCCCCTCTTCTTGTTTTGATTATTTTCCACCATTTTACTTGATTCTTCGTTTTTTGTAAATAACCCTATCTGTCTATCTATCTATCTATTGCCAGACGCCTCAATCCCGTTTGGGGTGGCCACAAACAAATCGCCTCCAAGTCGCCCTGTCCCCCGCCATTTCACTGCCCTGCTCCCAACTCACACCCCCCTTTCTCATATACCTCTCCACCCCATCCCTCCATCTCATCCTCGGCCTCCCCCTTCCTCTTCCCCCCTCCACCTCACTCACATACACTCTCTTCGTCAGTCTTTCACCCTCCATCCTCTCCACATGGCCAAATCACCTCAGTGTGTTCCTCATAACGCTTCCTATCACATCCACATCAACACCACAACGCTCCTTTATATCCTCATTCGTCAGCCTGTCTCTCCATGTGACTCCACAGGCTCCTCATAAATAACTCATTTCCACTGCTCTCACTCTTGACTTGTGTCCTTCCAACAAAGTCCAAGCTTCACTTCCGTACGTTAGAGTTGGTATCACAATACTGTCATGTAGTAACTTTTTCACTTCCATGCTCACTTCCTTGTTTCTTATCACTGCTTTCAAAGAACCAGCAACCTTTCTTCCCTGCTGTACCCTTTCAAGCACTTCACCCTCCAAACCTCCATCCTTACTCATCACACTATCCAAGTACTTAAACGTACTCACATTTTCCAATTCCTCACCATCCAACCTCGCTGTACATTCACTGACTTCACCTCTTTCAAAGACCATCACTTTACTCTTCCCTACATTCACCTTTAGATTCCGTTTCTTACACACTCTCTCAAACTCATCCACCAAGCCTTGCAGCTCCCATTCGTCTTCACTCAACAATACAGTATCATCTGCAAACAACAGTACAGGGAGTTTCCAAACACTATCCTCTCTCACCAGGGCCACTCCAACATCCACTACCCTACCTTGTACCTCTTTTATTATCCCATCCATGTACAGATTGAACAACCATGGAGACATGACACATCCCTGTTTCAAACCAACTTTCAAAGAGAAAAATTCACTTAGTTCACCATCCACACGCACTATAGCCTTCGCACCATCGTACATACTCTTCACAGCATTCAACAACTTCCCATCTACTCCATATATTCTTAAGACTTTCCACAATCCTTGTCTATCCACCCTGTCATATGCTTTCTCCAAATCCATGAAAGCCGCATACAACTTCTTTCCCTTCTCTAGAAACTTTTCCACTAAAGATCTAAGAATGAATATCTGATCTTCACAACCTCTTCCCTTCCTAAAGCCTCCCTGTTCTTCTCCAACTAATTTCTCTGTTCTTTCTCTAACTCTGTCAATAAGTATCCTACCATACACTTTTCCTATTATACTAAGAAGACAAATGCCCGTATGATTACCACACACTTCTTTTTCCCCTTTTCCTTTGTACAAGGGAATAATTATACCTGACTTCCAATCCTCCGGGACTCTACCTTCCTCCCAGGCCAATCTGCACATCTTCCATATCCATTCCACTACTATTTCTCCCCCATGCTTCACCATTTCACCATACACTCCATCAATTCCTGGGGCTTTCCCCGATTTAACTTTCTTCATTGCTTCCACAACTTCTATCCTACTGATTTCTTCCTGTCTTCTCACCTCCCTCCTTCTCCCAGCCATTCCCCAGCCACTTATACTCGCATTACTTCCATCCTCTACGTTCAACAATTCCTTAAAGTGTTCTCTCCATCTGCTCACTTTTTCTTCCTTCTCCACTAGTAATCTACCATTTTTATCTTTCACTCCCCTGCTAACTTCACTTCCACCCTGTCTTACTTTTTTCACCTCTCTCCAGAACATTTTCTTACAGTCCCTCCACTTTACACTCAAATTCCTTCCAAATTCCTCATCCACTCTCTTCTTGCTCTCTCTTACTAATCTTTTCACTTCTCTCTTTCTTTCTACATATAACTCTCTCTTCCACCTCTCATCTTCTTCCACGCCTCTATTTCTCATCCATTCATTGTATGCTTTCTTCTTTTGTGCCACAGCCTGTTTCACCTCTTCAGTCCACCACGCTGTTCCTTGCACCCCCCTCCGTCTTCTCTTCCTTCCACACACCACATCACATGCTGCACATATTTCTTCTGTAAATATGCTACACACACCTTCCACATCTCCCATCTGCTCCAATTCATATTTGCCCAATCGTTCCTCCACTTCTCTCTTATACTCTGCCTTTTTCTCATCCTCTTGTAACCTTTCCACTCTCCTTGCAACTACTCCTTCCTCTTGTCTTTCCCTTCTTCTATTCCTCCATCATACTTGAATTCTAATTCTGGATACCATCAAGTAGTGGTCAGAAAGTCCACTCCCCCAGCCTCTATACACTCTTGCATCCTTTACACATCTTCGCATCCTTTCATCCACACACACATAATCAATCATTGCCTTCCTTTCATTCTTTTTACCACCCACCCTTCTCATCACTCGCCATGTATACCTGTGGATCATTTTATGCCTGAAGAGGGTATTGGCTATCACCAACCCCCTCCCAGTACAAATGTCCACTAACGCACTCCCATTCTCATCTATCTCAGCAGGCACACCCCACTCACCAACTATTCCATCCACCTTCACATTCCCAACTTTTCCATTCATATCACCAATCAAAAACACTCTCTCATTCTTTCCAAACTTTTCCATGCACATTTCTACATTTGTCCAGAACTCTTCTCTCACTCTTCTAGCATGATCTTGCGTTGGTGCATACACACACACAATCGCACACATTTGTATTCCAACTTTCAACTTTACCCACACAATCCTTGACCCAACTGATCCATACTGTCTTATGCTCCTCTTCCATCTTTTACTCACAACTATACATATTCCTTCCTTTGCCCTCTCATTCTCACCTACTCCTGCACATATACCCCATCCATACGCCCATTCTCTCACACTTTCTCCTCTCCATTTTGTTTCAGTTATTCTACATACATCCACTTTTGCACCCTCAAGCACCTGGACAATCTCTTTCTCTTTCACCTCATCATTCGCTTCCCTTACATTCCAAGTTCCAATTACCATGTCCTTTGTCCGGTCCTTGGTCGTCATCGTTTGGTCAGATAAGGTTTATATCCATTTCTTAACAACTTCCTTTAATTTTTTCTTCCATATTCACTTGCTGTCACCTTTATCCTGTCAGGAGTTTTCCCTCCTACTCTCTCTTTTATCCGCTATTTCTCTAGCATTTTCTTGCCCCTTCATCCTTCGCTCCTCTCTCATACTTTTCTCAGCGGCTTTCACTTTCTCCATTTCTGTCACATACTCTGCCTCCTTTCGGTCGTCTTGTGAATATTTTCTCGTCTTTCCTTCCATCCATTGCTTTGATGTGGTACCGTTTTGTGAATCAGCACGGCGCCTTAACTTTCTGATACCACATGCTATTGTTACCTTATTAACTTCATGATAATACCACGTGCTATTGTGACATTTTTAACTTTGTAATATAATGTGTTACGGCTACCCTATTTTTATTTAAATAACAGTCAGAGAAAGGAAAAGCAAATGAATAATATAATAACACATACACTAGATTACAGGTGTCCACCATTCATAAAAAATCTTTAAAGTTGGACTTGAAAGCCGTAGGCTGAGGTCTGAGGGGAAACCTCTCTGGGGAAGCGAGTTCCAGAGAGATGCAGTTCGGAGAATAAAAGAATTCTGAAAGACAGAAGTTCTACAATATGGCAGTGTGACAGTCCAGTCATGAACGCTACCAGATGCCCGTGTTGCGTGGTGGAAAGCGTGGAGGGATGGCACAATGGATGCAACTTCGCCTGACCATGTACCGTAAAAGTATCTTTTAAAATAAGCAAGGGAGACAACATTTCTTCTAGCTTGTAAGGGAGGTAGGTCATTTGTAATAGTAGGGTTATTAATAATTCTAACAGCTTTGTTCAGAATTTTGTTCAGTTGTTTTAGTGCAACCTCTCCACATCCAGTTTACAAGAGTGAGCAATATTCCAGCTGAGAGTGCACATGAGTCTTGTAAAATATAGCTAACTGCTCGTCAGTGAAGAATTTTGGACTCTCGACAATAATCCGAGTTTCTTTGAAGCAGTTTTAGCAAGTGATTTAACATGAGAGGTCCAGCTAAGTACATTGTTGTCACACACCGAGGATTTCAATACTTTTAGAGATAGAAATTTATGCAGTATTGAAGGTAATAAAGGAATCAGGCAATATCTGTCTATCAGTATACATGTGGTTTTCCTAGCGTAAATGAGACAATGTTATTTTGTTCCCATTCAGTGATCTTAGATAAGTCTTCATTTATGGAGACTGTTGTACTGAGTTGCGAGTTAGAGATAATAAACTATGTGAATGGGTGTTTATGTGTGAATGAACTGTGAGGTGTTGAGTCATCTGCATGTGAATGGATGAGATTATGGGTGACAGATAAGAGATGATTAATATGAATTTGGAATAGGGTTGGAGTCAGAACTGGTCCTTGTGGCTCGTCAGTATTAATCGAATGGAAATTTTATCATACATCTTCTATTTTTACTCTTACATTTCTGTCGCTGAGATATGAGGAAATTAGAGAAATAAAGATGATAGGCCATGGCAAGGAAGTTTGGATAACAGGGAACAGCGCCACACTCTGTCAAAACCTTTATAAATATCCAGGGCTACTGGAAGAGTTTTTATATGTTTGTCAATTGATTGATGGATGTTATGAGTCAGGAGACTAAGTATATCAACAGCGGATTTTTCGTGGCGAAAACCTTACCATCTATCACTAATTAAGTTGTTGGATTCAAGATGGTTAACACTGTCCTTATTATTTACAATCTCAAATACTTTACCAGGAGAAGGTGTGATAGCTATTGGTCTGAAATCAAAGGAGTCAGAGGAACTTCCTTTCTTCAGATTTGGGTGGATATTGGCTTCTTCACAAGAATTAGGGAACGAAGAAGTACATATGCATAGACTGAATAATTTAGCCAGAACAAGAGCAAGTCCTGGGAACACCTTTTCAAAACAATTTGAGGGATTCTATCTGGACCTGGAGCTTTGTTGGTTGGCAAATTGTCTAGGAGTGATTTTACATAACGAGATCTTGTCTGTATCTTATGTGGAGCATATTCGGGAGAGTCAAGTTCTAGTACAGGGACTTTATGGCTGACTTCCTATAAGGTAGAATTTCTGTCAAATGTACTGGCAAAGGTGTTTGCTATATCAAGCAGGTCTTTTATAGTGTTACCATATGAAGATTTTAGTGTGAGAATGGGTGACGACTTTTTAAAGTTATTGAAAGAACTGAGAGTTGACAAGAATATTCTATTGTCATTATGATTATTTAATAGTTTGGATGTTAGTGGTAGGTGGGGATGCTCACCATCCACTAGCACGATGTACAGTAGTGTTGCCCTTGGTAGGCTCCCCTTTCCTCTCCTCTTTCCTTCTTTCCTTCCTTCCTTTTATGTCCCTCTTTCCTTCTCTCTCCAGTCATCTGTCGGTGGGTGACTCCACACTGAGTGAAAAGCCAAATGGTTTCTTGTACACCAGAGAACCATTTACTACGCTGGGTGTCAACCATGAAACCAAAGTATGGCGCCTGGTGGTTTAGTGGGTAATTAAGGTGCTCAAACCGGATTGAACCTGTGCCATTTTATATCCGAGGGGTGCTTGGTGTTTATTGCTCATGTAATTGCTCTCAGGGATGAGTGAGGTTGGTCACTCTCATCTTAAATGTCAGGACCAAGTTGCCTTGCCCCGGGATCCTACGCTCCTCATCGGGCAACACAGGTTTAGATGATAATGAATAGTTTGGATACTTCGGTCTGAAGAAAGTTTGATTTACCGAGTCTTATTACAGCATCTGCATGGTTTCTACCAATTTTAAATTGACTGAACTATTCCGATTCTTTTTCATTATAAGTAAAAGTTATATGCTGAAGACTTTTGGGTCGCTGCTCTGGCACAATTGCTGTCAAACCATTTTGGGGAGTGCAGTCATTTAGTGAAGTGCGTACTGGGTATGAACATTTCCGTACCAGACTGCATTAAGTCATTAATGTCGAACTGGGGTAGAATTGATGTCACTGGAGAATAAAGACTGCCATAGAATATAAGCAAGATAATTTCTTAATTCATCCCAGGGCATCAAATTGCCATCTCGTCACTCTGACAGTTTTAGGAAACTGACTAATGAGGCTTTGATGAGATTGTAGTCGGAGGATCCAAGTGGTGACAGTACTTCTATACTGTACTGATCTGGATTATTTGTCAGGAGTAGGTCCACGAGATAGGCGTTATGGTCAGGATTATCTGGTATTTTGGGTCATTGTTTTACCAATTGCGTGAGATTGAACGATGCTGCAAACAGCTCGCATTCTAGACCAGTATCATCAGTCCTGGAAGAATGCAATAATCATTCTACATTGTGGATGTTAAAATCACCCAAAACGGTAATTTCAGTGCTAAGGGTGAGGCTAAGGTTAGTCAACTGTGTGGATATGGAGTCAACATCAGTCCTGGCAGAATGCAATAACCATTCTACATTGTGGATGTTAAAATCACCCAAAACGATAATTTCAGTGGTAAGGGTGAGGCTAAGGTTAGTCAATTGTGTGGATATGGAGTCAAATAAGCTGGGTTCAGAAGAAGCATTGAGGGAGCGACAAACTACACAAATATGTTGGTAATATTTAGATAATTTAGTTTGTATAATGAATAATCAAAATTAGCTAAAGTAAAGTTTAAAAGAGTGTCAACTGCAAATCCAGATTTGATATAACAACAAGTGCCACCCGTGTTTTGGAAGTATGTGAAATGGTAACCAGGAAAACAAAATAGGATTATGTCAGTAGTATGAGAGATTTTGCTTTCTGTGAGGGACGGGCCTAGAGGGGATAGTGATTGGAGGAAAAAGTGAATGGAATTCAGATCGGTACTAAGACCACGGATATTAGTGAAATATAAGGCAGAACCTGCACTTGTCCACTGTCGCGCATGAGCAGTGTTTGCAAGAACTGCTGTTGGCACACTCGCTTGATTGTGACCACGAGGACCCTGTGCCGCGAACCCTACCCTGCTGGTGATGGCAACCCGAGATACCACCGAATTTACTAATAATAATGCAGCGACCATTACTAAGGAGGGATGTAAATAAAAGATTCACTGTCTAATGTGTATGTAGCGTGGTGTTGACAGTTGAAGGTAGAGGTATTATGAGAGTACGCTGGCCTACTCTCTGTGTCAATGAAAACGCTGAATTTGTTCAGCAAAGGCAGATGGTCAGGAACAGGTTCTGAGAGCTGGTGAAACAGGAGCCCCAGTTCGCCCAGACACCAGCTTGCCATCCACTTCGGGAGTACTGCCTTGTTGGACTGGTGCTAAAGTCAGTTCCCTTATTCTCTCTGTCATGGATAGTATGTTTTCACCCCCGTTTGTTTGTTAGTTCGTTTGTCTGTTAGAAGTATTATTCAAGAACTAAAAGAAATATTTGAACCAAATTTGGTGGGTAGATAGCCCATGTCCCTGGGAACAGCCGATTAACTTTTGGGACCGATCCGGATTGTATGGCAGACTCTGGATCCGGAAAACTTTTTTTTTTTGTGAAACGCTAATCAGTGATGAGAAAACCTAACTCATTATGAAGAGTGGTTTGGAAAGTACATTGCCCTTGTCGGAGAGATGCACTCCACTTAGTGCCCCTCTTGTTAACTTTATGATAATACAACGTGTTATTAACTCAATGGTAATGTCATGTATTATTTTTCCCTTATTAACTTTATGATACCACGTGCTATTGTTATCTTATTACCTTTATAACAATGTTATTTGTTATTTTCAGTTTATTAACTTATAATACCACATGTTATTGCTACCTTATTGAGTTTATTATAATAGCACGTGAAATTATTATTGTTTCCTTGTTAACTTTAAGATAATACTACCTCTTACTGTAACCTTATTGATTTACTGCCTCATTTTATCTCTCCTCCCTTTTCCTACTTCCCATACCCCTTCTCACCCTCCCCTTCTTTTCCACTATTCTTCCCTTCTTTCTTCACCTCTGCTTGCTGCACTTTTTCCATCCATCCATCCATTATCAAATCCTACGTTGCCCCATGAGGAGCGTAGGAGCCCGAGGCTAAGCAGTTAGTCCTGACATTAAAGATGAGAGTGACCAGCCTCACTCATCCCTGAGTGGCATTACGTGAGCAACAAACCCCAACCATCCCTTGGATATAAACCTTCACCGGCTCAATCCGATTGGAGCACAATGATTACCCACTAAACCACCAGGCGCCAAAATTTGGTTATATGGTTACAACCCAGCGTACTTCTCTCTTTATTGTACTCTCTCCTTTCCTTCTTCTTTCAGTTCATTCCTAACACGCAACTTGTGCTTCTCCTATTTCTTTTTTTCCTTCTTACTTTTCCCTACAATCCCCCACGTGACCCTGTACCACTTCGCCACTCTCCTCTCTGATTCCCCTTCCCTTCTCTTTCCTTCCCCTATCTTCCTTTCTCCTCCCTTCTCTTCCCTTCCCTTCCCATCACCTCTCTTCCCTTCTCATCTTTTCTCTAATCTTCTTCTCTCTTCTCATTTCATCTCTTCTCTGCTCTTCCTTTCTCTTCTCTTCCCGTCCATTCCATTCCCTTCTCTTCTCTTCCTTTCCCTTCCCTTCCCTTCTCGTCTCATCCCTTCTCTTCTCTTCTTCTCTTCCCGTCCCTTCACTTCCCTTCTTTTTCCTTCTCTCCCCATTCCTTCCCTTCCTTCACCTTCCTTTGCTTTCCTTCCATTCCTTTCCCTTCCCTTCACTTCCCTTCCCTTCCCATCCCTTCCCTACTCTTCTCTTCTCTTCTCCTCCATTCCCATCCCTTCCCTTTTCTTCCTTTCTTTTCCTTTCCCTTTGCCCTTGTTTCCTCGTGCCTCCTTCCATGCTCCTGATTGCTTGTGGTAATAATCCCCCAGAGTCTCAGAAGGGGGGATGAAGTGGGGGAGAAGGAGGCGTGAGTCTGATGCTGAACGGTGTATTGCATCAGAGAGAGAGAGAGAGAGAGGAATGGGGAGGGGGAGAAGGGAGAAATGCCTGATCATGTCAAATCCAGTGAATATCTAAGGAACCACGACGATCGCTGCATTTCATACCTCATTCACTTTCCCAAACATCTTCCTTTTCCATTGTCAAACGCTTTTCTCTCCTTTCGAAACTGTCCTACTGTATGTTTTCTTCCAGGGTCTCTCCTCTCCTCTCCATAATCTTCTCTCTATCCTCTCATTCTTCCAGTCTCCTCTCTGCACAGTTTTCATGCTTCCATTTTCTTACAGTTACTTCCTCTCCCCACACTCTTCACTCTTTGACCCAACATTTCTCATTTTTGTATTTTTCTATCCTCTCTTTTCCTCCAACAATTACTTACTCTCCATATTCTTCCTCATTGCATGCAAACTTTCCCCCGTAAAACTCACTCCCATTCATCCATTCAACAAATTACTCCTTTCAGTTCATTCTCCCCCTCCTCATTTCCTCTCATGGCCTTTAAACACCTCCATCTCTCACTCCCTTCTTCCTCAAATTCCCTCCACGTCCCCATGTTACCCTCTTACTTCACTGTCCACTTTCCCCTTAGAATCTCTCCATTCCCTTCCCTCGCATCCCCTCTATTATTTTTACATCAGATGAACAGAGGGAAGAAAAACAAATAAGATAAACTTATTCTCGTAGTCCCTCTCCCTTCTTCCCTTCCTCTGTCTTCACCTCTGATATTTCCATTCACTCCAGCAAAGTAAAGTTCCACTTCCGGAAAACTAACAATCAATTCTCACAGGAGACAATGTAGAGAAACCACTATAAGAAGTTTATACAAGTCTTACCACGGTAAATGAAGTCTGATTTGTATTGAGGTGCCACGTTGAAGAGAGAGAGAGAGAGAGAGAGAGAGAGAGAGAGAGAGAGAGAGAGAGAGAGAGCTTGGGCATCTGTGATTTGATATGCACGCCACTCACAGTACAAATTGTCCACTTCCTGACTACATACCTGGCACCAAACGCCGGATATATGTGTGTAAAATTAAATATTGTTTTAAGTCACCCCACTCTTGCTTTACATTTTATTCAGTCTCATCCAAGTTTCATATGACTACTTGTGGTATTTCATTTCTACAGTATACATGTTTAGTTTTTAGTGATAGGAAGAAATCTTATGAATGACAGGTTAGACATGTAAAAAAGTTAGTTTTTGGCCATTTACGTAAAATGTACGGAAAGTAATGGTAAATGTCAAGTTTTTGGTTGTACTGTGTTGTGGTGTTTCTCATATATGACAGCTGCCTGTTATCAGCAAATCCTTCTTGTCCTCTCTTCCCTTCATATATACCCTTTCACCATTTCTTCATACCCCAATACCTTCCACTCCACTTTCACCCGTTCCTTACACCCCAAAACCTCCCTCTCCACTTTCACCCTTTCCTTACGCCCCAAAACCTCCCATTCCACTTTCTTATCGCTTCCCTTCACATCTTATGCCCCACATAAATCTCATTCCTCCACCTCTGTCCACATGTCCCTCACTCTTTTCTCCCACCCCAGTACCTCTCACCCCTATTCCTCTCACTCCTCCACTTTGACATCGCCTCCCTTAACAATTAATACTCTACATTCATCTCATTCCTCCTCCTCTTTCCTCTCTAACTGGCTACCCTTGATAACTTCACTCGCCATCATACGCACCACAGTCTTTCCTTACCCAAACCATCCTCATCCCAGGAACCATGATTTTCCTATCCAACCCCCCCCCCATATGAACTCACACATTCAAGTTTAATAGCGTTGTTCCGTTACGATTTTTTTCCTAACACGTACAATATCGTATGATGGTAGAAAAAATAAAATTACAAACTATACTCAGTTTTTTTTATCGAGGCGAAGATTCACTTGACAGGTTGGTGCTTATTGGCTGAATGCAACATTACTTCATAATCTAGCATTATTAACTGACAATAAATATCTGAGGGGGAAATTTGGGTTAGTAAATATTTTTTGGACATGTTACATTCAGCCAGTCATCATCAACCTGTCAAGTGCACCTTCGCCTCAATAAAAAAAAAAAAACTGGGTATAGTTACTTATTTCCTTGTTGTGTAGTCACATTAAGGAAGTTTAGTTATAACGATTTATGTTATATAAGGTATGAAATTTTGGCATCAGAGACAGGTCTGTGGCCTTTAAAAGAAGTTTAAGGTAATTCATATTTGGAATATATACTGTACTTAAATTAACCTAAGGTAGCTTTTTTGCGTAATATCAACAAGATTTGAAGACAAAGATGTGGAATAACGTATGATGCATTTTTACATTCGTCTCAATAACTGGCTAACTGTATGCTTAACTGTAACCATGTTCATTTCAGATGTTAAGAGTGACCATAGTTATGTTTCTGTAAAGGTACAGCTTTACAGCTTTTGTGGCTTTCTCCACAACGTGTTACAAAGATAACACTGAGCACATTTGAATTCGGTACTTTCCATTAGGCTAAATGGCAAAATATTCAGCCACAATTCTCAGGAAACTTTTTTGTCATAGAATTTTCAACCATATAGCTGTATCTCAATTAGTTCTTGAGACATTTCAATTTCAAATACTCATATTTTCCATCACAGATGAGTATATGACATTCAAAAAAAGGTCAAGGTCATTTATGTTTGGCACAAGTACTTAGGTTACCCTAGGATACCTTCCAGAATAATATAATCAATATCTAAGGAAAAGAAACGTCAAGAATAAATAATAATACTTACGAAGACAATAAGCTTCGCCATATATCGGGCGATGTTTAATTATTCTTTGCAATGAAAGAGTTTAAGGTGGTGCTGGTGGGTGTCGACGGAGGGATATATCAGAAACCAGTATGCTGCTGACGGTGTCCTCGTTCTCAAGGGGATGTGGTACTTAACTCGTGCATTAGAATTCAGTTTAATTTTGCATTGTTACTAAGCTTAAGTGTGACAGAGTTCATTAGAACGGCAGTGAAAGTCACTGGAGTGGGCTAAAATATATATGGCAAACCTATCCGCTACAATTTCCTTTTTTTTTTTTTTTTTATTGTCATTACAGCCAACCCCACCCAGTGAAGCTTGTAGTGAAGATTCATTGAACCTGCCACCTACCACGGCTGCTGTCAAAGCATTACCCAAGTTGTCTGGCACCTTCATTACCTCGGACGCCTGTGGCTCATCCCCAAAACCCTCTTCTTCATACAGCTTCGTGCAGGAGAGCAATGGATAAAGCACTAGAGGTCATTCAGATTGCATGCAGATTCCAGTGAGTAGCTGTTTATAATCTCTTTATATTTCATGCAAATGAATGGATTACTAAGGTTCGAAAATAATATTATTTTTGTATTCTTTCTGTGTTGTACTTTTCATCCTTTCAGGCCGTGGTTGTACCGTTGCTAAGGCCAGGCTGACGAAGATAAATTATTGTTACTGCATAGTGCATACAATATTATTTGCCTTATTAATGCATATAGGAGAGTAAATTTTTTTCTATTGTTACTTTGTCATATGCTTGGGTGATGTATTTACTTTTTTTAATGATTTATGAAGAATAGATTACTGCTTATGCATGGTATATGAAAACTTAAATATTCTTTATTGTACCGATGTGATAGTTGCCCTTCGTGCACACTCCTGGGAAGTTGCGTTACATATCTGTTGCGTGTTGTCCGGAATGCCGGGGTAATTATGGTCAGACATGGTCATTGTTTGTGTCCCTCCCTGCCTTCACTCTGCCATTACTCTTGTTTATAGTAATTAGAATTTTGGTTAGAAATGTACGGTACTCCGCACCTTGCTTTACCTCCACCCCGCGACACCGCACCCCACACCACACCACACCACGTTGCATCATAGCACACAGCACGTCCCTAATGATGGTCTACTTTGATCATGTAATACTGTCCACGTCACACCATACAGTACTATACTGTACTACACTATATTATACTACACCATACGTAATATGCTGTACCATACTATGCTATACTACACTATAGTATACTGTACCATACCTACAATACTATACCGTACTACACTATGCTATACCATACAGTACTGTGCTATACTATCCTATACTGTGTATGGTCACTAAGGCTTTGTTCACCGGTGGATTGCTGACAACTAACTGCATCATCTCCTTACTGGCCACTTCGTAATCTGTCGTCAGCTTTCCTCAGTGTAATTTGCAAGCTCATTTCCCATTCCCAGGCTCGCATAGAGCTGTCTATCTATCTATTTCTCTATCTATCTATTATGATTTGTAACTACAATATGGAGTCCGAATACATGGGGTGCGGGGGTGTACGGTAGTGTAATGTGGTGTGCTCGGAAAATTATTGGGTAGTCTAATATAATAGTACAGTATGGCATAGTATAGTATACTATAGCATAGTAAGGCCTTACTATGCTATAGTATACTATACTATGCCATACTGTACTATTATATTATACTACCCAATAATTTTCCGAGCACACCACATTACACTACCGTACACCCCAGCACCCCATGTATTGGGACTCCATATTGTAGTTACAAATCATAATAGATAGATAGAGAAATAGATAGATAGACAGCTCTATGCGAGCCTGGGAATGGGAAATGAGCTTGCAAATTACACTGAGGAAAGCTGACGACAGATTACGAAGTGGCCAGTAAGGAGATGATGCAGTTAGTTGTCAGCAATCCACCGGTGAACAAAGCCTTAGTGACCATACACACACATACACACATACTCACACACAGGCTTCTAGAACTTTCCACTCACAAGGAACACACGTGATACGTCTCCTGTTTCACCAGAATTTAGGAAAGAGAGGGCAGAAAGAAGCTAGCCTTAGAACAGACAGGTCGCAGGGAGAAGGGCTTAGCAACTTGAGAGAGAGAGAGAGAGAGAGAGAGAGAGAGAGAGAGAGAGAGAGACAGGGAGACAGGGACTCTGCTCAACTCACTCGTGAGTGAGAGACTTGTTAATATTTCCAAGACAAATAAAAATAGTCCCATACTATTCTTTACCTCTCCTGTCACTACATGACAAATGGGAAAGAAGATTAACTACTTACAAGCTACTCAAATATAACAACCGCTCGCCCACAAGTCTAATATATATAAAAACTCCACTACAAGTAACGACAAAGTCTTTTATGACACCATACTACACCATACTACATGTCTGTCTGTCTGTCAAGCATTGTTAATATTACCTGATGCGTCCCTGTAATACCCTCATACAGCAAGATATTATGCTACACTACCTTGCTTTATACAGTTAGAGATTCATTTCACCATACCACAAGTTCCTCTCGGTATTGCCGCTGTAGGGTAGTGTTACTGTGGTACAGTACCATCCGTCTGCCATTTTAACTCGGTGTATGTCGCGATCACTAATTGCTTTACCCCCTGGCAAGAGGGAAGTGTAGGAAAACGTTGGAGAAAGGCCAATGGAGCAGATATTGGTGTCTCTTCAGGCACATACACTCACACACATATACACACTATTGGACGATATTATCCATCAGCATGCCTTTCACCAATGGTCATTCACCTCCAAGCTAGGGGGAAAAAAACTAGTGATCTTGATAGGACGTGTGTGTGCGTGTCTTTATATTGGCCAATTATATTCACTTCGCTGCTCGTATAGCCAGCCTTTGCACTTCATCTGTCATACTGGATGCCACATTGGGACAACGCACCACGCCGCCTCATATCCTCACACGTAGGTTACCGTGTATGCAGGATATATGGATTTACTTAGGGTGTGCCACTGTAAGGTTTGCTGCAAGTGACTCACAAAGCTCAGTAAATACAGAGCTCCGGTGAATCGAGTAGTTGGCACATAGCGAGCACTAAGCTGGAGCTTACCTCCAACAAACTAGATTATCATTACTGCACATAAAGTATGTTTTTTTTCTTATCCAAACATTTTTCATATACTGTAAGCTTCCACTGGTTAGACACTAATTTGAGTTTATCTTTATTCTTTTTATCAAATCAGGCCGTCTCTCTGTGCACCAGTTACTCTGCCCGTAACAACTTCACATCCCGCTACGTAGAGAACCCACAGTCTGAACTGTTGTATTCTAGAGACATCTCCAGTATATCTCATTCTTTCTCTGTCCCCATTTTCTCTTTTCCTTTATCCTATATTCTTATTTTCTTTAACCCGCTCACTTTTTCTCTTCCACAATCAAACTTACATTTTGCTTGGTATCTCTTTTCCTCCACAGTGCGTACGCGTAGCACAACTCTATGTGTGGTCATTCCGAACCTGTATAAACTATATGTGTGGGGATGACAGGAATAAAATACAAAAAGAGGCATTTGTTTGGAGGGCGTTCTTGGGAATAGTTTATAACTCCATCATTACGAAAGGTCCATCTTGAAATGGACAAAATCGTCAGAGGAAGCAAGGATTTAATTGACATCCCATTTATAGAGTTAAATGTGCTGGATGACGGTAGCCTAGCCTCGGACCCTTACATCTCGATTTTATTTAGATTTTGACTAGCATGAAAAAGGAAAAGCCACACACACACACACACACACACACACACACACACACACACACACACACACACACAAGGCTGGGTGATAAACCACTTCAAGTTCTTACGTATGTGGTGCAAAATGGATGGTGAAGATAATGATGAGGTGATGAGGTAAAGGGATGGTGGGGAGGGGATGGCTGGGGAAGTTAGGGGGAGGTAAGGGTTGTGAATAATGGATGAGATGATGAAGTAAAGGGCAGGTGGTAAGGAGGGGAGGGGTGGGGTAACTTCGGGGAGAGAGGTGGGGATATGAAAGAATAATGGATGAGGTAATGGAATAAAGAGCAGGTGGTGTGGAGGGGAAGTGCTATTTTTACGAAGCCAATACACACCCTTGCATGGCGTGGTGATCCCCTCCGTCTCAACCATCCTGCTCTCTGATTTGACTCCATTTTTAACTCTCGTCCGTGGCACATGTTAGTTCCTCGTCCGTTTTACTAATTTGCATTTTTTCTTCGTTTTCTAGTTAGTTTGATTTCATCATTATTCACTGTCTTCATTCACTGAGTGTTCTTTTTCGTTTTCCTCCATTTAAGTGTTTCTTACGACGTTTTACTCCAATGTCTCTCTATAGCATCCTTTTCTTGTATTAATCTAGTTGATTTATATTCCCTTTTTTATTATCTATTTTATATGTTCATTTAACCTCTTTGAATTTTTCATCTGTATTTTGCTGTATCATTGGTTTCATCATCCCTTAAATGTCTTCTCCCTTTAACTTCGACTTTTCAAATCTTGTGCAGTAATATGTTTTCTTTCATTCTCCTCCCTCTCTTCCTCCTATATTCTTTCCTCTCATATGTTCTTCCATGTTTTCTCTCTTGCGTTCCTTCTGTACTCTTTCTTTATCTCTTTCCCTGCTCCCTGGTTTCCTAATATCATAGTCTTTGTTTTTCTTCTTTCCTCCACTTTTGCCTTCTTCTTTTCACTTCGATTCGTTTTCATCCACCCTTTGTTCTTAACTCTCTCCACCTTTTTCTTCATTTCCTTCCTTGTTTTATACTACGAACATGATGATTCACCATCTCACCCCCATTATCATCACTGTCTGCCTCCTCTCCTAACTTCGTTTATCCTCTCCTTTCATCTCCACTCTCCATCACTCTCTCCCCTCGTCTCCTCTGCTTCTTCCCTCTTCACCGTCTAAACAGCCTCTCCTCCTCATCCACTCACGTCACCTGTTTCCTATCTCACTTATTCCTGCCCTGCCCTCTCGCCGCTCTTGAAATGTTCTCTCTCTCTCTCTCTGTCTCTGTCTCTGTCTCTGTCTCTCTCTCTCTCTCTCTCTCTCTCTCTCTCATTACTTTAGTATTCTACGAACACTCTTTTCTTAATTCGTTTCGAACTCAGTTACTCCCCTCTTCCTTTTTTATTCCGACGCTCCTCTCTTCTCTCTTGCCTCTTCCTTATGTGCACTTTATTGTACACTTTCATTCTGTCTCTTCCTCGTATTGCTTCTTTCTGTCTTATGTCCTCGTCCTCCTCCTCGTCCTCCTCCTCCTCCGTGTCATTGCAGTGTTACAAGTTCGGTATATCTTTCATCTCGCTCACTTCGATTACATTTGCATTATTTCCAAGTGGCGTTATTAAAATTCCAGAACGTTGAGTCACAACGTAACTATTTTTTTTTTTTTTTTTGAAGGTGGGACGAGGAAAAGATACGCAAAACCTTGCAATGTCTAGTTCTTCGTACAAGAACGGATCTTTGTTACGAGAGGAAAATGGTGGCCTTTACTTTGTGTACCTTAGTGTATGGCTATAAGAACCAATGATTATGCAAGTAAGAAAGACAGATCATTACTTTAGAGGAATAAGAATGATGAAAACTACACCTACTGTGAGAGGAAGGCCTGCGTAGTGCTTGGAAGAGAAAGGAACTGACTGTTAGAATGCTGACTATATTAAAGGTTGATGGAAAGACGGGAAATGCAAAAAAGACTGAGTGCAACTGAACAAAAGGTTCAAAATAGCGAGAGCCAAGAATGAAAGAGAGGGAGCGAGAAGGTTAGGGGCCAAGGGAAGGGAGGGCACGATGAAAACATTTGCACAAGATGAGAGGTGGTCATAGCAAAACCTTTATACGACGAATCTGAAGTCCACTGACCAGGAAAATTTAAACAGACCACGAACGGACGATATAATGGAAAGAAGATAACAGAGGATAGACAATAAGGTGGAGGGAAAGATATTGAGAGGAACGAGAATGTGAGATCTAATTGGAAAGAGAAAATAAATGAGGAAAGATAGGGAGGCGGAAGCAAACACGAGGAGAGAGACTTGACTGTGAGACTTAAGAGACGAGAAATAGAGTTAGGAGTAACAGATAGGTAGGTGGAAAGGAAATTATAGGTGGCAGTTAGCAGAGGCTGGACTTAAAATGGTGTACGAGGGAATGGAGAGGAAGATGCAAGGGTGAAGGAAGGAAGAGTAAGGAGCGAATGAAAAGTATTAAGGAAGAGAGAAAGAAATTGGTGAAAGGAGAGAGATGAAAGGAAGAGGGATGGGAGAAAGAAAAGAAAAGAGTGGAGGATGGTAGGAGAAGAGACTGAAAAAATAGGAAAAAATAGAAACAGAAGAGGGAGAAATGAATGACAAAAGGAAGGGTATTAGAGAGAGAGAGAGAGAGAGAGAGAGAGAGAGAGAGAGAGAGGGAACGAAAGAAAGAGAGAGAAGGCGGCATAGTTACTCGAACGATAAATGAGGAGGAGCTGGGAGAGAGAAAATGAAGAAGTTGGAAGAGAAAGAAGGAAGGATGGGGAAAAGAGGAACGAAACTGAGAAGGAAGGTCTTGAGAATGTATCCATTCTCACCTGTATATTCGTATACAGCGTTTGTGTTACATTGTTTCCGTTATTGCTCCTGACTGTTTTACCCAAGACAAATGGGCATCCAAAAGCATGGTGGACATTTTGTATTTTATATTAAGTAATTTGCAGTAATACTCTCTTTTTCGCGATAAAAAGAAATGCGACTTGGAGTAATAGAGACGAAGTAAAAAAAAGAAAAAAATCAGCTTGGAGTAACGCAGGCGAGACAAAAAGAAATAGTGCTACTTGAAGTGATGCTGACGAAGTAATATATATATATATATATATATATATATATATATATATATATATATATATATATATATAAATATATATATATATATATATATATATATATATATATATATATATATATATATATATATATATATATATATATATATATATATATATATATGGAGTAAAGCAGAGGAGGGAAAAAAATGCTATTTGCCTGATTACTCAAGGGGTTGGATATAGGTCTGGAGGACGGGTGAGTGGAGCCAGTGTGTGTATGTGTGATATACCGTACGGGAACACTTGTGTCCCCAATCCACCAATCGTTTCATGCTTTTCATGGCCGAATATGTAAGAGATATATCGTGTTGGCAGCAGTCATGAAAAACAACAACTACACACACACAGGAGCTCACTTAGGGGCTGAGAAGGCCTGCAGATCAAAGCTCATCTGTAAACATAATTAACTGGTGTTGGTAATAAATTACTTTATGTAATTAATGTATTGTACTGCACACCTTTATGCTGTGGGTCAACTGTGTGCCGTCAATAGAATACCCATGGCAATATTCATGCAGATAATATGAAATAATGAACTTTGGTCCAGTAACTTTATTTCAGCCAATATTGTGCAATCAGCCTTAAATATCATTACTAGTAACTTCAGTAAACTGAGCCTGAACATTGGTATTTCATGTACTTTGATGTGGCATTCTGGACAACAAAAACAGTGTATGGTAGACTCCTTATTGTTTTGTAATGAGTGGCAATTCAAAACATTAATGTAAATGATCTTTGTTTGTTAAAACGTAAAACCCTGAACGAGGTCATTCAGCTTCATACACTTCATGACATGAAGGAATAAAGAATCTATTTGGTGTAATATTATACAGTGCTTTGTCCAGTTCGTTACGCATACTGTATACGTAAAAATTTGGCCAGCCACTTTGATGAATTCATTCGTGTAATTAGAGTGCATGCATTACCAGTTGTACTTGAGGCTTTGAATGCGAGGTATCGGGTGATGGACATCGAAAAACATGAATTGTGTACGTCCAAGCGAATGTGTGGGAGAGTGTGGCAGAGCCTAGGACAGCCTAAGTATATTGAATTATGTAACGCACCCATACTGACAGAAATAATTAAGAATAAACATATCATGCAATGCACCAGAGCTTCCTAATCCATAACCAGAAAAAGCACAAATTTGTGCTCAGAGTCGTCCTTCCTGTTTCATTGGTCTTCACTTACTAGTCGCTCCAGCTGGTGAATATTGGGTTTGTTGATGAAGGCGGAGTGTTATTGAACTGGACTGGGGTGAATATACAAGGTCTGTCCAGAATGTATCCAACCAATGTGAACAACTCGAGAAGTGGTAGTGTAGCCTTGGTGTAACTTGGCAGGCACTCAGAGGGGACTGTACTGTGCTTGCGTGACTAGCCACACTCAAGTGGGCCGGCAGACGCCGCTGAGTGAGTTTGGGAACTGTGTGACCATCACATTCACAATGACCGAGCGAGTAGATCAGCGAATCTGCATCAGATTTTGCTACAAACTTGATCATTCATCCGCGGAAACTATTTTAAATTTTCAGAAGGCTTTCGGGAATGGTTCAGTGAGTGAATCCCAAATAAACCTGTGGTACAGATACTTTAAAGATGGACGGGAATCCGTTGAAAGTGGTGAACATTCTGGAAGGCTTTCAACAAACAGAACACCCGAAAGTGTTGAATGCGTGTGAGCTGAAATAAAAGAAAATAGGCGATTGATAGTTCGAGAATTAGAAGATCCAGGGATTGCACAGAGAAATTTTGATGGAGGATCTTGGTATGAAATGTGTGGAGACAAAATCGTTCTACAGCTCTTGTCACAAGAGCAGAAGGAACTTCGTGCTGAGGTTGCAGTGAACTTGCTTCGAACCGTAAACAATGACCCACATTTCCTCAAACAGGTCATAAACGGAGATAAGTCGTGGGTCTATGGCTATGACCCTGGAACAAAATCCCAGTCTTCTCAGTGGAAGTCGCCAGCATCTCTACGTCCAAAGAAGGCACAGCAAAGTCGGAGCAATGTCAAGACCATGTTGGCAGTATTTTTTGGTCATGAAGGTGTTGTTTACCACGGATAAGCTCCTCTTGGCTGAGGAATGCAGTGAGAAGAAAACAGCCACAGCTGTGGGTAAGTGGTGACTGGCTGTTTCATCATGACAATGCACCCGCCCATTCTTCACGTTTCGTGCAGGTTATTTTTTTGGCAAAACATCGCATTACCCAGGTCTCTCAGTCCCTCTACAGCCTAGATTTGGCTCCCTGCAACTTATGGCCTTTCCCAGAGCTAAAATCGCCACTGAAAAGGAGAATTCAGACCGTGGACGAGATCAAGGAGAATGCGACGAGGCAGCTGGTGGACATCCTGAAAGAGGACTTTTTTCAAAAGTGGAAAGGACGCTGGGGGAAGTGTGTTAAGTCCCAAGGGGAGTAATCTGAAGGTGATTAAGGTGCCATTTTCCTTGGTAAGCCATATATATATATATATATATATTTTTACATCAAATGGCTGGATACTCTTCGGACAGACCTCGTAAGCCTCAGCTGTGGCCAGGCAGTAATTCAGCCAACCAGTCAACCACCCAATAAACCAACCAACCAATCAATCAACCAACCAACCAGCCAGCCAACCTACCTACCAACCGTTCCCTATCAACCAGTGGAATGGCAGGTGTTTGGTTAATCACGGTCATAGTCTCCCTGGTAAAAGCAGTAAAATCTTTTTTGTCCTGCCTAAATTTTCCCCAGGATTTCTACTATACCCGTACTTACACACTCTTCTGTCTTTGATACTTATAGTTGTTCAGTACTTTTAAAGGTCAAGGTTGCTGCAGTCGAGTCCATTGTCGTATATTATGGTCTGTTCGTTTTCTACCAACTCCCTGGCAGTTTTATGTTCCCACCCAAATTGTTGTCTGGGAAAGTGCATTTAAGTCACTCCGAGAAAATGTTATGCACACTGCTACCGACAACGTAGAGATTAGGTGAGTGTGTGTGTGTGTGTGTGTGTGTGTGTGTGTGTGTGTACAACCAATTATACGCAGTGACCCAAGACGAACAGAGCCTCATATTACTCTTACTTCATCGTTCCCTAAGCAATCAGTGGAAAACGTGAGGATGTTGTGTAGGTGGACATTTAATTTTATCCAGTAGCCACTCTCATTACGGGCTTCCTTTCATCAATTTTCTCATTCCTTTTTTATGTTCATCATGGGTTCGGCCTGTCATATTAATTCTTTGGTATTTCATTTCTTTTTTTTTCTGTCAGTCGCAGTTTGTCGTGCCACCCAAGATACTGACGATATGGTGTTGGCAGACCTTCAGTCTTAACCAGTCCACCCTCTCATTTCACTCTTATTTCTACCATCTCATGTTCAGTCATATTAAACTTAGTTTTCTTTCTTTCTTCCTTCCTTTATTTGTGGGTTCTATCCAAGCTCCACTGCTTTCGTTTTGGTTGGGAAGGGGGAGATAGCAATGGAGGGGGTAGATCTATCCTTGACTGAAACGGTGAAGCGCAGTTCGCTGCGAAGTTTCCAAGCAAACAGACAGACAGACAGACAGAATTACAGACTTTAAGGACAGATACACCGAACCGTGAGGTTTTGATGTCCTACTCACTTTAAACAAAAAGGTGAAACTCTCTCTCTCTCTCTCATCCATTTATATCCCGTTTTCTTTCTGCCACTACCTTCATAATACGCCCTGTTATTACACCTTATTGCGTATATAAGTCTTCCTTCTCCACTCCTTCTTCCATATCACTTACTCCTCAGTTATTCTTATTAAATTATTTGTTCTGTCGATTGTCTCTTATCGTCTTAGTTTTATTTTCACTCATTTTTCCCTTTCACTCTTTACTCATTGAATTTTACCTGATCTTTCTGATATATTTGCCTTTTAATAACTTTACGAGAATGGCCGATGCTTTGGATAACAAGGTACGAGAGAGAGAGAGAGAGAGAGAGAGAGAGAGAGAGAGAGAGAGAGATTGGGGTATCTACAGTACGCTCACAGGAGTCCACATTTCACAATCATCCTCTCTTTTTCAAATAGTAAAGCAACTGGAATAAACCACCTTAAACACCCATATCATTCAGCCAACCATGTAGTTTACTTGGTGTTTCATTTTTAAAACTAATCTTTCACTCACAGAGTAATTTCATCCTTTCACTGCCGGATAGACGAGTTCCCCAAAGCTGAATATAATCGTCTTTGAGCAGCATGATGGAAGTAAAATATCATCGTTATGCGGAGGTTAATAAAAGATTTTGTCTAGCCCTTTCGCTGTGAGACGTTTTACGTAAGCTGCAAGAAATAGAGAAAAACACAAATTTAGTGGCTAATTCATTCATTTGGTAGTTTCTTCCATCTGGCAATATATATATTTTTTTCTCACAGGTACCTGCTTCACCCATTCCGCTTACAGAAATGAGTTTCTGCCGAGTTACATACTTCTCACTAAAGTTCTCCCCCTGCAATGTATTTCACCCGTCTCGTGACTTATTTCAGCGGTATTAATATATCTGCATGTAACTGTTAAATGTCCATCTTTTGAGCTCTGAAACTCTCAAAATAAGAAAAACTAAGGAATTTAATGGGATGCAATGATTGCGATAAAATTGAAATTCAGTTTCATGACGAATGTGGAACGAGGAAGAAGAGATAATATATAAGTACCTAAATATCACTAGTAACTGTTAGTACCTTATAACTAACCTTATAACTAACCAACACGTGTTCCTTACGTGACAAGTGGGTTGGCGGAGGGATAGTGTCCCTCTCCGGAAAACAATCAACTAAAAATACGAACAAGAAGCCTCGGACCAGGAATGGCCAACGGGTGACGAGTAAGGACCGAACAAAGGACGTGGTGCGGATTGCGACATGGAATGTAACGGGTGCAAATGATGAAGTGAAAGATTGTCCAGGTGCTTGACGGTGCAAAAGTGGATGTATGTAGATTAACTGAAACTAAATGGTGAGGTGAGAGTGTGAGAGAATGGGAGTATGGATGGGGTATATGCGCGGGAGTGGGTGAGAATGAGAGGGGAAAAGAAGGAGTGTGTATTGTCATGCACAAGAGATTGAAAGTGGATATAAGACAGTAAGGATCAGTTGGCTCAACAATTGTGTGCGTAAGATTGAAAGCTGGACTACAAATGTGAGCAATTGTGTGTTTATGTGCCAACACAAGATCATGCAAGCAGTGTGAAAGAAGAGTTCTGGACAAATGTGGTAGCATGCATGGAAATGTCTGAAAGGAATGAGAGTCTTTTTGATTGGAGATGTGAATGGAATAATAGGAAATGTGAAGGTGGATGGAGTAGTTGGTGAGTAGGTTGTGCCTGCAGAAGTGGATGAGAATGACTGTGCTCTAGTGGACATTTGTGCCGGGAGGGGGTTGGTGATAGCCAATACCCTCTTCAGATACAAAATGATCCACAGGTATACGTGCCGAGTGATGAAAAAGGTGGGTGGTGAACCGAATGAAAGGAAGGCAATAACTGCTTATGTGTGTGTGGATGATAGAATGAGAAGGTGTATAATGGATGCAAGAGCATACAGAGGTTGGGGGAATGGACTTTCTGACCACCACTTGGTGGTGGTGAAAGTGAAGATTGAGATGAAGTAGAGGAATAGAAGAAGGGAAGGACAGCAGGAAGTAGTTCTTACAAGGAGGGTGGAAAAGTTACGAGAGGATGGAAAAAATGCAGAATATAAGAGAGAAGTTGATGAGCAATTGGGTAAATACGATATGAAGCAGATAGGGGACGCGGCAGGTGTGAGCAAGATATTCACTGAAGAAATCGGCGCAGCATGTGAGGTCCTGTCTGCTGTGAAGAGAAGATGGAAGTGGGTGCAAGGTGGAATGAAGAGATGAGACAGGCTGTGGCACAAAAGAAAGCATATAGTGAATGGATGAGAGACAGGGGTGTGGCGAAAGTTGTGATACGGAAGAGAGATATATGTATATGTAGGGAGGAAGAGAGAGTTGAAAATATTAGAGTAAGAAGACAGTGAATGAGGAATTTGGAAGGAATTTGAGTGTAAAGTGGAGGGAATGTAAGAAAATGTTCCGGTAAGAGGTAAAGAGAGTTAGACAGGGTGTTAAAGAAGCTAGTAGGGGAGTGAAAGATAAAAATGGAAGATTACTAATGGGGAGAGGAGGGAAAAGTGGGCAGATGGAGAGAACACTTTAAGGAATTGTTGAACATAGACAATGAAAGTAATGCGGGTATAAGTGGCTGGGAAATGGCTGGGAGAAGGACGGATGTGAAAAGAGAAGAAAAAACCAGTAGGATGGAAGTTATGGAAGCAATTAAGAACGTCAAAATGGGGAAACCCCCAGGAATTGATGGAGTGTGTGATGAAACGCTTAAACAAAGGTGAGAGGTAGTAGTTGAATGAATGTGGAAGATGTGCAGATTATTCTGGGAGGAAGGTAAGGTCTTGGAGGATTGGAAGTCAGGTATAATTATTCCTTTGTACAAAGGAATTGAGAAAAATGAAGTGTGTGGTAATCGTAGGAGCATTTGTGTTCTTAGTGTAAAAAGAAAAGTATATGGTAGGATACTTACTGACAGAGTTAGGGAAATAACAGAGGAAATAGTTGGAGTAAAATAGGAAGGTTATAGGAAGGGAAGAGGTTGTGTAGATCTGGTAATCATTTTTAGGTCTTTGGTGGAAAAGGTTTTAGACAGGGGAAAAAAGTTGTATGCTGATTTCATGGATTTGGAGAAAGCACATGACAGGGATAGACAAAGACCGTGGAAAGTATTAAGTATATATGGAGCAAATGGGAAGATGTTGAAGGCCGTGAAGAGTATGTATGAGGGTGTTAAGGCTGCTGTGCGTGTGGACGGTGAATTGGGTGAATTTTTCTGTTTGAAGGTTTGGTTGAAACAGGGGTGTTTTATGTCTCCATGGTTGTTCAATCTGTATATGGATGGGGTTATAAAAAAGATACAAGGTAGGGCAGTGGATGTTGGAGTGGCCCTAATGAGAGCGGGCAGTGTGTAGAAACTCACTGTACTGTTGTCTGCAGATGAAACTGTTGTTAAGTGAAGACGAAGGGGAGCTACAATGCTTCGTGAATGAGTTTGGGAGGGTGTGTAAGAACCGAATCTAAAGGTAATGTAGGGAAGAGTAAAGTTATCGTCTTCGAGAGAAATCAGGTAAGTGAATGTACTGTGAGGTTGGATAAGGAAATGGTAAATGTGAGTGGTTTAAGTACTTGGGTCGTGTGAATTTAAGGCTGGGAATTTAGAGAGTTAAGAGCTTGAAAGAGCACAACAAGGAAGAAAGGTTGCTGGTTCCTTGAAAGCAGTGATAAGAAACAGGGAAGTGAACATGGAAGTGAAAAAGTTACTGTATGACAGTACTGCGATACCACCTCTAACGTATGGATGTAAAGCTTGGACCTTGTTGAAGGGACACAGGTCAAGACTGTGGGTATGAGATGAGAGGAGCATGTTGAGTCATATGGAGAGACAGACTGACAAATGAGGAAGTGAAGGAGCGTTGTGTCGTGGATGTAGTTGTGATAAGATGCGTTAGGAGAAACATATTGTGGTTGTTTGGCCATGTGGGGAGGATGGAGAACGAGAGACTGACTAGAAGAGTGTATGTGAATGAGGTGGAGGAGGGGGAAAGGGAGGGAGAGGCCAAGGATGAGGTGGAGGGATGGAGTGGAGAGGTATATGAGAGAGGGGGCTTTGAGCTGGGAGCAGGGCATTGAATTTAGAGAGGGAGCTTTGAGCTGGGAGCAGTGCATTGTAATGGCAGGGGACAGGGCAACATGAAGGCGATTTGTTTGTGGCCACCTCTTACGGGATTAAGGCGTAGAGCAATAGATAAACAGAACTGTTAGCACCAAATCATTCCTTGTAATATGTGCACATGATTGCATGTGTACGTAATAGGATGTGGACGAATGTAAACGTGTGTAGACTACAGAATGATCTTCATTTTTCTCTTTTTCTTTTTTTCTCGTGAGAAACTGAAAAGGTAAGACGGGAGGGGAGGGAAAAGGTAAAAGGGAGTGAGTCTGATACAGCAGAGTATTAAGGCATGAAATAAAGTAGTATTTACCATAATCGTAAAATCACTGTACATCGATGATGCCAGCAACCCCCAGTGTAATTTACAGCAACCTAGTGTGTGTGTGTGTGTGTGTGTGTGTGTGTGTGTGTGTGTGTGTGTGTGTGTGTGTGTGTGTGTGTGTGTGTGTGTGTGTGTGTGTGTGTGTGTGTGTGTGTGTGTGTGTGTGTGTGTGTGTGTGTGATATCTTTGGTACCGTGTAGCAGCAACACCACAGCAACTACTAACATATCTGTGTGTAATGGATTCTTCACAAGCCGTAATAAACTCACTCACCCGATTTCATTAAAGGTACCTTTACCACCTCTATGCCACAGGAAATTATACTTTTATTTTTAGCACTACTTGTTTTCTGGCCTGCCTTCCCTCCTCCCGTGTCATATTCCCACTCGTGCCATTCCTCCGCCAGTGTCATATCCCCACTCGTGCCTTCCCTCCTCCCGTGTCATATTCCCACTCGTGCCTTTCCTCCTCCCGTGTCATATTCCCACTCGTGCCTTCCCTCCTCCCGTGTCATATTCCCACTCGTGCCTTCCCTCCTCCAGTGTCATATTCCCACTCGTGCCTTCCCTCCTCCAGTGTCATATTCCCATTCGTGCCTTCCCTCCTGCAGTGTCATATTCCCATTCGTGCCTTCCCTCCACCAGTGTCATATTCCCACTCGTGCCTTCCCTCCACCAGTGTCATATTCCCACTCGTGCCTTCCCTCCACCAGTGTCATATTCCCACTCGTGCCTTCCCTCCTCCAGTGTCATATTCCCACTCGTGCCTTCCCTCCTCCAGTGTCATATTCCCACTCGTGCCTTCCCTCCACCAGTGTCATATTCCCACTCGTGCCTTCTCTCCTCCAGTGTCATTCCCACTCGTGCCTTCCCTTCTCCATTGTCATATAACCCACTTGTGCCTTCCCTCCTCCAGTGTCATATTCCCACTCGTGCCTTCCCTCCTCCAGTGTCATTCCCACTCGTGCCTTCCTTTCTCCAGTGTCATATAACCCACTCGTGCCTTCCCTTCTCCAGTGTCATATAACCCACTGGTGCCTTCCCTTCTCCAGTGTCATTCCCACTCGTGCCTTCCCTTCTCCAGTGTCATATAACCCACTCGTGCCTTCCCTTCTCCAGTGTCATATTCCCACTCGTGCCTTCCCTTCTCCAGTGTCATATTTCCACTCGTGCCAGTCATACCCGCTGACCCAGCACGTATCTGAGTCACACATTAATGCAGATTTACTGTTACCCAGACCATGAATTCAGTATGGGGTGTTTGCTGAGTATTAATTATAATCTTTGTCCCCTCTCATTTCTCCATTTCTCTTGAACAAGTTTTTGTTTTCTTAATCACTCTCCACAATGGGCTTCCTCCAATCATCTTACGCTTCTGAAGTTTTCTTTGTTTCGTGCTAACGGCTTTACTTTCTTGTTGGTCCGCCATTTTTCTAAGCATTCTTTTTTGTGATTTTCTATCTTTTCCTATCATAGAGAAAGCTTTGGAAAAACTAAATGAATTTCTTTGGTAAGTTTGTATGTATGTAGTACGACGTAGACAGCCACAGTCACTTCGCCCGTTCGGAATTGTATAGAGTGGGGATGTGTTTTACTTCACACGCACACACCCACCAACCCACCCACACACACACACACACACACACTCATATATGACCGAGTAAACGATCATCCATTGTTCCCAGAATCGAAGAATAAAGTACTGTACCAGCAATAAATCTCTGACAGCGATGTAATTTCACAGTAAGTTTGGCATTAAATTACAAAATATGAAGTATAACTTGGTCCTTGTACTGGGATGACTTCAGGGACTCAGTACGAGAAGACCACCTGGTGAGGAGCTACCTACAAACACCTCACACTATGAGAAGCATCATCAGGACAGGCTGGATGAGGTACATCATCAAGTGTGAGAAGCTCTAAAGTGTTTAGGTGAAGTGATGAAACACAAATATGATGCCAAGGCAAGTGAGGTGAGCTTCAGGGATGGTGATGAAATTTGGTTATGCAATCCTCAGTGGAAGAAGGGACAGTCAACGAAGCTGCAGACCGCTTTGGCGGGCCTTACACTGTGTTGGACTGCCTATCAGACGTAATGTACCAGATTTGGGGAGGCATGAAGTCTCGTCCAAATATGGTACATGTGAATCGTCTGTGGCAGTACCATGGGCCAGGACAGTACAGCTGGGACGTCTCTGAGGAATGCTCACCCACAGCTGAGGATGTTGAGGAGGACTACGGATGGTGACAGTTTCCTGAAGGAAGAAGTGAATCAGGAAGAGGACCAAGACATTCCAGGAGTGGACTGCGTGGAGGAGTAGGGACGTCGTTGGACACAGCATAGGAGAAATTCTGATACGTTGAGGGATTATTTTGTGTATAATGAAATATTTAGTTTGGATTAAGGCTTATGTTTGTATACGTTTCATAGTTCTGTTGGGACGACAAATGACTAGAGAGAGGGTAGTGTTGAGAAACTGGATTTGCTAGATAGGAAGTACAGAAGGTTCTCAGTATTTCTTGTATTTTTCAGTTATGTGTCAGAGTTGCCAGTTAGCCTGCCATTTTGTGAGTGGACGTATTTTGTAAAGTTAGCATTGAATTTTATGCTTTTTTCTCTATATTGTTATATTTATGTGACAGTTTATTAAATTATGTATTTTTATCATAGTTTGTATGCTAAAGCATTTAGAGTGTCATGTAACGTAAGAAAACTCTGGATATTTTAGATGTCTCCAAGTCGGCAACTGTTGCTTTTCCGAGAATGTAGTAGATAATTCTAGTACATAGACAGCTTATATAAGGATGCAGATGGGACTAGGTGAGTTTCAGATCAGTTTGCGTATAATTCAGTATCAGTTTAGTGTTATTTAGAGAAGACTGTATAGCTCCAGTGCTTGTGAAAACAGTGAAGTTGGCAAGCATTAAGTGTAATTATTTGGAAAATAAAGACAGTGAACTTAATTAAGAAGCCAGTGTTTATTTATGACTCATGGGCTGATCTTGTGTAATGTACACCGAAAGGCTGCCTCTTGGAAGAACAAATTGTTGGGCAACGTCCTTCCTGTACTGAACTACTGCTGGTGGAGCCTGTGGCAGTGTGTGACGGGGACGTAACAGTAATATAATGTAATACTCGTAATGTTACAAATTACTCGTTCTTTGGGGCAGGTTTTGCTGGTACTGTTGGTACTGAGGTTGGATAATTATTGGACACACACACACACACACACACACACACACACACACACACACACACACACACACACACACACACACACACACACACTTATGGTTTCACTGGGGTTTCAATTGCAGAATGGAAAAGCCTTCAGATCAAAGCTCACCTATAAACATAAAAAATGTCGATAATTAATTACCACCAGTGTACAGTAATTAATAAATATGATTATGTCAACACCTGTACCGGTATGTTGTTGTGGGTTAGCGATGGTATGATTGTGGAGGAGATCTGTGAACTTTTTGGAAATAGCTTCATTTGTTTATTCGATCAGCGACGACTATATATAATTAGACAAATAGACTGGTAGTTAGGTAGAAACAGACATAAATACAGATGTATAATGGGGCAGGCGAATCGGTAGAGAGGCAGCCTGCAGTCTTAATGGACCCAGGTTCGAATCCCGGCTGGGGCAGGGAACAGTTTAAGGATTTGAATTTAGTGAGGCAGACTTTACTAACTTACCAGGAGACCCGCCGGTATGTCGTAAAAATACCCCCGACAATTCTAACACACCAGTCCTGTATGAGACACCTCTAGCATGCATTCAATATGGACGGTGGGTGTTAGCGCCGAAGTGGTGACATGTGGAGGTGTGTAGGAGGAATACTGGGCCTTGAGGATAAGTCTTGAAGCCTTTGCCCGGAGTCGGATTTACAAAAAAAAATAATAAAATAAATTCGCCCTTTCATATGTTCCCAGAAATCGGGGTCGAGCTGGGATTTTTGTTGTTCCTGTGTTTGGTAAGTTTAAGAATGAACAATGAATGAAAATCAAAGGAAGGAAAAAAGAATGATAATGATATACAGAGAAGATGAACATTAGTTGGAAGATAAAATTTGCTGGGCAAGAAAGGAGGAAAGATTACTCCTAAGAAATTTAATTAGGCAAGGTAAAAAGTCAAACAAAAGAAAATGCTGCGTAAAAACAACAATGGGATTTTTTTCTTTTTGATGTTAGTGGTGGCACTTAATTCCGAGTGAGGCGGTAGGAACAAACAGCTGGGACATAAACAGCGTGATACACCAGGCCTGTTTTACCACAGTAACCATCAGTAATCTGTGCCTGCTTTACCACAGTTACCATTACAACCAAACATCAGTAACCCGTGCCTGCTTTACCACAGTTACCATTACAACCAAACATCAGTAACCCGTGCCTGCTTTACCACAGTTACCATTACAGTATAACCAAACATTAGTAACTCGTACCTACTTTACCACAGTTACCATTACAGTATAACCAAACATCAGTAACCCGTGCCTGCTTTGGCGCAGTTTTTATTATAACCAAACATCATTAACCCGTACCTTCTTTACCACAGTTACCATTATAACCAAACATCATTAACCCGTGCCAACTATACCACAGTTACCATAATAACCAAACATAGGTAACCCATGCCTACTTTACCACAGTTACCATCATAACTAAAAATCAGTAACCAAACAACTGGGACATAAACACTGACGTACTCCAGCCATGATCCACCAAGCTAGTGTGAAATGTGACTGGCTGACCAATATTACCACCACAACCAAGTATATGATATTTCCACTGCAAATTGTACTTTTACGTAATAACTGCAGGTGTCAGTATATTTGCTTCAACCTATCTATTTTAGTTTATTATTACCTGTGTCAAAAACAAAAGGGTAAAACTGTCTGGGAGTTTTGAAGGTGCTGTGGTTATTACTGATCCTTAGAGTACGCTAATCATATAAATAATATAAAGGTACAAATGCGTGACACCAAAATATCATGCCCTTACCTCTCCCCGGGTATAATTTGAAATGTCATCCTTAGACCACAAAGAAATGTGTGGTGTGATGTTGAGATGTAAATATCCGTACTTGCGTATTTATACATTAGTTCACCCTGATGCACTTTAAGTGAACTTGAAAAGTTGTGACAGGGTAGCTTTTTAGACTCCTTAATTTATAAACAGATGCTTTTACATTAGTTCACTTTTGTTCACGCTCCACAGTTTCCACTTGTGTGTGTGTGTGTGTGTGTGTGTGTGTGTGTGTGTGTGTGTGTGTGTGTGTGTGTGTGTGTGTGTGTGTGTGCGCGCGCGCGCGCTAAATCTACTCATGGTGAGTTTATCTTGCTGCCCTGTACATAAATATCTAAAACGCAATATCAACATGTATTTCATGCGTATCCATTGTGATGTGTGTGTCAGTGTTTTGATATGTATTCAGACAGGCAGACTGATGCTTGTGATGGCTTCTTATACAAAGATGGTCACGAATACATGGAAGGAGAGAGAAATAAACTAACAGAAATATACATAGTACATAAACTAATGTTACGAGACAGAGAAATAAACTGACAGATGTATTGATAAGTACAGTACATAAGCGAATGCGAATATATTGCACACAGACAGACAGAGACAAACTATAATAAAGTAGACACAGACAAATATACATAAAGATGACAGCATCGTGCCTGTGCCTGGGTTGCCATGATGTGGCCATGGACACAGCAAGATGTCAATATAAACAAGATGCACGAACAGATGCTGCTGAATTAGTATGCATGGATGACTTACCATGATATTTGTTCCTGAGAGAGAGAGAGAGAGAGAGAGAGAGAGAGAGAGAGAGAGAGAGAGAGAGAGAGAGTTCCAATGCTGACTGAGTTTAAAGGGAAAGCAGATTCAGTTGGATCACCCAGGAATCATGGAAGAGGGAGAGGTGGAAGTGAGAGGCTTTGGGTGAGGGGATCGGGGTGAAAGGGTGTGGGTAAGGGGATGGGAGTCAGAGTGTCTGGGTGAGGGGGTTGGAGTCAGGGCTAGGAATACACCAGCTTGGATTAAGTGTTTCACGACCTTCCATATTCCAGATAGGACCCCTTTATGGATATTGCATGGCAGGTCCTTTGCCTTAGCAAGATGGAGAGAGAGAGAGAGAGAGAGAGAGAGAGAGAGAGGAAGAGAGAGAGAGAGAGAGAGAGAGAGAGAGAGAGAGAGAGAGAGAGAGAGAGAGAGAACAATACCGTGGTAATAACCCCTCCACTGGGGAAAGTCATAAGTACTGGATTAAGAAGGGGAAAACGTAATTACAGTACACTACACCAGAAGTACCTTCCCTTGCTTAATTTGTTATGGGTGCAAAAAATGTTCTAATTCATACTGGCTGAGAAAGAATTATATATATATATATATATATATATATATATATATATATATATATATATATATATATATATACTTATCTGGTTTGAGTTTTTAGGCTGAAAAGTTTTTTTTTATCTTTCTGGTCAGAACTGACTGTGTTCATCACCTAAATATTCGTGATTGGGTCATTTATGGTTTAGTTAGAGTCCGTTATGTTATGCAATTCTGAATCTGTAGGGGAAACTGACATTAGGCCAAGTTAGATTTTATAGCTGCCTAGTTTGAGCTAGACTACCCAGTGTGGTTATCAGTTCCTGTACATCTTAACACTCATGTACCGTCGACTCTGACCCATCCTCACTTGTCCTCTTTATCAGTGATTCGTACCTACCCGATACTTTCGGCGCTTCAGATTCCAGGTAGAATATATATATATCTGCTTATATTTAAGGTGAACTGCATTACATTCCGTAAAGAACTAAATATTGTGTGTGTGTGTGTGTGTGTGTGTGTGTGTGTGTGTGTGTGTGTGTGTGTGTGTTCTTACTCTTACAACAAAGGAAGTCCCGTGAGTAAACTCTCTCTCTCTCTCTCTCTCTCTCTCTCTCTCTCTCTCTCTCTCTCGTAAGTGCCGTCTTTGGGTCGTGTGCATTGTATTTCTCTTGCTTCCCGTCAACCCCCCACCCCACACCATAAGTGTCTCAGCTTGACATGTAGTGTGGTTGTGAGGTCAATTTTGTTGTGTAAACGCGTCATTAAGAGGGATGGGTCATGTTAGGTCAGGTCAGATTACCTGCCTGTACATAATCTGACGTCTTCCCTCACATTAGCTGGAGTTTTTGACCTCCCTGATCGACTAATAAAAAAACTTTTTTCACCATGACCCACGCCACAACACGAAGAAAAATGTCCTTGCATAATGTTACTGTTCGTGTGTGTGTGTGTGTGTGTGTGTATGTGTGTGTGTGTGTGTGTGTATGTGTGTGTGTGTGTGTGTTGCTCGTAACTCTGTATAATAGATTCTTTTTTTATTTTTTTTTTCATTTTTCCTTGTTTTACTTAACCTCGTCCTTACTTCTCACATACCTTTACTTTTCCCTATATCACTTCCCTCGCTCCCTTTTTTTTTCACTCGTTCTTTTTCCATATTTTTTTCTCGCTCCACTTCTTTCTGCGTCTTCTCTAAGATTTGTCTCTTCATTCTTTTTACTAGGTCATCCTCATAACCTCTGTACCTTAGTCTGTGGGATTGTATTGTGTTGTAATGTCTATGTATTAAGTCTATTGGTCAGCCAATGCACCTGCTGCCCTTCTCACTTCTTTGTTCCTTTTCTGAAAACCGGGATGAGAAACAATGTGGCAGAGTGTTTGAGGGACGATGATTTATCGTGGGACAAAGTCCCTTCCGAGTAAGTTACCTGTGGCACAAACCATGTATATACCTGTTAGTGATTTTCACAGAGTGTGTGAAAATTGCAGTTGTCATGTTGAAATGTAAGAACAGCTCTCAGGTAACTCGTCAAAAATGAGGCATTGGTTGTTGAAATGTACTGGCAGAGAGAGAAAAGGCAAGATAACAAGCTGACCGCATGTGGAGAGAGAGAGAGAGAGGTCCCCGATGTCTCATGCCATAATCTGAAATTCTTTACCATTGACTCCTGCAATGTTCTAAAGCAAATTATGGACATGGCAAAGTACCGAAGACAAATGGTTCTGTTAAGTCACTGCAAACTGTTTTTATTACAATTAACTCAATTTTGGATCCGTGGAAACTCGCAAGGGAAAGTGATGATAATATTACAAAAACAATTAAACTAATGGTTACGGAATGAATACTGATAATCAGAGATCATTTACAGTAGTATTGATGGTAGGGGGACATTATTTTTACTGAATCTAAGTTAAAGAGCCGCGAGTGTGGCCTGGAAGCCGTATGCTTATACAGGTGTAGAGATACAGCAATACACACACACACACACACACACACACACACACACACACACACACTCTCTCTCTCTCTCTCTCTCTCAGTGAAGCAAGCAGCTTCCTAGTCTCTACGGCACAGGGGTGGAAGCAGCATCACCTTACACGTTCACTTAAGGCAGCACCTTACTAGCTCTTTAGAGAGAGTGGGAAACTTTGATATAGGGAAGGTGGGTCGTGCATGGGCTTTCGTTAGTGCTGCAAGATACATCAACTAAATGATGCTGTGAATCTGTCCATCCCATATGGTAATGATAAGCAGGGTGGAATAAACATAATGTACTTATGGTTACATAATCTGTAATTGTAGTAGTATTACAGCTAATAATAGCAGTACCGGTAGTAGCAGTACTGAAACTAATAACAGCAGTACCGGTAGTAGTAGTACTGAAGCTAATAATAGCGGTACCGGTAGTAGTAGTAGTAGTACTGAAGCTAATAACAGCAGTACCGGTAGTAGTAGTGCTGCAGGTAACTATAGCAGAACTGGAAGTAGTACTGTAACTAATAAAAACCATTCCGGTAGTAGTGCTGCAGGTAACAATAGCAGTGCTGGAACTATATTCCAATTATAGCAATACAGGTAGGGGTGCTATGGCTACTATTAGCAATACTGGTAGTAGTGCTTGGGTAATAATTGCAGTACCGCCAGCAGTACACAGCTAATTATAGTATTACAGGCAGTAGCGCTGCAGGTAATAATAACAATACCGGTAGTAGTGCTGTAGGTAATAGTTGCAGTACAGGTAGTAGTACTCAGCTAATTATAGTAGTACAGGTAGTAGTGCTGCAGGTAATAATAACAATATCGGTAGTAGTGCTGTAGGTAGTTATAGCAGTTTCGGTAGTAGTGCTGTAGGTAATAGTTGCAGTACTGGTAGTAGTACTCAGCTAATTATAGTAGTACAGGTAGTAGTGCTGCAGGTAATAATAACAATATCGGTAGTAGTGCTGTAGGTAATTATGGAAGTATCGGTAGTAGTGCTGTAGGTAGTTATAGCAGTATCGGTAGTAGTGCTGTAGGTAATTATAGCAGTACCGGTTGTAGTATTGGCAGTGTTGATAGTAGCAAAAACAGTAATATCTATCGTGTCAATAAATATCCTCAACACTGAGAGAAACAGCAACAGATAAGGTTTGAGCTGAGTGGTTAACATCGACATAACTGTGTGAACATTGCATCAGTTGGGGTGCAGAATGGGGACTTAGTTGGGGAATACAAAGGGGAAGGTGAGGCTGAAATTGTGTTATACCTGCCACCTGCCAATTGTCTTGTCAATAACCCCTCACTCCAACACCTCCCCCTCCTCTACCCACAACCCTCTTCTACCTGACCTCTCTTTTATCGTGTTATATTTGCTCCTCACTTCATTCCTTTTGCCTGTCTCTCTCGTCTTTAGAATTATCTTCTCTTCTGTTTTCCTCTCCTTTCCCGTCTGTCCCTTGCTCCACTCCTGTTGATACTCTCCTCTCTCCCATCACCTTCCACAGACTTCTATTATTGTCTCCATTTTTCTTGTTTTCCCCTCCATTTTTTTTTTTTTTTACTTTTTCCCCTCCTGATCCTCCCTTCTCTCTCTCCCTCCTGCCTTCTCTTTCTTCGACTACTCCTTCCTTAAATTTATGCTCAACCCTTCCTTTCACCTTCCACACCCTCTCCACATATATATCTATATATATCTATATCTATCAATCTATCTATCTATCTATCTATATATGTATGTATGTATGTATGTATGTGTGTGTGTGTGTGTGTGTGTGTGTGTGTGTGTGTGTGTGTGTGTGTGTGTGTGTGTGTGTGCAGTGAATAGATAGATAAATAGATAGATATAGATATAGATTGATTTTATCTTCCCTTTCCTCTCCTCTACTCTTTTCTCTCCTTCCTTTCTTTTCCCTCCTCTCTTCCGTCCTTTCTTCTGCCCTTTCCCTCTTTCCTTTTCTCTCCCTCCTTTCTGCTTCCTTCTCTCTCTCCGCCCATTGGTGGTGCAATAGCAGATGTGTTTCCACCTGAATGAAACCAGACTGGAATAGTTGGTTGGGTTGTTGTTATTGCTTTCTCACTCCCTCCTCTGAGTGTTTAATAACCTTTGAGAAGTTAGGACTTTTGGTTTAATTTAATGTGGGTTGGGTGCACGTTTGGTTAGTGGGTGCACGTTCGGCTAGGATGAGTTGGGTTGATTTCATGTGGATTGGGTTACGTTAGGTTAACTGGGATAGTTTAGATAAAGTTAGTTTTTTTTTTTTTTTTATAGATTAGTACAAGCTTCGTGAACTTAATATGGGTTGGGTTACTTTAGGTTGCCCTTGGATGGTTTAGAAAAGTTTAGGTTGCACTGAACTGCGTTGCTATTGATTAGTGTGCTTTCGGTATACTGTGTAATATATCGATTGCTTTGTTGTACGTGATGACTAGGTAGAAAGAAGGTACATTTCAGAATGGTGCATATGCGGGATAATTTCAGGTGTTTTAGTCATGTTCAGAGTGATGCATAAAAGGAATACTTCAGGTGTTTTAGTTGCGCTGAGCACATAGAATGAGAGGTTAACAGAGAGTGTATGACAGCGAGGCCGATTGGACTAGGAGAAAAGGAAGGCTGAGAATGAGGAAAGCGAGGACGTGAGGGAGGGTGGTCTGGAGTGGCGAGGAGAGGCGATGGCGGTTAGTTTTGATAAGCTGAGTTACTTATGTTAATTCCCTGTGTCTGTTCCATGCTTTTTTTTTTTTCTTGTGTTCCTTGTGTTTCACATATACAGTAGTAGTTTGTGTTTCATCCCCGTCTTGTGTGATGGCGATATTTGTTTGAATCTCTATCATACCCCTCATACTTCATCTTCATCTCTGTTATCTCATCGACTTCCATTCCTGCTTCCTTTGCGACCTTCGTGTTCTTGCTACGTCCTTGGTTTCCTCTATTGTTTTCTGTGTCTGTTTATTTCTTTCTCCTCAGTACCTTGCTTCTATTCCTTTGTTGTGTCACCTGCATTTATTTCTTTCAAGGTTATTTGTGTTCCTTACTCAGTCCCTCGTTTTTCGTGTGTGTGTGTGTGTGTGTGTGTGTGTGTGTGTGTGTGTGTGTAAAGTAAGTAGCTTCTGTGATGCCAGAAGAGGGAGGCGCGACATTACTTCAGAATTCTACACACTGATTACTTAGAACTTTCCTCCTCCCGCTCCATACCCTCTTCCGCCTCTTCTATTTTCCATCTGCGTGTTCTTAATCTCCCTATACTCTCCTTCCCGTCCCATTCATCTTGCCTTCTTTCCTCTTCCTTCTTCTTCTTCTTCTTCTCTTTGATTTCTCCTCCTCTTTGCACTTGTTTTCCTTTTCCCATGCTTTTCCTTAAACTGTGTGTGTGTGTGTGTGTGTGTGTGTGTGTGTGTGTGTGTGTGTGTGTGTGTGTGTGTGTGTGTGTGTGTGTGTGTGTGTGTGCGTGCGTGCGCGCGCGCGAGCGCGTGAGGAAACAAAATGTGAGATAGGTTTAATTTCTGGACAAGTATAATTAGTGTGTGTTTGTGTTTGTATGTTTGTGTGTGTGTGTGTGTGTGTGTGTGTGTGTGTGTGTGTGTGTGTGTGTGTGTGTGTGAAGAGAGAGAGAGAGAGAGAGAGAGAGAGAGAGAAAAAAAAAAAAAATAGTTATCAAACGGCGAAGATACTGTACGATAAGTTACATATCTTGAAATTCATTCCATTATAAACCTTAGTGCAGGAGAGAATGTCTATGATTAAACGGTAATAAATGGTGGTCAAGCGAGTTAGTGCGGTGGTAATGAGGGGAGGGAGTGATCAACAATGCTGATGAGAGGCTTAAGAAGGCCATTTGCTGTCCTTATCTCATCCTAGTAGTTCAGTTACTCTTCTGGGAGCTGCCTAGCATGGGCCAACCGGCCTACTGCAGTTATCTTCTCTTCTTATGTTCTTATTAATGAGAAGCTATATCCTATGTTTATGTCTGCTTGTTACTCATATTTCTGGATTCTTCTCACTCCATATATTAATATTAAATAACTTTACATGGTGATCATGATAGTGATTATGATAATGGTGATAAAAGGGCAATAGCTGGTGACATTAAGGGACTGATGTGTTAACAAAGTAAATCAGGATCTGAGTGTTTGTGAGGAGGTATTCCCTCCTTTGGCTTTGTGAAATTTTTCAAAATTTATCCCCGATTCTTTTAGACCATTATTTTTTTTTCTTTCCTCAACGTAAAGGATTTCCGTTAGTAATGAGGTTACGTAAGGTTTTTTATATAACTCCTCCAGATCGAAAACTTTCTCCAAAGCTGAATATAGTCGTCTGAGTTGGCAGGAATAAAACAAGAGTATATAATCGTAGTGAAGGGGTTTAAACATACTTGCTATGACTGAGGCAGAAAATATTAGTACAAAGAAACCTAGTCTAAAATACCCACATGTGAGTAGGATGTAGGTGTGATACGTCCCGGTATCACAACTACCGTCTGTAATCTCCCTTTGGTTCATATACACCATGCACAGACTTTTTTTTTTTTTTTCTATTTTTAGTAGCACCTCCCTGGGTTTAAATCCGGAGTGGACTAATATTAGGAATCGGCAGCTGCAACCCAGTATAGATTTTTTTTTAAAATAACAGAACAGAGGAAGGAAAAACAAATGAATCAAAAAAAAAAAACATGCACCAGATTACTGGTGTCCTCTGTTCATAAAGTATCTGTAACAGTTAGACTTGAACGACAATAGGTTGAAGTTTGGAGGGAAACAACTCTGGGGAAGCGAGTTCCAGAGAGATGCAGTTTGGGGAATGAAAGAATTCTGATAGGCAAAATTTCTGCAGTATGGCTGAGTGACATTCCAGTCATGAGCGCTACCAGATGCCCGTGTAGAAGGCATGGAGAGGTGGCACCAATGACGCAACTTCGTCTGAGCATTTGCCATCAAAATATCTGTAAAATAATGCAAGGGAGGCAACTTTCCTTCTTACTTGTAGGGAAGGTAGATTATTAGTAATAGCAGGGTAATTAATAATTCTAACAGCTTTGTTCTGAATTTTGTCAAGTTGTTTTAATGCAACCTCTCCACGTCCATTCCACAAGGGTGAGCAATATTCAAGCTGAGAGCGCACATGACTCTTATAAATTATAGCTAACTGCTCGTCAGTGAAGAAGTTATGAACTCTGTACAATAATCCAAGTTTCTTTTAGGCGGTTTTAGCAAGTGATCTGACATGAGAGGTCCAGCTGAAGGCATTGTTAAGCAAGACGCTGAGAATTCCAATACTTTTGGAAATGGGAATATTTGTAGCATTGAAGGTAATATACGATTCTGGCAATACCTGTCTATTAGTTTTACTAGCATTAACCCACCCCGTCCCGATCACTTTTCCACCACTGACTCCCCCCAGTCCCGACCAATTTTGGAAAAAATTTTTTTTGGCTCAAACCTCTGCTTTTGGTGAGAAACATCGAAAATTCATAGAGAAATTGCTCACCTGAGATTTAAAATACTCAATACAAGTAGCAGTACTCCTTACCTTACTGGGTTTTCTATCATGCTGGCTCCAAAGAAAATGAGTTCTATGGGATGGTAACTATTCCACACCACTTATAAATGGTATTTATTTGATACGAATTTATATATAGTACGAGAGTATACTGGTTTTCACACAGTAATATAGGCAATATAAGCATTGTTTCACTCACCAAACACATCAATATACCTGACCTTTTTTTGTGACATTACCTGATCATCATTTTTGACTGTCTCTTCCTCTAATGCAACATAAACTTTGTCCTCAACATTGTCATCTATTGGGGAATCACTCTGGCCCTGAATTTCATTCTATGGCATGACATGTCTTTACTCTGGTAACAGGTGGATTCCTGAGACAATGGCGTGCGAGGGGGGAGAGGTCATGCGGGGTAAGGCATTGTCCCTGCCTGGCATCTTGTAGAGGAAGGTGTCTGTCACGAGTTAGCGCGATCCTATATTTAAATAAACACGTGACATTGAACTTTGGTGGGAAACCGCAAATTCTAGTGGAATCCCAGTATGTATCACTCAGTCAACCACGACGTATTCACCCGATCGGGAGTGTTTTCAGAACAATTCTTCACTGTTTCATAAGTGATCGTCTTTGTGCGCGACATTAGCACCTCTGCCGAGTGATTTATTGTGAGTGTGTATCGCTCACACTAAATTCGTTAAGCCATTACCAAGTGCGGCCTGCTCTTGCCTCTCTCTCACAATTTGAACTCAGTCAGGATTTGAGCATTGTGGAAGCAGGTTCGATTGGCCCAGTGTGTGTAGCAGTGCCGCTGTTGTCCAGCGAATTCCTGAATTCCCACCTAGTGTGAGCCGATGAGAGGTTTAGCGCGTGTGGCAGCGTCCTTCCTCAGCAATAACGCCCAGTCCATTTTGCTTAGCCCACTCTCTGATTAGTATTTCTTTTCGTTTTTCCTAGGTTTAAGATTTAAGCATTTGAGTGAGCGAGTGAGTGTATTCTCTTTGTTATTTTGAAGTCATTTGAGATGCATGTAATGTAAATTTATCTCACTGTAATCAGTAAATTTACAGTTCTTTTCTTTTGAGCTTAATGTAATGTAAACTCGTGTTTTATTACTCCACATTTAGCTTATTTTAGTTATACCTTCTAGTTTGCATAAACGCTTTGCATTATTCACAGCTGGTACTTAGGCCAGTCCTTTTTATTAACTTATATCCGTTGTGCCATCTAGGATTTAATTGCACCAGCAAGAACCTGTTTATCATTAATAGCAATAATTATTGATTGTCAGGGGTGGAGTCACTTTCTCCAGAGGCTAACAGTACTAATAAACAGCACGTGTAAGTAATTAGTCTCTGCTGTGTACTGTTGAGAAAGTTTATAAATTCTCATCCTTAGAGAATCGGCGAAGTAAGCCGGTATAAAGTAATCATTGCTTGATTTTCACAGGTCAGTTCTTTGTCCCTGTTCTCAAGTATTATTGAATATCATTCTTTAATATCGCATACTCTTAAAAACCCCGTGACAGTGTCCCGTGTATACGTACCAAAAATCACGTAAGAAAATTGAAAATTGTGCAGATTAGGGACCTTGCAATTGATTCGCATTTATATATGTTAACGGGAGTGGCAGTGATAAAACGTGTGGAAGTATATTCACGTCAATGGGATGCGGCGGGTTAAATGAGACAAGGTTATTTTGTCCCCATTTACTGATCGTGGAAAAGTCTTGATTTAAAGAAATGGCTGTACTGAGTTAAGAGTTAGAGATATCAGACTCTGTAAATGGATGTCTGAGTGTGAATGAACTATGAAGTGTTGAGTCATCTGCATATGAATTGATGGGATTGTGGGTGACAGATAAGAGATCATCAATATGAACGAGGAACAGGGTTGGTGCCAGAACTGATCCCTGCGGCATGCCGGCATTAATTGAGTGAAAATTGGAGTATACATCATCTACTTTTACTCTTATTTTTCTGTTGCTGAGATATGAGGAAATTAAAGGAACAAAAGAGTTTAGTCCATAGCAAGGGAGTTGGGACAACAGGGAACGGTGCCACACTCTGTTGAAAGGTTTAGAAATATCCAGGGCTACTGCGTGAGTTTCTCCATGTAGGTCAACTGATTGATGGACGGTATGAGTCAGGAGATTGAGTATGTCAATGGTGGATCTTTCTTGGGAAGAACCATATTGTCTAAAAAAAAAAAAAACATATTGCCCCTAAAATTACTGCTGACCTTTACCTTGTTGGTGGCATGATACTTCGAATGAAATATAAAAATTACTGTCGCTTGAGATAATAAAGTTCCTCAAAATTACTGCTGACCTTTATCGTGTTGGCGGGGTGATACACTGCATAAAATATAATAATAACTTTGTTGGCCGGTAAATGATATCGCTGGGGAGAGGCAAGAACATGTTCTTCTGGTGTCGCTAAAGTCACACACCTGTCTGGCTTTGCTAGATAATTCAGTCTGCCTGATAATATCTCTGATGAGGTAATAGTCCAGCATCCCTTGGCAAATAATTCAGTCTGCTTCATAATATATGGACTGAGGTCATAATCCAGCATCCCTTGGTAAATAATTCAGTCTGCCTCATAATATCTAGACTTAGTTAATAATCCAGCATCCCTCTCGACACTGGCCTTTGTGATGCACACTCAAATTTGATGCCATTACTTAGTCATCAGCATCAGTTAATCAACCTTCCAAATTATCCTCGACTCTCCCAGAGTAGTTTGAAATGAGGTGCAATAATTTATGGCATCAAACTACATTCAGTTTCTATCTATCTATCTATCTATTGCCAGACGCCTCAATCCCGTTTGGGGTGGCCACAAACAAATCGCCTCCAAGTCGCCCTGTCCCACGCCATTTCACTGCCCTGCTCCCAACTCACACACCCCTCTCTCATATACCTCTCCACCCCATCCCTCCATCTCATCCTCGGCCTCCTCCTCCCTCTTCCCCCCTCCACCTCACTCATATACACTCTCTTCGTCAGTCTTTCACCCTCCATCCTCTCCACATGGCCAAACCACCTCAGTGTGTTCCTCATAACGCTTCCTATCACATCCACATCCACACCACAACGCTCCTTTATATCCTCATTCGTCAGCCTGTCTCTCCACGTGACTCCACAGGCTCCTCTTAAATAACTCATTTCCACTGCTCTCACTCTTGACTTGTGTCCTTCCAACAATGTCCAAGCTTCACTTCCGTACGTTAGAGTTGGTATCACAATACTGTCATGTATTAACTTTTTCACTTCCATGCTCACTTCCCTGTTTCTTATCACTGCTTTCAAAGAACCAGCAACCTTTCTTCCCTGCTGTACCCTTTCAAGCACTTCACCCTTCAAACCTCCATCCTTACTCAGTTTCTGCCCCAGTAAAAGTCTGTTCCATTTTCTTACTCTTAGTTTCCTACGTGTTCCACGTTTTCTGCATGTTTTAGTACACTGTGTTTGCTGCCATTCGTTATTAAATATGGAATTTAGATCCTTCCGAACAGAAGGGCATCGAGAATAGCAGGGAGTAAAGCGCCGAGCTATGCAGTGTAGAGAAAAATTTATTGCTAGAAAGGATGCGACATGACGAATCAAAGATACTTAAGTGTCAGAAATAAACTGGTTTCCTGTGCTCGTACGATAGCAAACTGGGACATGGAAGGTTGCCAAGGTGAGAATTATAATGTATTATTTCAGTGAAAAGCACCAGTTTGCAGAGTATTGCTCTGTGTACAGAGAGAAATATATTTAGACTTTCCATAATGAGTTCATACAGTATGCGCGATACTGGAGGTAAAATTAGATGTTAATTAAATCATCATAGCAATGGCATGCATTTATACTGCATTTGTTGACTTCCCAATTGTTTCATGATACGAATATCCATTGCTTCATCATCATCATTGCGCCACATGATGTATTTGCCCACAGGTAGTCAATCAGTGGCCAGGCAGCACAGCATGTAATATCCTGGCTATTATGGTGTTAATCATGTACAGTCCCCGACAAAACCGACGCCCCTCGCCTTGCGCTATTCTGAACCCGACGCCACTGATACAGAGTTGATGAAGCATCGTGATCTGGTTCATGTGTGATCCAACAGATGGCGCAGCAGTCAAGTGGGAGGGACGGGTAGGGACTGGTGGACAGAGGCATTGTATTGCATTATTCTCTGTAAATACCGCAACACAGCGCCTACAAGGTATTCTAATGGGAGATTGTATAAAACGTTATTTCCACGCGTCTTATGTGTTCGTTCCGTGATCAGCCAGTATCTTACAACTGGCGTTACACATCATATCATAGTCTATGGTAAAGTTATCGTAAGCAGCATTTCTTATCGAAGTTGATAAGGCGCGCACAAATGTTAATGAAGACCCTAATAATATTAGTATGACAGATATGAAAATGTTGATGAAAGTTATTACAGTGACTGAATGCAAGGACCATCAGTTGATCTAATCCAAGACCTTGCATTATCATAACTGTCAACAGCCAACCGAACGCACGTATGGTGACATGCTAAGTGTGTGTGTGTGTGTGTGTGTGTGTGTGTGTCCTCGAGATCATAAATCTTGCCAGCTACATAATGAATATATTGCAGGGACGAGATAGTTTTAGAGGTGTCGCTAAGCAGTGATCGAAGACTTACTGTAGCATATATACTTATCAGTACCGCAGGTCTACATTTAAAACATTCTCTGCAGAGTAAGAGGTTTATTGCTTTCCTACATTATTTTATTCAGAAACGTAACATCGTAGTTTGTGATGAACCTAAGATTACTAGCTAAATTACAGCATTTTCCTTATAACAAAGTTAATGATCAGCTACATTGTAAGCAGTCACCTAGAGAATAGCCTACATTACTGAAGGTAATGCAAGCATTTTACAGGATTCCTTCCCAATGACTTGCTGGGAGTGCGAATAATGTAGCATACCTAGCTTCCATATCAAGCCATTTATCCTCTCTATAGTAATACACTTTGCATATTTGCACATACGCAAATATGCAACACACAAACAATTTACACATCAACACATTAATATTTGCTCCAGCCACACATCACATCGACTACTTTATTTATTCTCTCAGGCATTGATTCCACTAGATGATGACAAATAGTAGGCCGTCGCCTTATACTTTCCCACACCTCCAATGCATTCCTTTCAATAGCATGCATGTTTCTCTCCTCCCCCACATCCCACATCCCCCCACATCCCCCCACATCTCATTATTCTCCACAGATTTTCTGTGGGGTTTAAATCACACCTCTTTGCAGGCCAATTAATAAGTTCAATTTCCTGATGCTGGGCAAACCATTCTTGCACCACTCTCCTGGTATGAATGGGGCTCTTATCTTGAACCAGCCTAATTGTCTGTGGGTGTGGAATTGCCATTACCCTCAATGATGGTAACAATACCTCCTCTAGAATCTGTATGTAATCTATCCCTGTCAGTCTTCCATTTAAGTTAACAAGTTCCCCTGGACCATAAGCCCACATCCAGCCCCAAAATGAAACGCTTACTCTTTCGCTTCTTGCTCTCTCTTGGATGTTTTCAGGGTTGAACCGGGTGTTTTTCTGTCTCCAGCACTGCCGTACACCTGCGTCAGTAGAGCAGAAACCGGTCTCGTCAGTAAAGATTACCGATTTCCAAAATTCGTTATCAGCGGGTAAATACTGCAATGCAAACCCAAGTCTCCCCTCCCGTTGAGCCTCGGTTAACCTTTCCTTTTTAGCTGGGACGTAACAGTGGATCTGTCGCTCATGTAGACGACGTTGCACTGTCCGAGAACTGCAGGGAAGTTGCAGTTGTTGCACTAGCCTAACAGAGGTGTTCATCGGACGCTCTACAACTGCCTCAACAATTTCATTGTCCTGCTCTTGGGTAGTGGCGCGTGGTCGACCTCTACGCGGACGTGACCGGAGATACCCTTCCTCTTCCCACCTCCAAATCCATCTTCGCACTGTTTTCAGCGACACTCTCGTGTGTTCTGCGATCCGCCTAACCGGCATCCCAGTCTGCCACATACCAACCATCCGTCCTCGCTGTGCCACTAGCTCTGGAGCATTGTCATGTCTTGCAGCCATATCTGTTAACAAATATAACAAATGAACTAGGGGTGTCCTCATAGCACAATGAGTGTTATTTATCAAAGGTATTAAATATGTTATTTGACTTTTGCTTACATAGGATGAAAATCTTTACTTAATTGATAGTTTCATATTCTCATCAACTGTATACCAATGGATGCCTTTAGAGGATAGAAGTATTCTCTTAATAACCAGGCATAGTGTTCAATTGCCATTACATTTATATCCTTAACAAATAACCATGAACGCAAGACAACAATATACTTACTCTGTAGCGGTGTCTGCACACTTCTGAATCCTGTGTGATGTGGTGCATCCCTCATCACCTCTGCCGCTTAGCACTAGCCAACCCCAAGCTGCTGCATTACCTAAACTGCTGACTAATACCAACATTCGTCTCCTCTCTGCTACGAGGTTATTGGTGCCATTAACACTGACAGTTATCTTATCAGATACCCCTTTCGTATGTAATTACTTATCGGCAAATTTCGACCCACTAAAGATAATAATAATGAAATCACTCATAATTCACCTTGGCTCTCCCACTCCCATATTCCTTCCTTTTTCTACTCCCCAGTTCCTACCCCTTCCTCCCACTTGACTGCTGCGCCATCTGTTAGATCACACATGAACCTGATCACGATGCTTCATCGACTCTATCAGTGGTGTTGGGTTCAGTATAGCGCAGGGCGAGGGGCGTCGGTTTTGTCGGGGACTGAACAGTATTTATTTATATCGACATGCAGTACAGTGCAGTAGAACTTTGGTTCATGACTGCAGCCTATCCTTATTATAATTATTGTATATTCGTGAATCTTTCACTACAGTCGAGAAAACACCAATGGCATTAAAATGTGATTCCTCTTGTTGACTGGCTATTCTGTTTCTTCACCTACTCCACAGCCACTTCAAACGGGCAAAGTAAGACTCCGATATACAGTACTTAAATAAAATAATACAAATAATTTTAAGCTCTTCAAGGCAGATAGTTCAACTACATTTATTCTGGCCGATAATTCATAAATTGTGTAACTTGTTATGAAGTTGTTAATTATTGTGAAACTGGCCCAAACCGATAAAAGTATTCCCAGCTGGAAGATAGTCATTTATAAACACAAACGGAGCTTCAGATATCAGAAAAAGGAGAGTCCATCCTGGATATAAAGGCTGATTGTTTATTTCAGTTTCAGATATAGCAACCTAATTAAAACACATAACCATTAAATTTGTCCAAAATTACTGGGTCAGACGGCACAGTTGTACCGCCATCTGTCTCCCTCTCTATCCCACCTGGATTACACCCCTACCTGCCTCCCCCCAATCCCACATGGATTGTACCTCACCTGTTTCCCTCCCAATCCCACCTGGATTGTACCCTACCTGCCTCCCTCCCAGTCCCATGTGGATTACTCTCCTACCCGATTATACTGGAGATTATTTAACTGCTAAGACAATATCAGGAAGAGTGTATCCACACACACACACACACACACACACACACACACACACACACACACACACACACACACACACACACACACACACACACACACACACACGCACACATGTAAATCAGATAACCCTTCTCCCCTCCATACCAAACCTCCAGTTGTACTGCTGTCACGTGTGATAATCCTGTAATCCTTTATATCTGCACAAGTTCCAGTTTTCCATATTCATATCACATTCTGTACCCATCCCTCCATCATACACTTATAATTCGTCATACATCTATCCACTCACACTGTTGTCACTAATCTATCATCTCAGTCTCTGTATCCATCTAACTTCCGGTTGGTTATCTCCATACTGTTCATCCATAGTACTATCACACTGTTCAACCATCCATTTGTCTTGTGTCTCAACATGTATACATCCACTCTGACTACATTCATTCCTTATATATTCATTCACCGTCCTGTAACAACGTTCATTCATCCAGCCGTCTTATGTTGCATCATGTATACATCCACTCTGACTACGTTCATTCATTATATATTCATCCATCGTCCTGTCATAATGTTCATTCATCCATCCGGTTTCGCATCATGTATAAATCCACTCTGAGTGCATCCATTCATTAGCTGTTCATCCATCTTCTCAAACTCTGGATTCATCCTCCTTGCAGTCAATTATATTTATACTCTTCATCCATCATCCTGTCTTACTGCTGAACCATCCATTATTCTCGTCTTATCATGCATAGATCCACTCTGCGTACATTCATTATCGATTCATCCAACTTCCTCAGAAACTGCATTTTTCTTTTTTATCTATCCCATCGCAAGTGCATTTTATAATCAATTTATTTTATATCCGAGTTACTGTATAAGTGTTTACAATTCAGGATGACTGTCTTGCACTTCCCAAATTGCCACATTCACCACAGTACCACCTGTGCTCCCCCAGAACCATCCTTGCCACCCCAGAGACATCATTGCCACGCCAGTACCACCCTTGTCACGCCAGAACCACGCTTGCCACTCCAGTACCACCCTTACAACACCAGTACCAATCTTATCGCACCAGTACCACCTTCGCCACATCAATACCACCCTTGCCACACCAGTACAATGCTTGCCACACCAGTACCAATCTTACCACGGTAGTATTACCCTTGCCACACCAGTACCAATCTTACCACACCAGTACCACCCGTGCCACACCAGTACCATCCTTGCCAATCAGTACCACCTTTGCCACACCAGTACAAAATATCCATTTTGTTGTGCCATTGACTCCCCGACAACACTGTTATCTACCAACACGCCCGCTGACCAGAGTGCTGAGTATATATGGGGGTGATAGCACACTGGAGAGATCCTGGGGTGCTGAGTATATATGGGGGTGTTTGCACACTGGAGGCACGCTGGGGTGTTGAGTATATATGGGGGGTTAGCACACTGGAGAGATGCTGGGGTGTTGAGTATATATGGGGGTGATAGCACACTGGGTAGATGATGGGGTGCTGAGCATATATATGGTGTGAATAGGGGTGATGTCAGGACACTAAAATATCGTAACACACTATGCAATACCTAGTAACGTATATATCATTATTATGTAATAATGAGGTTAGAAGAAAGTCGTGCCGAAGCAAGAGGTCTTGAGGAACCAACGCTGCACATTCTCAAGCTAGGAATTTCACACACAGCACAGTATGACACCTGATGGAAACTCCCACAGTCTTGGAAAGTTTCACACACGTGCCCGTACGCATGATACAACCAATCATATACAGGGGAAATGGGAGAGAGAGGGCAGAAGGGGTTAGGAGAGAGAGAGAGAGAGAGAGAGAGGGTGGGACAAGGCAGGAACAGAGCACGAGGAGTTAGCAGGCATAAAAACACTCTCACCTCAGTACTGCTCTTGTGAGATACTTCCTGTGAAGAAATAAACTGCAATCAAACCCCAGACTCATCTTTATCTTTTTCCTGCCATCCATGACAAGAACAAAGAACATTCTCTCCTTCTTAAAATCCCTACAGTCTAACACACTTTTGGAAAAGTTCGGCGACGGCTACGATATTTTATTTGGTGGCAGTAATCGTTAAGAACCACGTCTACAATTCTACAGTTGAGTCTGCATTATCAAAATGAACACAAAAACCACTACAAATTCGAGCCATACGACGCCTCACAACTTTATACTGGCAGTGGTTAGACGATCTACAATTACAACCAACCTCCCAGCCTCTCCTTCTATCTACATCTATGTAAATCAACACGAGGCGAACCAACAAACAACAATACAATCTATTTACATCTCACAATTTTATCAAAATTCAGCATCCAGCTACGACAATTCTGTTCAGCCATAAGCTTCTGTTCTACGATTCACGATAAACTACAAGTATCTACGATTACCACAAAACAAGCCACATCTGAAAGCAACAGTCATCAATCAAACTACACCTATGCATCAGAAGACTCTCATGAACTGCTACAACGATAAACAACATCGATAAATGAAAGCCGATTAACGTCTCTATCAACATTCAACGAACAACTTGAGATTCAGCCCTATAATCAAAACAAGATACTATTTAATATTCAACTCTTCAATTAAAACAAGATATTACAGATCTACAAGTGAACTACAAGCAGGTGAGACGGTAACCAACATCAGTTACAAGTTCACATCATACACCAAGAAACTACAATTAAACGCTTTACAAAAAAACACGAGCATGTCAAGAAGCCTACAATTCCACGATCAAGTAATCACAGACACTACAAGTTAAGAAGCAGAGAATGAGGAGGCACTGATTCAGGGGTGATGGGAGAGACAATGAAGCAACGACCAGAACCAGCCCTGACTCACCACTCACCTCACACACCACACTTACCATTACTCACCGCTACTCCGTCACCACCACCACCAACTACCAGAATGAGGAGTCAACTTGCGTTGTGCCAGCATTTGTTGAGAACACCATAACACGTTAGTCAACCAGTATCTAACACCACCATCACCACCACGCTCATCATTCCCACCGCAGTTAAAATTAGTGTGTTGAATATTTACTTCATTTATATACAATACACAGTGATAGACTCAGCGATAGACAAACATTCTGCACAAACATATAATACGTGCTTTATAGTTACAACTTATGTACATACTGTATACCTACTTCAATTTTCCACGTTAAATCAGTCACTTTTAAGTATTTGCACCAACAATAACAATTATATACTCTATGCATATTCATTCATTTACTAGAGCATTCATAAATAAGATAAGTGTTTCATGCATACAACTAGGCAACATTCCATCTCCAAAGTGATAAATAAAATACACAATCACAATAACCCAGTGAGCGATGATAAGAAGTGTAATAAAGTTATCTAGTGGGACCAGACAAATCAGATTATAAGAAAAATCCGGAAGAGAGGGGAAAAATGCCTAGCACGAATTAAGTTAGCAAGAATGAACTGTCTCTTTCACACAGTTGTGATGAGAAAGATTTCCACATAGTGCTGATACATACATTACCCACCACAGGTACAAACAAACACCAAGTGAGTGTAGGCTATAATAATGCTGTACATTCTGTCTGTCTGTCTGTCTATCTGTCTGTCTCTCTCAAATAACAAAATATGGGATTACATATAATTTTCAATAAAACTGTGCAACATAACTAAGCCTGTACATATTGTGTACTATTACTACAGCAAGTGTTACATATGACTGAGTCATAATACGATTCATTGCTGTACCTTGCTATTGTGTTACTATTGTGTAATTATGTCGCAATTTACAATGTAACATATTGTAACTGTACAATATTACTACAGTTATTACAATTACCTACAATATTACTGCAGTTACTACAGTAACTACAATATTATTACAGTTTCTACAATTACCGACAATATTACTGCAGTTACTACAGTTAACTACAATATTATTGCATTAATGTAGCAATACAATAGTACTTCAATTAAAACTACAATAACGTAACAATTACATTCATAAGGCGTAACTACAATGTTCCTACAGTACTGTGTTATCAGAATTATGTTTTTGAATCATCATACAAGTTGTGTGTAATATTAGGCATTAATATAGGCATAATACCATATGTAATATAATGACACAACAACATTACCATTGCATAAATATATGTGTATGCTTGTTTTACATACACATTTGTGCCACAATATCACTACAATATGTTATACAATATTCTATGTTCAATTTTTACTACCATGTATTTACTCCATTGCATATATTATACATACAGTATATTACTACAATATGTTATGTTTCTACAATATTATTGTGTCTCTACAGTATTGTGATGAATACAATGTATTAATAGGTTATGACAGAATATGTAATTTGTTACTACACTGTTGTAGGTACGCCAGCTAGGCGTAACCGAGCGATGTCAGGACACTAAAATATCATAACATGCTACATAATAGCTATAGTCACAGCAAGTGACTCTGAGGTTCTTATTATCGTGTCGTGGCAATGCACCATTCAAAAGTGCGTCTGATTTTGTTTATAATATGAAACGCATGTGATTCGTGTATCATACGTTCATGTGCAATAATATTTGTGTGTAATATATTCGTGCATAATAATATGATTCGTGTATAATATAATACGTAATCGCACGCACTTTTGAATGGTTGGTTGCCAGGGTTTGATAATGACAACCTCAGAGTCGTGTGTCATGACTATAATAATGTATATGTTGTTAATCCGTAATATAGAGGTTAGAAGAAAGTTGTGCCTAAGCGAGAGGTCTAGAGGAACCAACACTGCACATTTTCAAGCTAGGAATTTCACACACAGCACAGTATGATGCCTGATGGAAACTCCCACAGGCATGGAAAGTTCCACACACGTGCCCTTATGCATGAAACTACCAGTCATATACAGGGGAAATGGAGAGACAGGGCAGAAGAGGTTAGGGGAGAGAGAGAGAGAGAGAGAGAGAGAGAGAGAGTGGGGAAAGGCAGGAATAGAGTGCGTGGAGTTAGCAACCATAAAACCGCTCTCGTCTCAGTACTGCTCTTGTGAGATACTCCCTCTTAAGATATAAACTGCAATCAAACCCCAGGCTCATTTTTATCTTTTTACTGCCATCCACGACAAGGACAAAGAACATTCTATCCTTAAAATCCCTACAATCTAACACACTTTTGGAAAGGCTTGTAGACGGCTACGAGAGTGATATATATATATATATATATATATATATATATATATATATATATATATATATATATATATATATATATTTATATATATATTATAAATAACAGAAAGGAGGAAGGAAAAACAAATGGGTAAAAAAAAATAATTCATACACCAGATTACTGGTGTCCTCCGTTCATAAAATATCTGTAACAGTTAGACTTGAATAGTTGTGGGTTGAAATTTGGAGGAAAACAACTCTGGGGAAGCGAGTTCCAGAGAGATGCAGTTCGGGGAATGAAAGAATTCTGATAGGCAGAAGTTCTGCAATATGGTTGAGTGACATTCCAGTCATGAGCGCTACCAGATGCCCGTGTAGCACAAGGGAAGGCATGGAGAGGTGGCACCATGGACGCAACTTCGTCTGAGCATTTGCCAAAAAAATATCTGTAAAATAATGCAAGGGAGGCAACATTCCTTCTTACTTGCAGGGGAGGTAGTTTATATGTAATGGCAGGGTTGTTAATGATTCTAACAGCTTTATTCTGAATTTTGTCTAGTTGTCTTAATGCAACCTCTCCACAACCATTCCACAAGGGTGAGCAATATTCAATCTGAGAGCGCACATGACTCTTATAAATTATAGCTAACTGCTCATCGGCGAAGAAGTTACGGACTCTGTACACTAATCCAAGTTTCTTTGAGGCGGTTTTAGCAAGTGATCTGACATGAGAGGTCCAGCTGAGGGCACTGTTAAGTGAGACACCAAGAATTTCAATACTTTTGGAGATGGAAATATTAGTAGCACTGAAGGTAATGTACGAATCTGACAATATCTGTCTATTAGTAAACTGTATATATTTAGTTTTACTAGCATTAAAAGAGACAAGGTTGTTTTGTCCCCATTCACTGACTGTAGATAGATCTTGATTTATGGAGATGGCTGTACTGAGTTGAGAGGTAGAGATATTAGACTTTGTAAATGGATGTCTTAGTGTGAATGAACTATGTAGTGTTGAGTCATCTGCATATGAGTGAATGGGATTGTGAGTGACAGATAAGAGATCATTAATATGAACCAGAAATAGGGTTGGAGCCAGAACTGATCCCTGCGGCACGCCGGCGTTAATTGAGTGGAAATTCGAATATACATCATCTACTTTTACTCTTATTTTCCTGTCACTAAGATAAGAAGAAATCAATGGAACAAAAGACGTTAGTCCATAGCAAGGGAGTTTGGACAGCAGGGAACGGTGCCATACTCTGTCGAAAGCTTTAGAGATATCAAGAGCTACTGCATGAGTTTCTCCAAAAAGATCAATTGATTGATGGATGGTATGAGTTAAGAGATTGAGTATGTCAATGGTGGATCTTTCTTGGCGAAAACCGTATTGTCTATCACTAATTAAGTTGTTGGATTCAAGATGTTTAACAATATGCTTATTAATTAAAGTTTCAAATACCTTACCAAGAGAAGATGTGACAGCTATTGGTCTGTAATTGGAGGGGTCAGACGAACTTCCTTTCTTCGGAACTGGGTGGATATTGGCTTCTTTCCATGAATTTGGGAATAAAGAAGTACGTATGCATAGTCTGAATAATTTAGCTAGGACAGAGGCAAGTTCAGGGGAACACTTTTTCAAAACAATTGGCGGAATTCCATCTGGGCCTGGAGCTTTGTTGGTAGGTAAATTGTCTTGGATGGATTTTACGTATCTTGTCCGTATTTTAAGTGGGGCAATTTCGGGAGAATCAAATTCCAGTACTGAGACATTCTGGCTGGTATCATCTATAGTAGAGTTTCTGGCAAAGGTACTAGCAAAGATATCTGCTTTCCCACATGGGTCATTTGTAATATTGCCGTCTGAAGATTTTAGTGGGGGAATGGAAGATGACTTGTTCAAGTTATTATTGAAAGAATTAAGAGTTGACCAGAATATTCTATTGTCATTAGGGTTGTTAAGTAGTTTTGATGCTTGCTTTTGAAGAAAGTTTGATTTAGATAGATTTAATACAGCTTTTGCATGATTTCTAGCAATTCTAAATTGGGAGAGTGATTCAGATGTTTTTGATTTTAAGTAAGAGTTATATGCTAATGACTTTTGGGCTGTTGCTCTGGCACAATTGCCATCAAACCATTTTGGAGAGTTTGATCTTTTAGTGAATTGTTGACTTGGTATGAATAAATCCATATCAGCTAGTATTAAGTCGCAAATATGGGACTGGGTAGAACTGGGATCACTAGAGAAGAAAAACTGCCATGGAATGTCAGCAAGATAATTTCTAAATCCATCCCAGTCTGCCCTGTCAAAGTGCCATCGGGTCACCCTGACAGGTTCAGAATGGGGAGGTGTGGGAGGGTTAACTAATGAGGCTTTGATGAGATTGTGGTCAGAGGATCCAAGTGGTGACAGTACCTCTATCCTGTATTGATCTGGATTATTTGTCAAGAATAAATCCAAGAGATGGGCATTATGGTCAGGATTATCAGGTATTCTGGTTGGTTGCTTTACCAACTGGGTGAGATTAAACGATTCTGCAAACAGCTCGCATTCTAGACCAGCGTCGTCAGTCCGGGCAGAATGCAATAACCATTCAACATTGTGTACGTTAAAATCACCCAAAATGGTAATTTCATTGCCAAGGGCAAGGTCAAGGTTACTCAACTGAGGGATATGGAATCAAATACACTGGGTTCCGAAGAAGCATTGGGGGAACGATAAACTACACAGATATATTTGGTAATATATATGGGGAGAATAGGTGTACACTGGAGAAATGCTGGGGTGCTGGGTATATATGACAAGAATGGGGGTGATAGCACACTGGAAAGACGCAAAGGAGGAGGGGGGGAGGGAGGAGGAAGAGAAGGGGGCATAAAATGAAGCAGAGGAAATGTACGAAAGATGTGCGGGAGAGTTAAAGATTAAGAGATAAGACAGATGAGAGGATGGATGGATGATAAGGCAGTACAAAAAGCAGGACGTAAGGTGAGGGAGGGAGCAGGAGTAGAAAAAAAAAAAAAGAAGGTGGTGATGGAGGAGTAGGCCTAGCCATATACTGTCACAGGCAATGTTTACTGGTAACACTACCAGCAATCTCCTTCGGTCTCTCATCACCGTCATTTGCACCCCGTATCTTTAAACTAATATTGATAAAAGCACCCAGTGTCTGAGCCTTTAGCACGGTGAACGCAAGGTTAACCGAATATACAATAATTGGATTCAGTATCAACTTTCCCCACTTTACAGACCACCAGCAGGTGAAGATTTCACTGATATGATACAGGTAAGAGTTACTTCTCCTTTGCGTCATATATTGAAAACATTAGCTTTTCCATTCCACTAACGTCCAGATAAAGAATTTGTGTCGCAAGCCACACAGTAATAAAGCAGGCTGTGAAGAAGATAGGATGCTAGCACAGCGTGGACATGATAACATTAGGAGTTAAAAATAGGCACTGAGGTTCCTCTCCCGCCTGGGTCAGCATCATCAACAGTATTTACAACAACCAAGTTTGGACATCTACACTCAACAGTAAGCCTCCAACAACAGCAACAAAAAACAACAACAACAACAACTCAGAATATTCACGTTATCGTGTAGCTAAATCACCAAGGAGGACACCATTTTATTCTGCAGAAAAATATATAATGAATATCTGAGAATAATTTAGAGAAATGTGTGGGGCAATATGGTAGAATTTTCAAATGAAAGAGGGTGAAATCTGGAAGAAATTTAATTTCCAATAAAGTTTGGGTATAATGTTGGAAAAATTAGGGAATACGAGCTGCACACGATGAAACTATGGAAAATTTAGTGTGAGGAAACAAGAGTGATGTATGTGGGTAATTTGCACGAAGCAAGAGGTTTGTGCATGTGTGTGGGGGGAGGGAAGGCTAGAGGCGTTGTTAATTAATGCAGGGATGTAGTTACAGCGTCTGAGATTAGTGTGAGGCAGGCAGGTAGGGAGGTGGGGTGCAGGTGGTTGACTGGTGGGATGGATTGGGGGAAGGATCGACAAGCAGACACATTGATAGGAATACAGGTAGTATACATTGTATGTAATTAAAAAGGATAGACATACACAGATGTGTATGTATAGACTGATGAATGTTACATGGATGATAGTTCAGATAGGGGACGGACAGAGGGATGGATTGGTGGATAATCAAATGAACAGTAAGATAGTATAAACGGTTGGATAGATGGATAGCTGAACAGACTGGAAACAACAAAATTAATCTATGAATGGGTGCACAGAAACAGATGACATAATTAGTTACAGAAGCAGTTTGGATGTGTGTGGATATACAATTACTGACAGGTGTGGATGTGTGTGGATATACATTTACTGACAGGTGTGGATGTGTGTGGATATACAACTGTTGTCAGGTATGGATGTGTGTGAATATAAATTACTGTTAGGTGTGGATGTGTCGATATACAATAACTGAAAGGTGTGGATCTGTGTGGCTACACAGTTACCAACAGGCATGGGTGTGTGTGTATATACATTTACTGACAGGTGTGGATGTGTATGAATGTACAACTACTCACAGATGTGGATGTGCGTGGATATACAATTACTGACAGGTGTGGATGTGTGTTTATATACAATTACTGACAGGTGTGGATGTGCGTGGATATAGAATTACTTGACAGGTGTGGATGTGTGTCAGTATACAATTACTGACAGGTGTAGATGTGTACGCACTTACAAGTGCAAGTGTAGTTTGTTAAAGGTTTATATTCAGCAAACAAATACAGGAACAAGCTGGTAGGTGACGATAGCCAGCTCTAAGCGGACCAAGCTCTGTCAGCGACCGGAAGTGAGTTTCGACAATGAAAGTCATTTATACATGGAGGTACTCCAGGGCAACATTCCACTCAAGAATCATGCCCTGGCTTAATAATCTTCGGAACCTTATCATTCTGCACGAGCATAGTCGTCATTTTAGCTATTTTCACTGATTTCACATTTGACGACCTTTGATCCCTGACCTGACCATTGTCGCACATAGGTGTACTATAGAAAGCTGTAGTTTTAGTCAATGGCTATAAGCATGCAAAGTTTCATTCAATTCTATCAGGCTGCTGAGGAACTAGGCGGGCATTTTTAGATACCCCTACTGGTTGCTAGGGAAGCTGAGGCAAAACTTCACAAGGTTGACACTCGAAAACTAAAGGAGAGAAGGGAAAAAATGGATGGCACAGTTCCGATAGGGATTCACCTCAAGATTACGCCTAAAGAGGCCATAGCTTTCTACACCCAGTAGTAATGTTTCTACAGTTGAAAACGTGAAAAGTACGATAAAGCTGGTTTTCGGCTGATGCTAGGGAACGAGTAGTTCCTTGGCAACCAAAACCTTGCTGACACAATTACGTCATAGGCTGGTCAGTGTGTCTGGGATTGGTTGAAATCAGTTAATTATGAAGAGTAGAAGTGCCTGCCACAATTAACCCGTCACGTCCCGACCACTTTCGCACCTCCGACACCACCCAGTCCCAACCATTTTTGGGAATTTTGGCTAAAACCTCTGCTTTTGGTGAAAACATCGAAAATTCACAGAGAAATCGCTCACCTGAGGTTTAAAATACTCGATACAGGTAGGAGTACCTCCTTACCTTACAGGGTTTTCTTTTAGGCTGGCTGCAAAGAAAGTGAGTTCTGTGGGAGGATAACTATTCCACACCACTCCTAAAAGGAATTTATATATTTATTTGGTGTGAATTTATATGTAGTACGAGACCATATTTGTTTTCAAATAGTAATATAGGCATTATAAGCTTTGTTTCACTCACTAACTCATCACCATTCCTGACCTTCTTTTGCCACATTACCTGATCATCATTTCTGACTGTTTCTTCCTCTAATGCTATGTAAACTTTGTCCTCCACATTGTCATCGATTGGGGAATCACTCTGGCCCTGAATGTCTTTATTGGCCAGGTCACTGGTAACAGGTGAATTGCTGAGACAATGGCGTGTGGGGGGAGGGGGAGGTTATGCAGTGTAAGGCATTGTCCCTGCTTGGCATCTTGTAGAGGAATAGAGGAAGGTGTCCCGTGTATACGTAGGAAAAATCATGCGCAAAAATTGAAAATTGTGCATATTAGGGACCTTGCAATTGCAAAATGTACCAGTACGTCGACGGGACTGGCAAATGCAAAATGATGCAACGTACCCATACATCGACGGGACATCTCGGGTTAAACAAGAAAGAGTACAAGAAAGAAAGATAATGCGACTAACAATAAGAGCAGCATGGAGCTCTCAAAAATAAACACAATTAGGGAAAGGCCATAATTATCACACTGGTTAGTGCCTATACTTCAAGGAACAGATTGTTACGTACAACGTTCATTAATGTGTTGTGATATTGGTGAATATTATGACAGCAAACATGGTGTACATTTACTTCTTTCTATTAAACTGTGAACACTCAAGATCACCTGGGAATATCTTAGTTCTTCTTTTTCTTGTAGAAATTATTATATCCATCGGCTACGTGCTGGGAGTTTGATTTATTTCCTTGGAAATATACAATTGTGTGTGTTCACCCATCCATCCACCCTCCCAACCACATACACACACACACACACACACACACACACACACACACACACACACAGGTCACCCATTTATCAAGAATATCTGTGAATTATTGGTGTATCTCAGTAGCCTTTAAAGCACCAGTGCGATGGGTAAAAGTTGTTAAAAGATTAGGTTCAAGTCGTACAGATGAAGAGGTGCAAATGTTTAAATTTCATTTTTTAATCTTTCAGAGCTAGGTATACTGGCTGACTGAAGCCAAAGTGCAATTAGTTTTATTTTTCTTTTTTAAATAATTTGAGGGGATTGTCTAGGGTCGTGAGTAAAAGAGGTACTGGTAGACCAACAAGATTGTATGAAGAATCAGCAATAATTAAGGAAAGAAAAAAAAATGCATCGCTAATATAGTTCTCAAATCATCTGTGATTTTATTAAATGCCAGGAAAGGATGACACACAAACATTCACTTAAATATCGTGCAGATTCTCTCCAGTTCATATAGGCATCTCTCTCTCTCTCTCTTTCCGTGAAGATATCTACTCAGAGGTAACACAGACGTCATTATCCCCTCCCCCCCATGCACACAAACCCGTTCTGTAAGACCCACCAACCCTCCTACGTGTTATACACGTTCACAAGTCACTGGTTTGGTGCCAACACCTACCGTCCATACTGAATACATATTAAGGCTATATCATTAAATACTAATGTTATGGGATTAGTGACAATGTTTTTATGACCATGTCAGTGGTTCTTGTAAAGACTGTATCAACTAAAGTTAGCAAACTGTTCTATTCGGGATTGATGTCGCGTTCTTTTGGACTGCAGCCCACCAAGCTTATGTCAATAGGAGCTGGCTTATCACCTTTGCCATAAACCGTCACACCCTTGTCATAAATCATCACACCCTTCACACCCCCTCACACTTTACATTCATAAATTCAGCCGCGAATTTATGAGTAACTCGGTGAAGTGCCATATTTCTTCTTATATTACTTCAGTCTTTACAAACTTTACCGAAATTACATTTTTTTTTATTTCAATGAATATGATGAATCACACCCATCATTCTCTTTATATACAATGCTTTAGGTCTTATAATATGAGGCGTCTAGCGGCAGAGTGACGTATGCGCCAAAAATGGCCAATGGTGAGTTATTCCGCCAATATGTAGGTGTAGCCTTCTAGATCCTCCTTGTATAAAACTACATACAAAAAGGACCCTTATGGCTGGCTGGCAGATGGGCAATCATTGTGTGTTGAAAACCCGTAGAGGAAGTCTGCTCCCACATGGCAGAAGGACGTATGGGCCACGAGTGGCTAGCCATTGGGAGGCCTTGTCTCAGTACTAACCCCCAGCCTCAGCCAGTCCCCCACCAGTGTCCCCCTAAACTTCGCCCGTGGTTGATGGGCTGCACTGTCCTCTGTCCATTTTCAGTGCTTTGAGTGCTTTTAATTAAAAATTTACAATATAAAAGTTAATAAAAAATAAAGAAATTGCATTATTAATATAAAACTTTCACAGTTTATAAAATTTTATGTTTATTTTTATTTGAATCACATAATTATAACCCACGTTAATATTTTGTGTATGACCCCCAATGGGAGGGTGTGCGTTTGTGTGTTTGGTTTTGGTTTTTGTTTGTTATTCTTTCTAAACAATGGATTCATTAAATTGCATTTTTTGAGAGCATTACATTGATATAAAACAACATTAGTTTTTTCTTTATACCTTTTATGTACACATTCTTCAAATTTAAGCTTTAATTACTCAAAAGTAATCCCGTGGTGCATACGTCACTCAACCGCTAGATGCCTCATATCATTTCTACTTTCCTGTATCCTGAGTAAGTCATAGAATCTACCTTATGTACAGGATTGTTCTCACATTAAACACATTGTCTGTAGTCTTACAGTTTCCTCTCACAAAATGCCAAAACATCACCCGTTCCAGCACCACACTAAGATTCACATCAGATTCAACCCACCCAGTCCTGGCTGATTTTCCACCAGACTCCCCCCAATCCTGACCAATTTTGGAAAAAAAACATTTTTGGCTTAAACCTCCGCTTTTGGTGAGAAACATCGAAAATTCATAGAGAAATCGCTCACCTGAGGTTTAAAATACTGGATACAGGTAGCATACCCCTTACCTTATGGGATTTTCTATCAGGCTGGCTCCAAAGAAAACGAGTTCTATGGGAGGGTAACTATTCCACACCACTCATAAACGGTATTTATTTATTTATTTGGTACGAATTTATATGTAGTATGAGAGTATATTGGTTTTCACACAGTAATATAGGCAATATAAGCATTGTTTCACTCACCAAACACATCAACATACCTGATCTTTTTTGGCAACATTACCTGATCATCATTTCTGACTGCTTCTTCCTCTAATGCCATGTAAATATTGTCATCGATTGGGGAATCACTCTGGCCTTCAATTTCGTACCATGGTACGACATGTCTTTACTGGCCAGGCCACTGGTAACAGATGAATTGCTGAGACAATAGCGCGCAGGGAGGGGGGAGGTCATGCAGGGTAAGGCATTGTCCCTGCCTGGCATCGTGTAGAGGAAGGTGTCCTGGGTATACTTACCAAAGATCACGTGCAGAATTTGAAAAATGTGCTAATGACAGACCATGCATTTGTGGCGTGTTTATACACGTCAGTGGGACTCACAGTGACAAAACGTCCCGACGTATATATACGTCAATGGGACGCGGCAGGTTAAACACCATTATTCTCCTTTTCCTCTTACATTCACCCCAGCCTTCCTCACCCTCATACTGTATTGTAAATCCATCCCACACACTCCTCCCAGCCCTGCACACACACTGTCACTTCCCTCGCCTTCATTCAAACAGAAGATATGATTAGGCTGAATCCTTAAACCTTCATTTTTGTTTTTGTAGCACTCTTCCTGCACCTCTCTCTCTCTCTCTCTCTCTCTCTCTCTCTCTCTCTCTCCAAACAAGTGACTTCCAATCAGCCAATGTTCCAGTAGGATGCTTCCAATGTCGGTATGAGGTTCAGTTTGAAAGTGGCAGTGATATGAGGAAAATTAATGAGAGAGAGAGAGAGAGAGAGAGAGAGAGAGAGAGATGGGGGAGGGGTGAATGGTGAATTGTCATATAAAATATGTATAGAATTTTAAAGGTAAATAGAAGATAGATGGAATGCAAAGAAACATAGACAGAGAAAGGAGGCTATAGTTGAAGTTATAAGACAAGGAGACCTTCGAAGGATAGTGACAGAAGGACTGAGGAACACCAACTGTGAACTGGATAAGGTCAAAGAAGACAACAGAGAGAGGAAATGAGAAAAACTGAAAATGAAATGGGCAGGAGAGTTGGAAGGAAGTGAAGTTAAGAAGTAAAGAAGCAAATGAGGAGCGATGAAACATTCGAAGCCTGGAAGAGCAGGAGAAGGAGGAGGAGGAGGACTGGGATCATGAATAAGGGTGGGCTCACAATGAGAAAAAATGGGAAATGAAGGAAAAATAAAAGAAACGAAATCAAAGACAGAAAAGAATGAGAGAAGTGGATGAAGTCAGACAGAGAAGACAAAATGAGAGAACTGCAGAAGTTTGAGGAAAAAAATGTACAATTCCGGAAGCTTAATTGACAATAGCTTTTGAAAATATCCACTGCAAGATTGGGCATATGAGATGTGTGTGTGTGTGTGTGTGTGTGTGTGTGTGTGTGTGTGTGTGTGTAGCTAATAATGCAAAAATCACCATTTCAGTTCAACAAGGAGGGGGCTTACATGACTTTCACATTATACATGTGTGTAGCCGTAGACCGTAGGAAGAAAGGAAATGAGCACAATGAATTAAAGAAATGAATGAATTGAGTTTAAAACACCCACACATTCTCTTAGATTTATCATAAACCTACCCTACACATGTTTTTCAAATGTAATTTACGGGAATTCCTGTTATAAGCAGAAAAAGTATACAGAGATACAAGTTATATAATATTCATAGCACAGTTATGAAACGCATGGATGGTGATATCAGTGAACAATAAATGGCTGTATTCTGGTTCGCTGGTGCCAAAAGGGAATGTGTACATCAGTTCATCAATATAAACTGTATATCAAATCATAAATTATCAGGAATAACAAATATGACCTTTCATTTATATATTGTCCAGTCTCTCTCTCTCTCTCTCTCTCTCTCTCTCTCTCTTACACACACACACACACACACACACACACACACACACACACACACACACTGTCACTGGCGCATTTACCCCAGTAGAAAATGGATGACATAGAAGATGCGAATATAATGTAAAGAGACAGGCGAGCCATCAAGACTGATAACTCTGTTCTGTTATCAGTTTGTTGCCTCTAAAGGTATACCCTATCTCCGCTGCGTTTGGTTAGCAGTCAGTTTTTGGGCTTCTGGACAGATAACACACGGGTTGTTTTTCCCAGAAATTACGCAGAAAACCCTTGTGTCCCTGACCACAGTGGGTGTGACTTATAGTGTGGAAGGAGCAAAATGAGAGTATATATATGCCAATAGAAGCCTAAATAACGCTTAATTGGTTTTCTTGATGGCATGCCATTGGTTTTGTGTAATATTTGTCAGCACACTATTGGTAGCAAGTGCCTCCAGTGTTTGTGTATGGCTGGAGATTGCACTTAAGACAGCCTAGTGGCTAGTTAGCCGAACAGGCGGAGTAAGGCTACTTTATAAGCTCAGGAACTAGCAGAAGCGACACTACTTTTTAGTCACTCTTTAGTCACTGACTCTCACTTTACACTTCTGTCATATTTTGTTACACTTTTCCTAATATTTTCACACATTACTCCATATGTTACTTTGATTACAAAACACACTGTTTGTGCACCATTTCCCATTTTTGGTTCACTTCTCCATTTACACTAGTGTGTGATTTATATCTGGATTATATCATCAACGAGTTCTTATAGTTCCTCGAGTTCTGTGAGTATGTAGCCTCCACTGATTGTAATCTAGTTAGGTAATAAATAACTAGTTTTATATTTGTGTTCTGAGGCCTATGTGAATTCCCCTCTGTAAAACGAATCCTGGACTCTTCTTTGGGTGTGTATGTTATAGTGTAAAGTAAAGTTAGTTTTCTTGTGAGCTTTATCTTACCCCTTTTGGTGATTAATTAAGGGTTAAGAGTGCACCATAATATATATCCCCATAACAATTTGTCGATCTCCTGCCAGGATAGCTCTGTGACATAATACTGGCAACCTTGGCCACATACCCAGTGCTTACTCTTACCTACTTAACTATTATCAGTAAACATGGCCCTGATGAGTGATAGTGATGTGAATTTTTTTTTGGATTCTACGCCTTCCCCAACCAGAGTGAAAACACCCACAAAACACTAGCTCAAATTGCTTGCCCAGGCCTTACATTTGAGAGTTTCTGCCTCAGTCACTAAGACTAAGTTACTTGTTTTAATACTGGACACCATGTTTGAGCAAAGTGAGTCCTCCATAGTTAGTTCTGAACCATTTGATACTGCACAAGGTGTTGACCCTGATCCTTTGGCATAAGAGATACATGGCCCCAGTAATTTTTCTGCTTGTGATACTGGTGTCAAAGTGCAACTTGAGCTAGACAGAACTAAGCTGAGGGAACTAGAAGTGCAAGCAAAAATGAGAGAACAAGAATGGAATGCTAAAATGAATGAATTAGAATTAGGGGCTCAAATGAGACAAAAGACATGGATCATGAAATCAGACTGAAGCACTCTGATAGTTCACCTCTAGCCAGTAGTAGCTCATCTGCCCGGGAATCTTTTGATGATGCTAGGAACATTAAGCCAGTACCCCCCTTTAATGAGAAAGACGTCACTAAGTACTTGCACATGTTTGAAAAGGTGGCAGGTCGTCTCTCGTGGCCAAAAGACTCTTGGACAGTACTGCTGCAGAGTGTTTTGAAAGGAAAGGCTCAAGAGCCTTATATTTCTTAATCATATTTTTTTTTTATAATAACAGAACGGAGGAAGGAAAAACATATGAATGAAAAAAAAAATGATTGTTTAAAAGATGCCATTCTCAAAGCATATGAACTCGTGCAAGAGGCTTAAATTTAGATCTGCATTTAAACAGAAAGATCAGACTCATGTGGAATATGCTAGAGTACTCACAGACGTATTTGATCAATGGTTACTTTCTAAGAATGTTCATTTCTCAAAACAGAGAATTAATGATCTTGGAGAACTTCACTGGTAACATAGATAGGGATGCTGCTACACGCCTAGTAAAGAAAGACTTAGATACCCTAGCTGAGGCTGCTGTTGTAGCAGATAATTATAGTATAATTCACAAGCACGAACGTACACCTCAGTCATCAGTTATTGGTAGGAGAGTGAACCAACCAGTTGTTGTGAACCCTTCTTCTGGTAAGGACAAGTTAATGTCAAGGGACAATACTGGAAGCACTGCAACCCTAGAGCATGTTAGTTCCACAAAAGTAAGTGAGGACAATGTTGCCAGAGGGTCAAGAAAAAGTGTCAGATTTTGCCAGTATTGCCAGAAAATGGGGCACTTGGAGGATTGGTCTGGAAAAAACGAGGAAAAAGTTCCATTGTGAAACTTATCACTTTGGTAAACTCTTGGGGATCTTTTGACACCAACAGTGAGCAGCCACCCACAGATATTGTTAGCGGTAGTCAGACACAACCCCAGCAGGTGCATATTGTTGATAAGGCCAGAGTGGAACTCTCAGTGGTTGATAGACTTCTGTAGAGCCATTGTTAGACACAACCCCAACTTCACACCAGAAATTCAAGGCCTCATCAGACAACGGGACACACTACGACACTCCCCAACACCCCATACACAAGACACCTTACAACAAATACAAGAACTCAACACTCAATTAAACAATAAAATATCAGAACAGCAAACACTAAACTGGAAAAATTACCTCCAAATGCTTGACCATAAAACAAACATCAGCAAACTCTACAAAACACTAAACAGCAATACACTTTCCAACAGCAACACCACACAATCACACGCTGCCATCACAACAACAGACACCATACCCTCAAACAAACAACAAGCAAACACTCTCATCAATCACTTTTCACAAGTTAGCCATCTAAACCCCATCCTGAAGATCGACGTATCATCCGACGTAAGAGACAGTTCCCCACAGACCCAGACTACGCACCTTTCACTTACAACCAGACGAAGCACATCATTAACAACGTTAAGCACTCATCTGCCTGTGAACCAGACAACATAAGCAACATTCACCTTAAATACCTTGGACCACAAGGCATACAAGCACTTACCAACATATCAACTACAGCTACTCAAACAATATAATACCCAACATCTGGAAGCATGGCAGTATAATCACTATCCCTAAACCCAACAAAGACCCCACGTTACCCTCCTCACACCGCCCCATCACACTCCTCTGCATCCCCTCTAAAGTCACTGAACGAGTGGTACAACAACTAGTCACACCTCCCTTTCACAACATGGCTTTAGGCCACTACACTCCACAAACACCCTTCTTACAGACCTTACACAGAGAGTTTTCGATGACATGAATTCAGCTAGGCCACCACACAGAACGCTCCTAATCACACTAAACATCAGCAAAGCTTTTGATGCCATCCCCCGCCACAATCTCACAAACAAAATACTCAACACAAACATGCACAATAATACAAAAAGATGGATGGCAAACTACTTAGCAGGCAGATGTCCACATGTAACATTTGCCGGTCAGTCTTCTAATATCAGAAATTTCACAAATGGCGTCCCCCAAGGATCTGTTTTGTCCCCTACACTCTTTAACCAATATATGCACGACATACCCACACCCCACACACCACAAGTACACATAGCTTCGTCTGCAGATGATATAATACTTACATGCATGCACCAAATCGCAAACACAGCTGCACACATCATCCAACCTTACCTCAACACACCACATGAATGGCTCACCACAAACAGGCTCAAAATAGCCCCAGCCAAATCTACAGTGACCTTTCTCACAAACTGGACAGCAGAACACAGTCACATCCCACATCTCACCATAAACAACACTCCCCTACCACACACACACACACATACACACACACACACACACACACACACACACACACACACACACACACACACACACACACACACACACACACACACACACACACACACACACACACAAAACCCTTGGTGTAACATATAATACATCAATGTCATTTAAACAACACATCACAAACATTAAAAATAAAATAACACCAAGACTCAATGCCTTGAGGTCACTTGCCCATACAACATTCGGACACAAAAAAGGAACCACCACCACAGTATAAAAACAATACATACATTCAGCAATGATTTATGCAAGCCCTGTCAGGGCTCCTAACCTCACCAATACACACTACAACACTCTACAGACCATACAGAACAAGGCCCTAAAAATAATCACAGGCTGCACAGCTATTACACCCACAGGCCACCTACATCAGGAAACCAAAGTCCTCAAAGTCAAGGATCACCTAGACATGAGAGGCACCCAGTTTCTTGCTGCAGCCTCCACAAAGCCACAACATCCACTATATTACATGGCAGCACATCCACCCACACCAAGGAACATCAAAACAACAGCCAGCACACGATACCATACACAAACACTGTCATCTCTCCCCCCTCACCCACCTCAGACCAGCTTCCAGAAGCATATCCACACTCAGATCACTCGTCGCTCTATTCAGTCACTTAAAGACAACACACAGCTGCATGATGGCCTCCTGACATCCACCCTTCTGAATCCTATGTCCCTCGTGAGGACAGGGTCCACCTGGCCAGGCTGAGATGTGGGCAACATCACCCCTGTTAAGCTACCAGAAGAAGTTGGATGACTCCGTCACTGATGCCTGTCCAGGATGCAACATAGCACCCCATACTATTACGCACGTTATGGAAGACTGCATTGCACACAATCACCTATGCCAACAACACAACTTAGAATCTTTGAGAGCTCTGTGGGAAAGCCTGGTCTCGGCCATGGCCTTCCTAAGGGACTCGGGGCTGTTTGGCCAGACTGCCTAGGGAATTACTATTACTACTACAACCAGTAAGACTGGAGCAGTGCAGCCATCAGGATCAGGTGAGAGTGGTAATTAGACTCCATCAGAGTGTCCTCCCCCAAGCAGTACACTAAGTGACTCCTCCCCAGATCATTTATTTGCTAACTTCATATCTAAGGGGTCAGTTTCAGTTGATGGGAAAGGTGGTAAGGAAGTCACTATACTTAGAGACACAGGAGCTACACAGTCACTAATGTTGAAGTAGGTTGTTGATGCAGCTGACCCTAATAAATGTGTCTTGTTGCAGGATATAGCTGAGTTTGTATCTGTTCCCCTAGTTGAGGTGAAGCTCCTATCAGAGTTAGTCACTGGTTCAGTGCATGTGGGTGTTGTTGACCAGCTACCTGTACAATGGGTCACTTTCTTTTTGGGTAATGACTTGGCAGGAGGACAGGTGAGTGCTGTTTGCTGCATGTCTAAAACTCCCCTGAGTGAGAATAGGACTAAAGAGTTGAAAGTTGTATATCCTAAACTGATTCCCGCATGTGCTGTGACTAGAGCTATGACGGTGAAAACCAGCCATGAGAATGTTGGCAGTACTGGCAATGACAATGCAGATGATGATATTGGGCTTGGTGTTACCTTTTTCGCCCAGTTAAATGACTCAGAGGTTGATAATTCTCCCCAGACTGATGTAAGTGCAAAGTTAGCTGATATGCAAAGATCTGATCTGGCGATTGCCACTCTAATTGACTCAGCAGTTAGGGAAGATGAATGTGAGTATGAATTGACAGAATGTTGTTATTTAAGGCCAAACAACGTGTTAATGTGAAGATGGAGACCTCCTAGTGTTGCTCATGATAACGAGTGGGAGACTGTACATCAGGTGGTGGTTCCAAGACCCCATAGGCAAAAAATTATGTTCATTGCTCATGACTCTTCTTTAGTGGTCACCTAGGGGTTAGGAAGACTTTCTTCCTCATCTGGCAACATTTTTACTGGCCTGGAATCCGCCTAGATGTCTCCCGGTTTTGTAGGTCATGTCACATCTGTCACCTAGTTGGTAAGAGCAAGAAGCCCATCCCTGCGGCTCCTTTGATTCCTCTACCTGTGTTTGAGGCCCTATTCACTAGAGTCCTTGTGGACATTGTTGGTCCTTTGCCTAAAACCTCTTCAGGCCACCAGCACATCTTCACAATGTCAGACATGGCCACTAGATATCCCTAAGCCATTCCCTAGAGAAATATTTCAGCTAAATTGGTTGCAAAGGAGATGCTGACCTTCATTACCCGTTTTGGTCTCCCTTAGGGAATTCAGTCAGATCAAGGCAGTAATTTTAATTCCAGACTGTTCAGACAAACCCTTAACCCCTTAACTTCAGGGATGTCAGAGGCGGTCCTTGCATGTCCCGCGGGAATATTCACGTTCCGACTGACTTTTTAAAAACATTTGCCAAAAATCAGTCATTAGTCCTAGAATATTATAATTATATGTGCATATGGCATATACCTTCAGCTTTCTCCTGGGATGTTTGTTGAGCCGTTGTCGACTACCGTAGGACTTGTGGAGACTTCTGAAGTTGGGTAACGAAGAGTCCGTTTTACACTTCCCGACACCCCATAATATGCTTACCACAGCCTGATATTATCACTAGAAACACTATTCTATGATTTTCAAGTAGTTTGGAATCCATACTCCAAAACAAAAAAAACACTGTGAAAGCAATGTAAATTATAAATGCGTACGAGCTTCCCACCTGCCCTCATTCCCCGCTGGAATTCTGTCATTTATTATTCATAAACACACACACTTTATGTTCCTAGTACTTTATTACACTTATATATATCTACAGTATTTATTCATAGTTTCCTTCAGTAATAGTAGTTTATTTTCACTCCAGGCATTCACTTTCTCGTTCAGTAAACTATGTAGAGAACGAAGCTTTCACTTTCACTGTCATTACTCCAAGTATTTGTACTCATATCCTTATATTACTAATTATTTACATTTCTATTTACATTTTCTATTGTATTAACATTATTTACACTTCTGTTTTATTTACACTATGTTATGCACTGTCACTTGCAGTAACTTATAAAACTATATTCCACTGTTCAATCATATTTACATCAATTGCTTTCACTTGCTATTTACACATTATTACACATTATTTACACATTATTTACATTTCCACTTGCACTGTTTTAGAACTGTTTCAGGCTGAGTAATCAAAGAAGCATGTTAGGCAGAGGGGAACCTGGCACTCGGCGCACTGCCAAGAGGTGTGTTTGTGCTCAGGTGTGTGTCTGATGGTACGTGCACACACCTGGAACCTGCAGATCGCAGCCTTCCTCTTCATTGTGGCAGGCATTTGCACCAGTCTGTGCCGATCCATGTACGTCCTCTGCTCAAGTCTGTCAGGAAGTCTAACAGAATGGTGCCTTGGAGCTGTTGATGTCACCCTACCATACCTCTCAAGCAGCTGCTGAACACAAGTCCTGGCAAACAACCTCAGGGAGAAGGACTTGGGTGGCTTTACCTTCATCTTGTACAGGATGAAAGCGTTCAGCATCGTCATGTCAATGCGATGCAGAAGCACTTTCCTGTACCACCTAGTATTCTTCCTGAGGCAGTTGATCTCTCCAATCATCATGTCGGACTTGTCCACCAGCTGCATGTTGATATTGTAGTCAATGACAGCATCAGATTTCATCACAGGTTCGCTTGTCCTATGGTTGACCTTCCTGCTGTCTTTCAGTTCCCCCTTGTGTACGGTGATGAGCATGTGCACGACCCACTTGTCATGCCACCGTATTGCCAGCATCTTCTCAGACTAGCATAGATACATGTCTCCTTGCTGCGAATTTCCTGCCTAATGGAATTTGGGGAAGTGGGCACAATTGCTCTTGACAGTGCTGCAGGAGCCGATGCTGTGCTCTGAAAGGTATTTAGCAAGTTTCAGGGCTGTATAGTAGCTGTCAGTATACAGCACATGATAACCCAAATACCTTTCAAGCAGCACTTTCACTACACAGCCTGAGAAGCCAACGGGGTGTGTTTTGTCCAGATTGACAGTGCTGGCTGAATAGATGACGAAGTCAAGGATGTACCCCGTCTTACTGTTGTACAGTACAAAGAACTTGATCCCAAAGCGATGATGTTTGCTTGGAATGTACTGTAAGAACCTCAGACGTCCTCTGCACAGAACCAAGGATTCGCCCATGAAAACCTTCTGAAATGGGTGGAAGAATGACATATATTTATCCTTCATTCTGTTCATAATCTCCCGGATCTTCAAGAGTGGGTCATTTAGGGAAGGCACATCATTGTTGGTGAAGTGCATGTTTCCCGTGATGTTACGGAAGTGATCTCTGGCCATGTACTTATTGAAGGTGGGTGAGGGTAGTAAGGGGGCCATTGTGACTCGTACCTGTTGGTCTCATCACATATGTGCCGCATGACTTCGTCATCAAGGAAGGCCAAAAGGTAGTCCATGCACTCAGCATCCCCGTCAAGGGTGAAGGCAGGCTGTATCCATGAGGAACTCTCATCAAAGTGGAGTTGTTCAGAGACGAAATCGGAACCTTCTGTCCACACGAAGGCGTCCAGGGTTCCCTCTCGTGGCAGTGTAGGTTGGGTGAGGGCGGATGAGGGTGGCTGTGAGGCAGACTGGGTCATTTCAAGGTCACTCCGACTGACCCTAGGTTGCCATGTACCACTAGCAGCCCTTACTCTAGATGCTACTCTACTTTTATGACAAGTCAGGGATTTACCTCATCCCCTACGGCCTGCCTTCACTGTAGGTGCTGGTGGAGACTCCGACAATGAAGTCTCAGGAGAAATTTCCACTGAAGAGGTGGAAGATATTAATGAAGTGGGGCTGAGAGAGTGGGGAGGTGATTCACCTCGGGACTCATGGCGGGCTGGGTCATGCGGGGCCATTGTTCTGGGGCTAACCCGCCTCCTCTTCACTCCATTCCCAAATTCCTTCCCTTGCTGCACTAAGGGCTCCTTTTCCTTGGAGCTAGGATGAACTTGGGACACTGAAGCACTCGTACTGGCAGTTTCTGTCACAAATTCCTCCCCAAGCCTATCACACGATTCACCCAAAAGATAAAAGTATCAAAGTCACTATCCATCATTATCATCGATAATTCAGTCAGTTCACGTTCCACAGCAGAGTCTCTTAGTCCTTTACCACTTCCCACAGGAGGTTGAGTAGGGGTAGAGGTCACAGGGCCATTTGCAATGGGCGCAGAAGTGGCGGAAATGGAGGGGCGCGAGTGCGACATGGTTTCATCTCAAAGGATGACACTGAACTGAATGACGTGGCGTATATGTGTAGCCAAGGGTTAACAATGTCAGTGTGGTGACAGCTGCTAATTTATATGTTATGATATGATCGGTAGGAGATCTAGACAATACATAATGTATTAGGTAGTTCCAGGTGAATGTAAATATCACTTAGGCTTCTCCCTTCCTTATATATATTTTTATTACGAGAATAGGTCATACGGCATATTTCAATGGGAAATAAGCAGGGAAAATTAGCGAATGAGTGCACGTGGGGTGTTGCCAGGTGATAATTAGCCAATTCCAGGTGTATGGCACTATCAATATCCTTATTTCTTTTTTATATATATTATTTTCTATAAGAATAGGGCATAGGGCTCATTTCAATGAATGAAATAAGTGGAAAAATCTGGGGAAGATTTGCATAGGGCGGCACACCCGGGCAGGCGAGAGGAGAGAGTAATGGAGGGGAGGTAGGGAAGGGAGTCAAGAATAGGAAAAAATGGCTAAATTGTCAACAATGGATGGGAGTACAGATGACATTAGCAGCGCTGACTATTGTTGGACACCAGCAACACTGATAGATGATACAAGTCACCTGAAAGCCCGGGTGAATTCAAAATAACACACGATCACAAAAGTGATGCCCTGCGGTATGATCCATTGCGCCCGAGCATCACGAAAGTGATGCCCCGCAGTTAAGGGGTTAAGGAATTAGGAATCTCCCAGATCACTTCCTCAGCACATCATCCTCAGAGTCAGGGTGCATTAGAGAGGTATCACCAAACTTTGAAGAGTATGGTCAGAAATCTGTGTTGATGAAAAGGAATGGGATGAGTGTTTGCCTTTCGTACTTTTTGCAACCAGACAGGCACCGAGTGAGGCCTTGGGCTACTCCCCATTTCAGTTAATCTATGGCCATGAAGTAAGAGGTCCTCTTAAATTCCTCAAAGAACAATGGGTCAAGGATGATGACCAAATTAAATTGCTAGACTATGTGTCAAAATTTAAAGAAAGACTGGCCTATAGTATGGAAGTAGCCAGGGCACACTTGGAGTCCTCTCAGGAGAAGATGAAGAGGTGGTATGACCAGTCTAAGAAAGTTAAGCACAGAGTGTTTCACCCAGGCGATCAAGTTCTTGTCTTGCTTCCCATTCATGGTCAGCCTCTGCAGGCAAGATTTGCAGGCCCTTATCTAGTGGAAAAGAGGGTAGGTGAAGTAAATTATGTCATTTTAACCCCACACCGGAGGAAGGAACGAAGATTGTGCCATATAAATATGTTGAAGGAGTACCACAGGCGAGATGTGGACCCCCCTAGTGCTGCATGTGTGGTGTCGGCTGTCAAGTTTGCGGATCCCCCTAGTGCTGCATGTGTGGTGTCGGCTGTCAAGTTTGCGGATCCCCCTAGTGCTGCATGCATGGTGTCGGCTGTTGAGTTGGCGGAGGACGAGGGCTGCCCTTTGACTTTGAACCATTTGATCAGTTGGAGAGAAAACCAGGAAGCTTGGAGCACACTGACTGATAAATTCTCCCACTTGACTGCAGAGCAGTGTGCTGAGCTTGTTGCCCTTCTCAGGAAGTTTCCTGATGTCTTCCGGGACACCCCAGGACGAACGGAAGTGGCAAAGCACGATGTGGACTTTGGTGATGCCAGCCCTGTAAAGCAGTCCCCCTATCGGGCTAGTCCTCAGTAGCAGACCATCATTCGAGAGGAGCTGAACTACATGTTGCAGCAGGGGTTAATCAAGTCCTGTCAAAGTGAGTGGTGGTCCCTGGTCATAGTGGTTTCAAAACCCAATGGGTCACATCGCTTTTGTATTGATTATCGTAAAGTCAACTCCCTTACCAAGACTGATACTTACCCACTTCCTAGAGTAGATGATTGTGTGGATGCGATAGGTAGTGCTAAGTTTATCACAAAATTTGATTTAATGAAGGGATATTGGGAAGTCCCATTCACAGAAAGGGCCCAAGAAATTTCCTGTTTTGTGGTCGGTGGCAGGACTTATAAATGTAAGGTCATGCCCTATGGTATGAAGACTGCTCCTGCCACCTTCCAAAGGCTGATGAATGATCTCACCAAGGATGTTGAGAATTGTGTTACTTACATTGATGATGTTATTTTTAGCAACACCTGGGAACAACACTTGAGCCAACTAGATGCCTTGCTTCAGAGACTGACCTTTGCTAATTTAGTGCTTAATTTAGCTGAATGTGAATTTGTAAGGGCGCGAGTGCAATACCTAGGTTATGTGGTCGGTTTAGGCCAAGTGAGTCCACCTGATGTTAAAGTTCAGGCCATAGTCAATTCCTCCCAACCCAAAAATAAGAGAGTTGCAACGATTCTTGGGTATGGTAGGTACTACAGACGTTTTGTCCTGAACTTCTTTGATCTTGTAGCTCCCCTCACTGATTTGTTAAAAAAAGGAATCAAGTATGAGTGGAAGCCAGAATGTGAGGAAGCCTATTCTAAAGTCAAAGCAATCCTGTCAAGTCACCCAGTGCTTCAAGCTCCAAATTTTGATAAACTCTTTAACCCGCCCCATTCCGACGTTATTGGACCTTTTTTTTTTTTGGCCAAACATCCACTTTTGGTGAGAAACATCGAAAATTCATAGAGAAATCACTCACCTGAGGTTTAAAATATGCGATTTAGGTACGAGTACTTCCTTACCTGACTGGGTTTTCTAACAGGCTGGCTACAAAGAAAACGAGTTCTATGGGAGGGTAACTATTTTATCCACTCATAAACAGTATTTATTTATTTACTTGGTACGAATTTATATGTAGTACAGGAGTATATTGGTTTTCAAACAGTAATATAGGCATTATAAGCATTGTTTCACTCACTAACTCATCACCATTCATGACCTTTTTTTTCCCACATTACCTGATCATCATTTCTGACTGTTTCTTCCTCTAATGCTATGTAAACTTTGTCCTCCACATTGTCATCGATTGGGGAATCACTCTGGCCCTGAATGTCTTTATTGGCTAGGTCACTGGTAACAGGTGAATTGCCGAGACAATGGCGTGCAGGGGGGGGGAGGTTATGCGGTGTAAGGCATTGTTCCTGCTTGGCATCTTGTAGAGGAATAGAGGAAGGTTTCCCGTGTATACATGCCAAAAATCACTCGCGAAATCACTTGCGAAAATTGAAAATTGTGCAAATTAGGGACCTTCCAATGTTGCCGCATTAATTCACGTCGCCAGGACGGCGCGGGTTAAATTAGCTGTTGATGCCAGTGGCCTAGGGGCCAGAAGAGTTTTGCTTCAGGATAATGATGAAGGCTTTGAGATGCCTGTGTGCTATTTTAGCAATAAAGTTCAATAAGGCCCAGAGAAATTATTCAACCATTGAGAAAGAACTCTTTGCACTCATACTTGCCCTTCAACTGTATATGTTGGTCCAGGGTCAGGTGATGTAGTGTATACTGATCACCATCCTCTGAAATTTTTGTCCCTATTTAAGGACAAAAATCTTAGATTGACCCGCTGGGACGTAATTTTGCAAGCATACTCCCTTGATGTAAGACATGTAAAAGGTGTTAGTAATGTTTTAGCAGATTACCTGTCCAGAACTTGATTGTACAGTATCCAGAAATTTCCCCTTGCGAAATTTCTTCTCTCAGGAAGGGAGGTGTCACTGGTGTAGTTACCCCAGTAGCGAATGGGTGAAATAGAAAATAGGATGATAATGAAAGGAGAGAGAAACAAGCCTTAAGAACAGTAAATCTTTTCCCTTATCGGTTTTGCTGCCGGTAAAGGGTAATCCTAGTCCCCACCTTTACCCAGGGGTCAACTTTTGCCTTCTGAGCTGATAACACACCAGATGCTTTTCTCACAAATTATGCAGAAAATCCCTCTTCTCCTTGAACTGTGGATGTGACATAATGTGGGAGGAGCAAAGTAGGGATGTTTGCCAATTAGAAGCCTAAATGGCGCTTTTGTCACATTCTTGATGGCATACAATTGGTTCTGTGTGGAGTGTATGAGGCCCTCATTGGTAGCAGGTGCCTCTATTGTTTCTGTATGGACAGAGATTATTTTTAAGACAGCCTATTGGTTAATTAGCTGAGAAAGGCAGAGTAAGTCCCCTTTATAAGGTCGAGGAAAATGTGAAGAGACACATTTATCTCTTTTTTGTACAGACACAGTCTGTCTAATTTTTTGTACAAATATTTTTGTACACATTTGTACACATTTACTGTCACATTACACTTTTGTCACATTGTGTTGCTCTCTTCCCGAACACCACTCAATACGTGACTTTGATTACAAAACACACTGTTTGTGTACCATTCCCCATTTTTGGTTCACTCCTCCATTTACACTAGTGTGTGATTTATATCTGGATTTAACCTTCGAAGTCTCCACGTTTCCTCGAGCTTTGTGCGTACTTAGTGTAATGCTAGGTGTTTAAGGTTCGACTTCTCGCTCCTAGAACACCTAACGTGGAGCGGGGTCCTCTTTCGAGACTGGGGGTTAGGACAAATAAGAGCGAGGCAGGACACAAAAACTTCAGGCAATAACCTTTACACGTGTATTACTTAGTCAGACAAATGACAACAGCAGATGATACAGCACAATATTTGGTCAAATTCAAACTCTTATAACTAGATTCTCAGTATCTCGCAGGATACTACAGTAGTAAGTACGTGGGATGACACTCCAAGGGTAATGTACAGGATTAGTATAGTCCAGGGTATGAGTGCACGTGGAGGGTGAGTGACAGGGCTCACTAGGGGAGGGTATAAGGTCTAATTGTATTGATGGTGGTATGAGGCAGAGGTTAATGACAGCACATTCACTTTATATTTTCTTAGTACAAAGGGATATTTGTTAATTATCACAATACGATCCAAGGTGGTGGTGCGTGTGGGGGGAGGGGAAGGAGAGTTTAAGGTAAAGCTCACTAGGGGAGGGTGTAAGACACTGGGGTCTAATTATGTTTATAGTAATATGAAGTGGAGGGTATTGATAGAGTGTTCGGTTTATTATTTTCTGGGAGCAGGGGACGTTTAGATCAATTACTAATCTGAGTTCCACGACTGTGTTGTTACACTGAGGATAATGTGGAGGGAGTCGTACACGAGTCTTATGCACTGTCACTTGGGTTTTACAGGGATTGCTCACTACTCTGCCCTCTTTCTATTTTAGGCCTTCATTTCCCTGTCACGTACACACTTGGCCTGGTGATGAGAAAGTACACTATCACCTTGTCACTGTTCCACTATACTCAGGGCAAAGTCACTGTCTCACAAGTTACTGAGGGGCGGGTGCAGCAGGGAGACATGCCGGCAACAGCTCGGCAGGGGCAGGGGCACCACAAGGGCATCTTCTCTCGTCCGGGGCAGCAGGTGGCAAAGAGGCCAGATTCCTCCGGGCTGGGGACAGGACTATGGCCCTCAGGACTGGGGCCGTACAATTCCCTGAACCTTGCAGTCAGGTCTCGGCCGGATTTGGAGGTCCTTCGTCGTCGGGGCGTAGGGAGGTCCTGCCCGGGAGTTCTGGGAGGGGCCTGGAGTTCCCAAAGGCTGAGGCCCCCAGAGTCAAGCGGCGCCGTCAGGGAGGGGCTGAGGCACCGGTCTGAGTCAGGGTGCATCAGGTGGGTTTTCTCCAGGGCCAGGCGTAGGGAGCAGAGCCCAAGGGATACGATAGGGCTTCTCCAGTACTCTTCCACGTCCATTGAGTTGGGGAACAAGACACTCGTCTCACACTGGGGTGGCAGGACTGCTCTCTCCTGGTTCTGGCCGTGGGGCCCGGCTACTGGCCGTGGTTTCCCAGGGGCATGACCATAAGGCTCCGAGGTCCGGCTACTGACCGTGGCCTGAGAGGGGGAATAGGAACCAGCGCACCTCGGGACACCTTCAGAGCGGCTACCAGCCGTCTGACGAAGGCGGGAGTGCCTACAGGCCGACTTCTGCAGGAGGGGTGGGGAGCGGCTACAGGCCGACTAGAGGGCAGCACCTTCGGAACGGCTACCGGCCATCTGACGAAGGCGGGAGTGACTACAGGCCATCTCCTTCTGCTGGTGTGGGGAGCGGCTACAGGCTGACTCGGGGGCAACACTTTCGGAGTGGCTACCGGCCGTCTGACGAAGGTGGGAGTGGCTACAGGCCGACTCCTTCAGGAGGGGGTGTGGAGTGCCTACCGGCCATCTCCGGAAGGACACCTTCTGACGAAGGCAGGAGCGGCTACTGGCCGTCTCCTGATTACCCTCAGGTCGGTGCTGGACCGATTCCTTTACGAGAGGCGGGCGGCTACAGGCCGTCCCAAGAGGGAAGACACATTCGTAGAGGCTACTGGCACACTCCTGTAGAAGGCGGGAGTGGCAACAGGCCAACTCCTGAGAGGTGCTAATTGGAGCCGGACAGACAGCTCCACCCTGAGATGGTTTGGTGGAACCCTTCCCGGAAGGTAGTGCCGGATTCCTGCTATGGCGGCGGTGGGGCGGCTCCGGGTCGTAGGGGCGTATGGCCTGGGCTGTCTTGTACCGTTGTCGCGCCGAGTCTTGGGGTGCTGCTGCTGCTCCTTCGTAGGGTTCTTGTGGGGGTGTCGGTGAATTTCTGGGGGCACTATGCTGAAGCTCTGGTGTGGGGGATTGAGCATTCCGGGGGACACTATGCTGAAGCTCTGGTGTGGGGGATTGAGCATTCCGGGGGACACTATGCTGTATTTCACTTAGCTTCCACTGAGTGTATTCTGGTTAGGTAAGAAATAACTAGTTTTATATTTGTATCCAGAGGCCTATGTGAATCCTCCTTTTTGTAAAACGAACCCTGGTCTCTTCTTTGGTTGTGTATGTTATAGTGTACAGTAAAGTTAGTTTTCTTGCAAACTTTATCTTATCCCTTTTGGTGCTTAATTAAGGATTAAGAGTGCACCGTAATATACACACCCATTACAATATATATATATATATATATATATATATATATATATATATATATATATATATATATATATATTAATAACACGCATGTTCACCAAATATGCATCACTGCTTACAGCAATGTACAGTAGATGGCATATGAGTATCAGTATTATAACATTCTACTCCCACCCTACCATTTACTCTCCTGGGCCCCCGGCATCGCCCCAAAAAGTGTAATTGATCTGGAGCATCAGTATCAGTGGATAATTATACTTATTACCTAATATCGAGGATTGATAAAGCAGAGAAATTAATTGTATCACCCTCAGAGAAAAGCGGGTGAAGTAAAGCAAAAACAAAATCTTTCTGATGGGAAAACATGTCTGAAAATCGTTGGTTTCAAAAACATAACGATTGTGTCACGTAAATATTATTCCAGTTTCGAGAATGAAGGAACATCAGAGTGGATTATTTGACCAATCACCTCACTGCAGTGCTGCAGTTCAGACGAAATAATAGAAAAATCACCATCTCACAACAGAAAAGAAAAAAAAAATAACTGCTATATAAAAAATGTCAGTGTGTATGTGAATCAGTTAGCCATCAATAACTTATATCCGCTGCCAAAGTAATATGTACAATGCAAATGCAACTGTCATCGAATATAACAAACACACACACACACACACACACACACACACACACACACACACACACACACACACACACACACACACACACACACACACTCACACACACACAGAAAAAGAAACGTTAATAGATCTGAACTAGTAGTGAGAGTTTTAAAACATCAGGTCGTCCAGTGTTCATGTGTCATCGCAACAGTAAAAACCTGAATGGGGAAAAATCACTTATATGGGAAAACCTATAAAAAGTCTATTTCAACGTTTCAGAGCAGATTTTATTTTCACCAGAAACACCCCTTTTTTCTCCATTTGTTTACTGATGATATCAGTATAAAAATTATCATACGCGGATGATAAAACTCTGATGGTTTGGTTATTCTGATGGATTGGTTGCTGAGAGAGAGAGAGAGAGAGAGAGAGAGAGAGTGCAGCAGATCTGTGTATATATATTTATTCTGTGCATGAAACGAGTTGTGTATACCGGAAATAAATTTATGAGAGTTCAGCCCTTTGTAAGGGTGAGAAAAGACTCCTGAAAAATTCTTTTAAATATGCACGGAGTCTGCGATACAATTAAAATTACCCTAAAACCCTGACGGAGCTTACGATATTAACCCTCAAATCCTCCTGCAAGTAAAAACGTAATACGGACATATACTGTACCCTTGAGAGAGGGAACACACACACACACACACAGTAACTATGCAACAGTTCTAAACATATCTTTCACCTGCGATCTTATCCCTCAAATTCGTTGTTCTTGTGCACTATTTTTTTGAAATAAACGTGAACTTTTTCTACCATTTATATAAATGTATTAGATGTTTAACTCTCCAGCTTTGACTAGAATATTCTGATATGTTTTCTTATCGCAAGTTTCATTTTTTTTTATTTCTTCGTGTTTTTGTGTTCTTCTCATCGTCATTCTTTGATGATTTTTCCTTTCCTAACAGTGAAATGGACTTTTTTTTTTTCTTGATTTTTGTATTATTTTCAATTCTTTTGTTTGCGAGCCCCGACTCCTTTCACCATTTGTATTGTGTTTTCAACCGCCTCTATTTTTTTAGTCCCATATTTCATTCATTCCCACTTCCCCTTAGTTCCCATGGTCTTTATTCTATCCGTTTAGATGTTGGATAAATGACCCAGGCACAAGATTGGCTGTAAAACGGTTCAAAAAAGTGTTGTGTGCTGTATCATATCCTCCTTCACTGATCATCATTTGTAGGAACATCTCACATATTATTACCTTCATGTATTTGTTTCATTCCTGACAGCTTTAATGTTTTTCAATTTTTTTTTTTTTTTTTTGAGGGGGCGTCCGTTTTTTATAACCTTTTCGGCTCATTCATGTACATTCTTTCACGTTCTCTGTGGAGGATGCTGTTCATTAAAGATTGAATAAATATTGGAGTTTTTTCTTTTCCTATCTGTTAAATTCGTCGCTACGGGGGTCTCACCTTAGATGAATAAATGTGTCCGGAGGCAGCAGGAATGAATCAGGAAAATTGTCATTGAGTTGGAGCTATCTTTTTAATCGTTTGTATCTCATCATGAGTTTTTCTCTGCACTGTATCACAGTCGCTTTGTGCCTAAAAATTGATTCCTGCTTCACTCGTGCCTAATGGTTTCTCATGTGTAGGCACTCCTCGTGTCTCTGCCAATCTTCTTTCTTCTTATTTTGGTTTTATTTCCACTGTTGTACTAGATTGGTGTTTAGGTTGTTTTTCTTCTCAGTGTTATTTTATTCTGGATCATCCTATTTCTTTTAAAGATATATCTTAGTTGATAATTATTCCCTTCTTCGATTCTGAACATTGCGTCATATTTTGCAGTTTATTTTTTTCTTTTTTTTTACTTTTAAGTTTTCTTCTATCATGCCTCTTCTCTCTTCCTTTTCCTCTGCTATTTTTGTGTATCAACAGTTCTTTCTTTTTCCTCTCTCCGTTCGGCTTTCGTCTACATTTTTCCCCCTTCTCTTCTTTCTCCCACTCATCTCTCCATTTTTCATATTCATTCATCTCCCTCCCCTATCCCTTTTCCTCCTCCTCCATTTTCTTTCTTCTGGATTCCTAGCTTTTCCTATATCTTTCACACCTTTTCTCCACGCCTTCCGTTTCCTCTCACCTTCAAGCCTTCCTTCTGACAACGGCAAGAAAACTATAATAATTTTTTATTATTAAGGAGACCCAGCCTTCTTTTCTTCATCACTTCACTTTGGGCCTGTAATTGGGCACTTTGTGCTTGTAATAGCTTCACAATTGTGGCCAGGGAAATTTCCTCCTCCTGCCCAGCTCGAGATCTTGTCTTCACATTTTCAACTTCCATGTCGAAGGTTAGACTGACTGCAGCCTGCACTCCTGATGCCAGTGTTATGTCCTAGTCCCCACCTGCCACAGGCTCCAACAGCAGTAGTACAGTACAGGAAGGACGTTGCCTAGTGAGTTGTTCTTCCTATGGTCAGCCTTAGGTGTACAGTACACAAGATCAGCTGAGACACAAATAAACACTGGCTCCTTAAAGTTTGCTGTCTTTATTTTCCAAATAATTCCACTCAATGCTTTCCAACTTCACTGTTCTCACAAGCACTGGAGCTAGACACACTTTACTAACTGCTATTACACTTAATGCTTAACAACACTTCATAGTCATTACACTTAATGCTTGACACTTCACTGTTTTCTAAAGTTCCAATGATATACAAACTTCAATAACCCGTCACTGTTTGCCACTGTTTTCACAAGTACCAAAAATATACAATCTTCACTGACAATGCACTGCACTGAACCAAAACCTACTGCGCTTCATTCAAACTGACCTGACACCCGAGTAAACTTGTAATAATCTCTACCCCATCTTATATTAGTTTACATTACTCTCGAAACTTCGTGTTTACTCTAGACGGGCAACAGTTGCCAACTCGGAAACAGATCAAAACATGCCAGTGATGTCTTACATAACACTCTAAATCATTTACCATATGAACTTAAACTACATGGTTCATCAAGCAATCACTTAAATAAAACAACATAAAGAAAAAGAGGTTAAAAATTAATGCATAACTTACGAAATAACTAAGCTCACAAACAGCAGAAAACTGGCAACTCTGACAACTCGTACCGGAACTTACGGTACCAGAAACGTCTCGAAGGTACGAGACTACCTAACTGGCAAATCCCCCTTCATATCTGTATATATCTATATATACCCCCCCTGGGGGTAGGGTTTTTTTTCAAGAATACTCCCCCAGTATCCCTGCTTGTCGTAAAAGGCGACTAAAAGGATTGGCGGAGGGTTAGTGCCCCTCCCCGGAAAACAAATAACTAAAAAAACAAACAAGAAGCCTCGGACAAGGACTGACCAAACGTTGACGACCAAGGACCGGACAAAGGACATTGCAATTGGAACTTGGAATGTAAGGGGAGCAAATGATGAGGTGAAAGAGAGAGAGATTGTCCAGGTGCTTGAGGATGCGAAAGTGGATGTATGTGGAATAACTGAAACAAAATGGAGAGGAGAAAGTGTGAGAGAATGGGAGTATGGATGGGGTATATGTGCAGGAGTAGGTGAGAATGAGAGGGCAAAGGAAGGAGTATGTATAGTTGTGAGTAAAAGATGGAAGAGGAGCATAAGACAGTATGGATCAGTTGGATCAAGGATTGTGTGGGTAAAGTTGAAAGTTGGAATACAAATGTGGGCGATTGTGTGTGTGTATGCGCCAATGCAAGATCGTGCTAGAAGAGTGAGAGAAGAGTTCTGGACAAATGTAGAAGTGTGCATGGAAAAGTTTGGAAGGAATGAGAGAGTGTTTTTGATTGGTGATATGAATGGTAAAGTTGGGAATGTGAAGGTGGATGGAATAGTTGGTGAGTGGGGTGTGCCTGCTGAGGTAGATGAGAATGGGAGTGCGTTAGTGGACATTTGTGCTGGGAGGGGGTTGGTGATAGCCAATACCCTCTTCAGGCATAAAATGATCCACAGGTATACATGGCGAGTGATGAGAAGGGTGGGTGGTGAACTGAGTGAAAGGAAGGCAATGATTGATTATGTGTGTGTTGATGAAAGGATGCGAAGATGTATATTGAATGCAAGAGTTTATAGAGGTTGGGGGAGTGGACTTTCTGACCACTACTTGGTGGTGGCCAGAATTAAAGTTCAAGTAAGATGGAGGAATAGAAGAAGGGAAAGACGAGAGGAAGGAGTAGCTGCAAGGAGAGTGGAAAGGTTACAAGAGGATGAGAAAAAGGCAGAGTATAAGAGAGAAGTGGAGGAACGATTGGGCAAATATGAATTGGAGCAGATGGGGGACGTGGAAGGTGTGTGTAGAATATTTACAGAAGAAATATGTGCAGCATGTGATGTGGTGTGTGGAAGGAAGAGAAGACGGAGGGGGGTGCAAGGAACAGCGTGGTGGACTGAAGAGGTGAAACGGCTGTGGCACAAAAGAAGAAAGCATACAATGAATGGATGAGAAATAGGGGCGTGGAAGAAGTTGAGAGGCGGAAGAGAGAGTTATATGTAGAAAGAAAGAGAGAGGTGAAAAGATTAGTAAGAGAGAGTAAGAAGAGAGTGGATGAGGAATTTGGAAGGAATTTGAGTGTAAAGTGGAGGGACTGTAAGAAAATGTTCTGGAAAGAGCTGAAAAGAGTAAGACAGGGTGGAAGTGAAGTTAGCAGGGGAGTGAAAGATAAAAATGGTAGATTACTAGTGGAGAAGGGAGAAAAAGTGAGCAGATGGAGAGAACACTTTAAGGAATTGTTGAACATAGAGGATGGAAGTAATGCGAGTATAAGTGGCTGGGGAATAGCTGGGAGAAGGAGGGAGGTGAGAAGACAGGAAGAAATCAGTAGGATAGAAGTTGTGGAAGCAATGAAGAAAGTTAAATCGGGGAAAGCCCCAGGAATTGATGGAGTGTGTGGTGAAATGCTGAAGCATGGGGGAGAGATAGTAGTAGAATGGATGTGGAAGATGTGCAGATTGGCCTGGGATGCAGGTAGAGTCCCGGAGGATTGGAAGTCAGGTATAATTATTCCCTTGTACAAAGGAAAAGGGGAAAAAGAAGTGTGTGGTAATCATAGGGGCATTTGTCTTCTTAGTATAATAGGAAAAGTGTATGGTAGGATACTTATTGACAGAGTTAGAGAAAGAACAGAGAAATTAGTTGGAGAAGAACAGGGAGGCTTTAGGAAGGGAAGAGGTTGTGTAGATCAGATATTCATTCTCAGATCGTTAGTGGAAAAGTTTCTAGGGAAGGGAAAGAAGTTGTACGCGGCTTTCATGGATTTGGAGAAAGCATATGACAGGGTGGATAGACTAGGATTGTGGAAAGTGTTAAGAATATATGGAGTAGATGGGAAGTTGTTGAATGCTGTGAAGAGTATGTACGATGGTGCGAAGGCTATAGTGCGTGTGGATGGTGAACTAAGTGAATTTTTCTCTTTGAAAATTGGGTTGAAACAGGGATGTGTCATGTCTCCATGGTTGTTCAATCTGTACATGGATGGGGTAATAAAAGAAGTACAAGGTAGGATAGTGGATGTTGGAGTGGCCCTGGTGAGAGAGGATAGTGTTTGGAAACTCCCTGTACTGTTGTTTGCAGATGATACTGTGTTGTTGAGTGAAGACGAAGGGGAGCTGCAAGGCTTGGTGGATGAGTTTGAGAGAGTGTGTAAGAAACGGAATCTAAAGGTGAATGTAGGGAAGAGTAAAGTGATGGTCTTTGAGAGAGGTGAAGTCAGTGAATGTACAGCGAGGTTGGATGGTGAGGAATTGGAAAATGTGAGTACGTTTAAGTGCTTGGGTAGTGTGATGAGTAAAGATGGAGGTTTGGAGGGTGAAGTGCTTGAAAGGGTACAGCAGGGAAGAAAGGTTGCTGGTTCTTTGAAAGCAGTGATAAGAAACAGGGAAGTGAGCATGGAAGTGAAAAAGTTACTATATGACAGTATTGTGATACCAACTCTAACGTACGGAAGTGAAGCTTGGACGTTGTTGGAAGGACACAAGTCAAGAGTGAGAGCCGTGGAAATGAGTTATATAAGAGGAGCCTGTGGAGTCACATGGAGAGACAGGCTGACGAATGAGGATATAAAGGAGCGTTGTGGTGTTGATGTGGATGTGATAGGAAGCGTTATGAGGAACACACTGAGGTGGTTTGGCCATGTGGAGAGGATGGAGGGTGAAAGACTGACGAAGAGAGTGTATGTGAGTGAGGCGGAGGGGGAAAGAGGGAGGGGGAGGCCGAGGATGAGATGGAGAGATGGGGTGGAGAAGTATATGAGAGAGGGGGGGGTGAGTTGGGAGCAGGGGAGTGAAATGGCGGGGGACAGGGCGACTTGGAGGCGATTTGTTTGTGGCCACCCCAAACGGGATTGAGGCGTCTGGCAATAGATAGATAGATAGATCTATATCTATTACTGTATCTATCTATCTATCTATATCTATCTATCTATCTATCCATCCATCTATCTATCTATCTGTATATATATATATATATATATATATATATGTATATATATATATATATATATATATATATATAATATATATATATATATATATATGTATGTAAAATCTCATCAGCCGTTTGAGTGTCCACTGCAGGACCTGCCTATCCCTACCGAAATGGGGACGATACAGCCAATGTATAGCTACCAAGTGGCTTAGCCTGTCTAGTAGAGATTGTATGTACGGTAAGAAGTGCTTGTAAGTGTAACTGTTGTGTCTGTGAACCAAGTGTAATCGGCCCACGCAACCCAACTGGGTGTAAGCATACTTTATGCGACACTGGTTCAACCACAGCACCCCTTGTGTCCACCAATGCAGTTCGTGGCCAGAAGAACGGTTCCAAAGTTTAATACCCTGGTGTGGCGTGAACCCTCTATCTTCAGTGTACGAAAACGTACACTTTACCACTGTACCACAGAGGCTCCATATATATATATATATATATATATATATATATATATATATATATATATATATATATATATATATATATATATATATATATATACATCCATCATCCAATCCTATGTCGTCCCATGAGGAGTGTAGGAGCCCGGGGCTAAGCACGTTGGTCCTGACATTTAAGATGAGTGACCAGCCTCACTCATTCCTGAGTGTCATTACGTGAGCAGTAAACACCAACCACCCCTTGCATATAAACCTACATAGGCTCAATTTGATTGGAACACCTTAATTACCCACTATATCACGAGGCGCCGCAATTTGGTTATATGGTTACCACTCAGCATAGTAAATGGTTTCCTGGTGTACAGGAAACCGTTTGGCTAGTCACCCAATGTATAGTCACTCATAGCCAGGAGAGGAAAGAAGGAAAGAAAGACAAAGAGGGAGTGTAAAGTCACCTGTAGGCAGAAGATAGAGGAAAGAATGAAGGAAAGAAAGACAGAAGTGGAAGGAAAGAAGAGAGGAAAGGGCAGACACCCAAAGTACATCGAGTGAGTGGATGGTGAGCGCCCCCACCTACCACTGTATATATATATAAAGAGAGAGAGAGAGAGAGAGAGACATACATATATAGACAGATAATATTATACAGCATACATGTTTTTTTCTTTTTGTGTTTGGTCTTCGACGATGCAGTTTCCCACCTTGAAAAATAAGCTGAAAGGTGAGAGAGACAAAAAAAAGTTAACCTAAAAATATGGAAGTAAATGTTGTGAAAACAGAAGTGAAAAGATATTCCCGAAATGTATTACTGTGTATGAGAGAGAGAGAGAGAGAGAGAGAGAGAGAGAGAGAGAGAGAGAGAGAGAGAGAGAGAGAGAGAGGCAGCGTTAACAAAAATGAGAATGCCAGAGGATGTACAACTGAATTTAGAAACGAACAAAGGAGGGGAGGAGGCAAAGAAAAAGAAAAGAGACAGAAAAGAGTGGAAGAGGGAGGAAGGAAGGGTAAAAGGATTAACCATGAAGAAAGCAAGAAAAAAAAGAAGGAAGAAAAAAGGGAATCAGAGGAAAAGAGGGGGCGATGGAGAAAGTGCTGAAGCAGAGCATAGGTGGGAAGAAGGAGAGACAAAATGAGGGAAACAGATGGAAAGAGAAGCGAAAGAGAATGTTACTGAAAGGAAAAGAGAATGATGGGGAGGACGAGCGGAAGAAGGAGTAAGATAGGAGGGAGAGGGAGGAGAAAGATAGGAAGGAGGAGAGGGAAAATGAGTAAAAGAGGAAGGAGGGGAGGGAGCGGAAGTACAGTAATATAGGAATGAGGAAAGGGAGAAGGAGTAAGATAGGAAGGAGGAGAAGGAGAAGAAGAGCAAACGTATATGTCTTAGAGGAGAGCAGGAGGATCGTGGGTATGTCTAGTGCCACTTAATGGCAGGAAAGGACAATATCGAGGCAAAGAAATGCTCTCTCTCTCTCTCTCTCTCTCTCTCTCTCTCTCTCTCTCTCTCTCTCTCTCTCTCTCTCTCTCTCTCTCTCTCACACACACACACACACACACACACACACACACACACACATCTACCACCCGTCCACCTACACACATCTACCACCCGTCCACCTACACACATACACCATCAAGCCTCGCAGGCTTCTCTGTGTCCAATTTGCCCAGCACTTCAGCTGGGCGAAAGTCATCAAGGGCGTGTATTGTAGGGGAAGTGAAGGAGGCACTGAGTTTGTAAGAGGGAGGCAACTGCGTGACCAGAACTGAGGTCACAGACACTATAGTCAGACAGGTCTCTCCTGACCTGTATAAAAGCATGTGACGACAGCCACACTCAAGTCTACTGATATGAAGGACTTAAAGCAAACAGGGTTCTCACAAACTGAAGCCTATGTCCCACTGTCAGGAACTTTCCCACGACACGCCACGATCTTCATGTCTTCGTGTGTCGCCGCATGTCGTCATGAGTAACGTGGCGTGACTAAGCGCTGACATAGAGAACTTGGTCATTCTCTCGTGGTTCTTGGCGCGCTACGACAATTTTTGGAATGTTCAAAACTTGTCGGAGTGGGCGCCGACAAGGAGGAGAAAGTGACATGTCGTGAGGGTAACGTCATTTTTCTTAGCGCTAACGTGACTATGTTGTGAAATGGCCGTTTAGGTCTACCGTTTGAGGTGTGATCGTGGCATTTCAAGATCGTACCTGGAGGGTAAGATCGTGGTGATCGGGGCCGTTCTCAAAGATGAACCTGAATATGGGACACGGGCCTGAGAGTAAAAGGGGGGAGGGAGACAAGTACAGAGACAATAATTCAATGTCTTATTTCATGTCTTTGTCTGTGAAGTTACCTAAGACACCAAATGCACACGAACCGCAACGACGATCTCAAATATTCCTCACCGTTTCCCCCTGACAGATATTGCATCTGAACCCTGCACTACATCAGATCTGCCCCCCTCCCCAGCTATACTGTCTGGTGGCAGGAAGAATAAAATTAACTTGTGGGAAGCTAAGAAAAATGTAGTTAACGGGATTTTTATTTTTCAAAATCCAAGAATGAAGGAACCAAAGGCCAGGAGCCCGCAAACCGTTCCTTCCAAGAAAAAAAAAAAAAACAATACAAAAGAGAGCCAAATTCAAAATCCGTTCATTTCGAGATGCCTGGACACACTGCGTTTGAAAGACTGGAGATCATAGGAAGTAGGAAATACAGACAGAGGGAGACAGCTCTAGAGTTGTCCTCTTGCATTAATGAAGGACTGGGAGTAACGGTTAACTCTTGCATTAGGAAGTTGGACAGAAAGGGATAAGAGTTTGTCAACGGATATTTTAGAGTTCCATTCAATGTTACTGATGGTAAACCTACAGTACATGAATTAGGTCAATTACACCTAATCCTGTACGTTGTGTCCAACACACTCCACCAGTCGTGATATACTGCTGTCATTAACGCACAAGGGAGACGAAATTGCTACCGATGCTGCTTGACAACACGACATAGCGTTCACAGAGAGAGAGAGAGAGAGAGAGAGAGAAAGAGAGAGAAAGAGAGAGAGAGAGAGAGAGAGAGAGAGAGAGAGAGAGAGAGAGAGAGAGAGAGAGAGAGAGAGAGTGTGTGTGTGTGTGTGTGTGTGTGTGTGTGTGTGTAATATACCCAACGCTAATTACCACTCTTCCCTCCTGATTTGCTTTATATACATCATTAATATCTCTGTGTTTCTAATAACGGTTCAGGTAAAGTTCTATGAATTCAGTCATTCACTTCCCTCTTCCCCAGCTTCTCTCTGACTCTCACTCTCTCATTACCGTTCTCTCCCTAATTTTCCTTTCACTTCCTTTCCCTTCTTCATTCTCGACTCTTTCCTTTATGCTACTTAATTTTTATCCCTTCATGTTATTCCTCTCATTATCGATTCCTCACTTCTCCCCTCCACACCTATTCTCTCTCCACTACTCTTATGGCGTTTTCCTCTTTTCTCGCTTATGTTCTACAGTCATTTGTGCTTTTTATCCCCCCCCCTCACACACACACACACACACACACACACACACACACACACACACACACACACACACACACACACACACACACACACACACACACACACACACACACACACACACACACACACACACACACACACACATACACACACACACAACACGTAACAATAGTTTCAACGACAATTGATCAAAACATCTTGCTCTAACAATACACCAACACAAACACTGCCAGTTAATCAGCGTTTAGTAAACAATAATATTCTCAGCTAATTACAAGTGCTTGCACACCACAATACACTGTCCCATTCAACACCAACACCCCACCGTTGTTTTCAAAAGCATGATCTTGCAAGGCCTTACTGTACCTATGGAGCACAATGGCATAACGAATGGTACAAACACAAGTGTATAAAGAATGATAGACAGATGACAGGTGATAAGGTGTGTAATGGATGCAAGAGCATAATTATAGAGGCTGGGGGAGTGGACTTTCTAACCCCCATTTGGTGGTGGTAAAAGTCAAGGCTGAAATGAAGAGAAGGAATAGAAGAAAGGAAGGACAGGAGATAGTAGTTCTTACAAGGAGGGTGGATAGGTTACAAGGGGATGGAAATAAGGCAGAATATAAGAGAGAAGTGGAGGACAGATTAGGTAAATATGATTTGGAGTAGATGGGGGACGTGGAAGATGTGTGCATGATATTCACACAAGAAATCTGTGAAGCATGTGAGGTGGTGTGTGGAGTGAAGAGAAGACGAAAGGGGGTGCAAAGAACAGCATGGTGGAATGAAGAGGTGAGACAGGTTGTGGCACAAAAGAAGAAAGCAAATAGCAGAGGGGATGAGAAACAGGGGTGTGAAATGTATTGAGAGACAGAATAGAGAGTTAGATGTAAAGAGGAAGAGAGAGGTGAAAAGATTAATAAGAAAGAGTAGGAAGAGAGTGGATGAGGAATATGGAAGGAATGAGTATAACGTGGAGGGAATGTAATAAAATGTTCTGGAAAGAGGTAATGATAGATAGGGGTTAAAGAAGTTAGTTGGAGAGTGATAGATAAAAATAGTAGATTATTAGTGGAAAAGGGAGAAAAAGTGAGCAGATGGAGAGAACACACATAGATAATGAAAGTAATTCGAATATAAGTGGCTGGGGAATGGCTGGAAGAGAAGCGGTGTGAGAAGAGAGGAAGAAGTCAGCAGAATGGAAGTTGTGGAACCAATGAAGAAAGTCAAAATGGGGAAAGCCCTTGGAATTGTTGGAGTGTGTGGTGAAATGCTGAAGCATGGGGGAGAGATAGTAGTAGAACTGATGTGGAAGATGTGCAATTTGGTCTCGGAGGAAGGCAAAATTCCGGAGGATTGGAAGTCAGGAAAAATTACCCTGTACAAAGGGAAAGGGGAAAAAGAAGTGTGTGGTAATCAAAGGGACATTTCTCTTCGTAGTGTAATAGGAAAAGAAGATGGTTAAGATACTTATTGACAGAGTTAGGGAAATAACAGAGGAATTAGTTGGGGAAGAACAGGGAGGTTTTAGGAAGGGAAGAGGTTGTGTAGATGACTTATTCATACTTAGGTCTTTAGTGGAAAAATTTCCACAGAGGGAAAGGAGTTATATGTAGCCTTCATGGATTTGAGGAAAGCATATGACACGGTGGATAGACAAGTACTGTGGAAAGTATTAAGAATATATGGAGTAAATGGGAAGTTGCTGAAAGCCGTAAAAAGTATGTATAAGGGTGCTAAGGTTGCAGTGTGTGTGAACAGTGAACTGAATGAGTCTGGGAGAGTATGTAAGAAACGGAATCCAATGGTAAATGAATGGATGAGTAGAGTTATGGTCTTCGAGAGAAATGAAGTCACTGAATGTACAGTGAGGTTGGATGAGTATGAAGTGGAAAATGTTAGTGCATTTAAGTACTTGGGTAGTGTGATGAGTAAGGATGGAAGTTTAGAGGGTGAAGTGTTTGAAAGGGTACAACAAAGAAGAAAGGTTGCTGGTTCTTTGAAAGCAGTGTTACGAAACATGGAAGTGAGCATGGAAGTGAAAAAGTTACTGCATAACAATATTGTGATCCCAACTCTAACTTATGGAAGTGAAGCTTGGACCTTGTTGGAAGTACACAACTCAAGACTGAGAGCAGTGGAAATGAGTTGTTTAAGAGGAGCATGTGGTCACATGGAGAGACAGACTGACAAATATAGAAGTGAAGGAGCGTTGTGGTGTGGATGTGGATGTGATAGGAAGCGTTAGGAGAAACACAGTGAGGTGGTTTGGCCATGTGGAGATGGTGGAGGGCGAGAGACTAAGGATGAGAGTGTATTTGAGTGAGGTTGAGCGAGGGAGGGGAGGGGGAGGCCGATGATGATGATGAGGAGGGATGGAGTGGAGAGGTATACGAGAGAGAGGGGTGTGAGCTGGGAGCTGGGCAGTGAAATGGAGGGGGACAGGGCGAAATGGAGGCGATTTGTTTGTGGCCACCCCTTAGGGGATTAAGGCGTCTGGGAATAGAGTTATAGATAAAGAGTGGTACATGGTATAAACACAATGGTATAAAGAATGGTCTATGGTATAAACACAATGGTATAAACACAGTAGTATAAACACAATGGCATAAACACAACGGTATAAATACAATGGTTTAAACACAACGGCATAACAATGCCATAACACAATGGTATGAACACAATGGTACAAACAAAGGGATAACACAGTGGTATAAACACAGCGGTATAAACACAATGGTATAAACAAAGGCATAACACAGTGGTATAAACACACCGGTATAAATACAATGGTATTAACACAATGGTGTAAGCAAAGACATAACACAATGGTGTAAACAAAGGTATAACACTGTGGTATAAACACAGCTGTAAAATTACAATGGTATAATCACGATGATATAAACAATGGTATATTTATGCACAGTTATATAAACACAATGGGGGAGGCGTGGCTCAGTCGGTAGAGAGGTGGCCTGCAGTTCTAACGGACCGAGGTTCAAATCCTGGCTGGGGCAGGGAACAGTTTAAGGATTTGAATTTCATTAAATCAGGCTTTACTGATGTACCAGAAGACCCGCCGACATGTAAAAATACTCCCGCTAATACCAATACACCAGTCCTGTATGAGATAGCCCTAGCAGTATTCAATATGGACGATGGGTGTTAGCGCCGAAGTGGTGACATGTAGAGATGTATGGTATGTAGGAGGACTGCTCGGCCTTGATAGCAGGCTGTGAAGCCTATGCCCAGAGTCGGACACATTAAAATAAAAATGGTAAAAAAACAATGGGATAAAGACTATGGTATAAACACAATGACAGAGGTGATGGTGGCAATGATGACATCATTAGCTGTGGTACTGGTCGTGGTGTTGATGGTGTTGCTGATAAACCTTCTTCAATAACTGCAAAGCCACTTTTATACTCAGCACCGTCATATCTTCATATAAAACCAACAATACCAGGATTCACAAACAAACTCAAGACCAGTTCCGTGTAGTAAGCAAAACCACTTTTTGCAGGAAAGTCAAGGAAAGGCAAATACAGAATCCTGTCGTTGTTCTTGTTCTTCATGCGTAACAAACAACCTCGTAAGGTCAATGGCTGTGTTCTCGTTGGCTTTCTTTCCTACTCTCCCTTTCCTCTATTCCCCCCCTCTGCCTTCACGATATTCCGATATTTACACAATCTCGCTGTTATCGGGGCAGAAAACTATAACATTCACAGCTGCTGTAAAAGGTTGGTAAACGTTCGCAACAACAAAACCTTTCTAATGTTATTCTTACTACCCCACATGACTGTATTCAGGTCCAGAAGCTCCTCTCTGAATGAATGAATTAAATAACCTCATTTCACTCATAACCTACCCCACAAGATGATCTAATTCACTTTAGCAAGAATTGCTGTAATGGCGGAGTTATAAAAAAAAAAAAAAAATACTGAACACAACTATAACAATGGCAGCTGTGATAAAATGCTGTTAAGAACAAAATTATTATTTTAATTATTATTATTATTATTATTATTATTATTATTATTATTATTATTATTATTATTATTATTATTATTATCATTATTATTAATACTATCATATAGCTGCCATAAAGTTTTCCCAATGTACCCACTCAGTGATCGCCCACCTCTATCTCATACCCAGCAAACACAGAGAGAGAGAGAGAGAGAGAGAGAGAGAGAGAATTCATGGCTTGATACAGCCAGTCTTGATAAAGGTTACCCTCTCTCTCTCTCTGTAAGGTGAATGACCTGGCATCCACTATCCGTGCATAAGTCCACTGCATTGGATGACTGGCAACAAAAGACTTACTCCAACCTGACGCACTCACACCCCACCCCCACCCCAACCCCCTCTCCTCCTCACTTTTTACACTTAACTTTCTGCTTCGCTTCCTGGTTGATCCAATTAGATGTTTTTCTCCTTCAACTTGCGACGAGCACTTTCTCTCTCTCTCTCTCTCTCTCTCTCTCTCTCTCTCTCTCTCTCTCTCTCTCACTCTCTCTCTCTCTCTCTCACACACACACACACACACACACACAGCCTAACCTCCTCTCTCTCAGATACTCACTAATCGAATACATTTTTTTTTTTTTTTACCCTCTACCTAACAAAGTCAGAGGAGGGTATTGTGATCACTGACATGAACAGATGTCCGTCCGTAGAGTTGGGCGGCAGGGCGGCTGGCATGGCGTAAGCTTAGAAATTGTACACTATAGAATTATGCAATATCACATAGTTGTGTGTCTTAAAGTGAACTGGTGCCTCTTGATAGGTAGAATGCCGTGTCTTAAGTAGTTTTATTTTTTCTGAAATTAATGAAAAAGTAAAACAATAATTTTCCCATATATTCCAAAGCGACCTGCGCAAGGAGTGTGAAGGGCTCGGGATTTTTTTTTGTTTTGTTCAAGGAAGAAGGAACCAAAGACCAGGAGCCCGTAAACCGTTCCTTCAATGAAAAAAAAAAAATGCAAAAGAGAGCCAAATTCAAGATGCGATCATTTCGAGATGCCTGGACGCATTGCGTTTGAAAGAATGGAGATCATAGGAAGTAGGAAATACAGACAGAGGGAGATAGTTCCAGTGATGGCCTGTTGCATAAATGAAGGACTGGGAGTAACGGTTAACTCTTGCCTTTAAAAGAGAAGATGGGGGGAGGGGGCGTTATGCGCTTGGTTAGGTGTGCAGAGAGGTGGGGTTATGTGCTTGGTCAGATGGAGGGTTGCAACAGCGTAGCGATGCTATGATTTTTTAATACTGACAGAGAACACACGATATCACGTTCAGTCCCTTAGCTAGTCTTTTAATTTCTCAAACCTACAAACGAAATTCCGTACGCAATTTTTGAAAAAATATTTTCCTTCCAAAAATTAAAAAAAAAAATTCTATTATGCAAAACAGACACAAATATTTGATTACTGAAGCAGACGAGAGAGAGAGAGAGAGAGAGAGAGAGAGAGAGAGAGAGAGAGAGAGAGAGAGAGAGAGAGAGAGAGAGAACAGAGATAAGAGAAGGACGGACGATGAAAAATATAGTGCGAGGGAGTAGGTAATTCATAACAGAAAAAAAGGAGACGAGAAAGGAAAGAACTGAGATACGAAGAGACAAAGTGAGCATCAGAAATAATAACAATGGTGGGAAGGAGTGTTGAAATGAACGAACAAGAGAGAAACAGAAAAAGGTGGACAGACAGAAGAAAGAGGTATGGAGGAAGAAAAGAAAGAGATAAGGAGAGAGAAAAAGAACAGGACCAAAAATAGGAGGTATGAGGGAAGACACACACACATTATATAAAATATAATGGAATCAGAGAGACAGACAGACAGACAGACAGACAGACAGAGACAGAGACGGGAGGAGGGCAAAAATATGACGTCAAAATGTAAAAAATGACGGGACAGGATTGATGGACATAGAAGAAAAATAAGAGTATATCATAGAACCCAGGAAAACCAATTAATAAAGGAAATTGCTAAATACCATGGAAATATCAGAAATAGACACGAAGAATAAATAGGATGAAAAAAGATGAAAAAAAAAACACAGGAAAATATCAGAGGATAGTTACCGTTCCCGGTGGCCCTAATTTTGCGTGGGTGGAGGAGCAGGTGCAGGCATGTGGAAGGCTGGCCAGGTGTGGAGCCAGTGTTGAGTCCATTTAGTCTAAGGAGTCCATGATAACTGAATGCTTTCTCACGAGCTGTTTTTATTGCTGTGTGTGTGTGTGTGTGTGTGTGTGTGTGTGTGTGTGTAATTCACCAGGTTGGTCAGGATCACTTGATGGTCGTGATCGTCAGCTTTTACTCTCCCGGAAGGGAGCTGAGAGCTCATATAGTCCGATTTAAGGGCAAGGCTGTGACCTTCACACACGCACACACCCGTCCCCTTGCTCAAGGGGGATAGTAACCACCCTCTTCGTCAGTGAAACTTTTCGCAGTCTGAGCGAGGCGCGAACTCCCGTCTACCAGATGGCAAGCGAGAACGCTACCACTGAGCCAGCGAGCGGTGTGTGTGTGTGTGTGTGTGTGTGTGTGTGTGTGTGTGTGTGTGTGTGTGTGTGTGTGTGTGTGTGTGTGTGTGTGTGTGTGTGTGTGTGACTGAATTGTGCCTAACACTTGTAAAATTATCTGTCGCTCTCTAAAACATCTACACAGGAATATACTGTAAATGATCAGATCAAGGTTTAACTAAATTCCACCACACAGCATTGTGAAAGTAACAGGAGGTAAGGGAATACTGCAGAGGAAAAGAGTGAGGTGGAGAGAGGAAGATGGAGGTAAGAGGACATGAGACAGGAGGTAGGAGAAAAGAAGAGGGAGGATGTGAGGAGGAGTGTGGGAAGGAATGGTTAGGTTGGGGAGGGAGGGAGTAGTGTGGGAGGGAAGGGTGAGGATGGAGAGGGAGAGTGCTGGCGAAAGACGGAGGAAGAGGAGAGTGATGGAAAAGAGGGGAGGGAGGGAGGGTGTGCATGAAGGGGAAGGAAAGGAGAGAGAAAGGAAGACTGAGGGAGGGAAACGTAAGGCTGTAGTGGAGAGGTTTGGGTATTGGGCATGGAGGGGGTCGGGAACACTGTGGAAGGGAAGGGTGAAAGTGGGGACGGGGTAAGGAATACTAAGGAAGGGAAAGGTTCATGTCGGAAGGGGGAGAGGTTAAGTCTGGGAGGAAATGGTGATGGTATGAAGGAGGCAGAGAACACTGTAGAAGGGAAGGGTGAGGCAGGGAGGGTGAGAGCAGGGATGGTGAAGGTAGGAAGGGTGAGGGGACAGTTAGGCAGCGAAGGGTGAAGGTGTGTGAGTAGGTAATACAAATTGGCTCTCCAGGGCTTCACTTATAATTGCTGATTTTTTCACTATTCGTGCTCTCATGTTCGCTGCTTCACGTTGTCCTTGTTATGCATCACTCAAGCACAAACGAAAATATGGAACCTCAAACAACCACAATTACATGTCCTCATATGACACACACACACACACATACACACACACACACACTTCATTATATGAAAAACAAAAGGAGCTGTCAAAATGCAAACAAGGGGGAAAGACGGAGGAAGTGGGGAAAATGTGATGGGGAGGAAAAGCACTGTGAAAACCGCTGTAGCAATGTAAGGGGAACTGGACTATTTTGGCGACAAGGGGAACGACGTGTGTGTGTGTGTGTGTGTGTGTGTGTGTGTGTGTGTGTGTGTGTGTGTGTGTGTGTGTGTGTGTGTGTGTGTGTGTGTGTGTGTGTTTGATCTAACCCCTTCAGCCGTAAGACGTGTAGGCATTTTTTTTTTTTACTTCTAGGTATCTCCCGACAACGTTATTGTTATTTGGACCTTTTTTTTCCCCCGGACGAGTTAGTTAGACAAAGCCTTCATTAAACCCTCCAGTACCAGATTACTCTCTTATTCTGAATATAATCACATGGCTGTAGAAATAAATAAACGTAATGACATTCACTAATTCACGCGGCTGAAAACATCACTTACGTGCACACTAGAGTGGTTACGAAGGCAATATTAAGCAGCAGTCATGGATATAATCACTCAGTGCATGAATGACACCACTGTGTTGATCAACACAAATGTTTACAAATATACTAAGATTACTGAATATAGACATTACCTTTTAATTGCCATGCGTAAAGCTAAAAGATAGAGATAGGTAGTGTCATATGGAATCAGAAAAGTAAGATTAAAGAGCAAGGGAGGGAGGGAAGGTGAACGAACGAAGGGGAGTTAAGTGAATGTAATGTGATAAATGGGAGAATGCAAATGATGAGAGGGGTACAATGACAGATAATGAAAGGGATGGGAGGAGATGAGAAAGAGAGGCTGGGGAGGAGGAAGGGAGGGGCAGAGGGAAGATCAAGGTGGGTTAGGGATGAGTAAAAAAGGAAAGAAAAATAAAAGACCAGGGCCAGTCAGCGAGGCCTAATGGTGGGAACTTAAAACAAAGGAAGGGAAGAGTGAAGTGACGTGGTAAAAGAATGAAAGGGAAGAGAGATGAGGGACTGGGAGGGAAAATAGGAAAAGGCTGATAAGTGACCATGAAAAAAGTGACATTGTAATTTTTGAGAAAGCCCTCTCTCTCTCTCTCTCTCTCTCTCTGCAAAATTCAAGTATGCCCTCACAGCCTCAGACCGGGACCGGTACTGGCTCTACTCCAGTTTCCCTTTCTTCAAGATGCTAATTAGTTTCTTCTTGTTTTCCTTCCCCCCATCGCCCGCCTCCCTCAATTTTCCTCTCCCCTTGCCTTTCCCCACTCATTTCCTCTCTTCCATCTATTGCATCCTCCTTCTCATTCCCCTAAAAATTCCTCCCCATCCATTCCCCCCGTCCCCTGCTTTCTTAACTCCTTCCTCTCCTCAGTCCCAAATCTTTTTTACTCCTTAATTTCTTCCTTCCTTCACTTCTGCGCTTTCCCTTCCCAATCACCAGCAGTATTATGCAGGTGGTACTGTATTGCACCAATCATCATCAATATTATGCAGGTGATACTGTATTGCACCAATCATCATCAGTATTATGCAGGTGATACTGTATTGCACCAATCATCATCAATATTATGCAGGTGATACTGTATTGCACCAATCATCATCAATATTATGCAGGTGGTACTGTATTGCACCAATCATCAGCAATATTATGCAGGTGGTGCTGTATTGCACCAATCATCATCAATATTACGCAGATGGTACTGTATTGCACCAATCATCAGCAATATTATGCAGGTGGTGCTGTATTGCACCAATCATCAGTAATATTATGCAGATGGTACTGTATTGCACCAATCATCATCAATATTATGCAGGTGATACTGTATTGCACCAATCATCATCAATATTATGCAGGTGGTACTGTATTGCACCAATCATCAGCAATATTATGCAGGTGGTGCTGTATTGCACCAATCATCAGCAATATTACGCAGATGGTACTGTATTGCACCAATCATCAGCAATATTATGCAGGTGGTGCTGTATTGCACCAATCATCAGCAATATTATGCAGGTGGTGCTGTATTGCACCAATCATCAGCAATATTATGCAGGTGGTGCTGTATTGCACCAATCATCAGCAATATTATGCAGGTGGTGCTGTATTGCAAGCCAGCCACAGATCAGTGTGGACTTATAATGTAACTGTTACTTTACATGGACACAGTACCTCGCATCACCCTTTTAATTCTCTCTCTCTCTCTCTCTCTCTCTCTCTCTCTCTCTCTCTCTCTCTCTCTCTCTCTCTCATTACAAATATTCAGCCATATTATATATTCTCTTCATATACTAAAGTATTCATCAGTCCAATCGAACTTTTCATCGATCCACTATCTATCTGTCTGTCTGTCTCACTAAGTGGAACAACTATCAGGGCAAGTGCTGGGGATCATTCTCAGCCAGATGGGATGTGTGTATATGTGTGTGTGTGTGTGTGTGTGTGTGTGTGTGTGTGTGTGTGTGTGTGAGAGAGAGAGAGAGAGAGAGAGAGAGAGAGAGAGAGAGAGAGAGAGAGAGAGAGAGAAAGAAAGAAAGAGCAGGTTACAAGAAAATTATTTGATTACCACACTGACTTTAACGAGCTATCTGTTATCTGGCTGAGCTGGTACAGAGGAGGCCTGGAGTGTTCTCATGCTGTGTGTGTGTGTGTGTGTGTGTTAGAGAGAGAGAGAGAAAGAGAGAGAGAGATCTACGAATGGAAAAACAGTGTTTTCACTTGTAAAAGCTCCCGTATCCACACATCAACAAGAAAAAGGAAAAAGCAACTCCACACACACACATAGACACAGACACTGACACAGACACACACACACACACACACACACACACACACACACACACACACACACACACACACACAAACTATTGTTTCATTTTCTGCAGAAGAGATAATTTGTATTGCTCTCCTTTGCTAATTTAACATCAACACCCACATGCATGGATCTCAGGAGGGAAGTGCATGCATAAGTAATTTCCAGCGGAGTGAGCTATACATTTATTCGGGAATTTACGTCAGGTATGATTTCATTGCGAGAATCAAAATAAATTTGGGTCCCTCCAGAGTTATAAGGCTGGACTTAATTTTCAAGCCGAATTAATATTCCGGTGGTCACAAGGGATATCCTGGGTCCCACGTGAAAGTGCTATTGATTAAATTACTCGCTTTATTTCTCCACGGCAGATGTTCCCTCAAGGTACGTCAAAAGTGGGTATACATATGTGTCAGAAGTAGGTATACAGGTGTGTGAAAAGTGGATATACTGATGTCAAAATGGATAAACAGGGATGTCAGAAGTGTGTATACAGGTTTGTCAACAGGGCAATACAGCTGTCTCAGAAACGGGTATACAGGTGTATAAAAGGGGCGCAGGTGTCAAAAGAGGGTAGGCAGGTGTGTAAAAAGTGGGTATACAAGGGTGTCAGAAGTGGGTACACAGTGTCAGAAGTGGTTGTACACGGGTGTCAGAAGTCGGTATAGAAGTGTGTCAAAAGTGTGACACAGGTGTATTCAAAAGAAGGTATACAGGTGCCACAGGTAGGATTACAAGTGTCAAAAATGGGTAAACAAGTGTCAAAAGGGGATAGATAGGTGTCAAAAGTGAATATACAGGTCTCAAAAGTGGACAGACAGGTGTCACAAGTGGATAGACAGGTGTAAAGTTGGTAGACAGGTGTCACAAGTGAATATATAGGTGTCAAGAATGGATAGACAGATGTCAAAAGTGGGTAGACAGGTGTCAAAAGTGGATATACAACTGTCAATAATGGATATACAGGTTTCTTAAGTGGGAAGACAGGTGTCAGAAGTGTTTATACAGGTGCCAGGCGAGTATAGTGTCAGAAGTGGATATACTGGTGTCAAAAGTGGGCACACAGGTGTTCAAAGTAGATATAAAGATGTCAAAAGTGAATATACAGGTGTGAAAAATAGGTATACCGCCAATCATACTCTCCGTTCTTCCCCCCTTCTTCTCCCTCTCTTCCTCCCCGTTTCCCCCCTTCTTCCCTCCTTCCTTCCTCCACTTCTTTCCTCCTTCTTCCTCCCATTCCTCCCTCCTCTTCTTCCCCCGCTTCTTCCTTTCCTTTCTTCCCTCCCATTCTTACCCCCTTCTTCCTTTCCGTTCTTCCCCCCCATTCTTACCCACTTCTTCCCACATTCTTCCCCTCTTCTTCCCTACTTCCTCCCACTCATCTTCCCCTTTCCTCTTCCCTCCTCCCTCGTACCCGATGTTGTGCTTCCTAGTCTCTCTCTCTCTCTCTCTCTCTCTCTCTCTCCAGAGAGAGAGAGAGAGAGAGAGAGAGAGAGCTTTCCCAGGATTATTAATTATTATCCGCTGAAATCACTGTACAGGTCTAACGGGATAAATTGCACAATTGAGAGGTTTCAACCCCCCACCAAGCCCTGGGCCTCTGACCGATTTTCATGAAAAACAATAGGCTTCCGTTGTGTAAGGATACCTACCTTCCGATTTTTTTTTTTTTTCCAGAACGATTGGCGCAAAACTGAGACCTGTAAAGAGCAGACAGACGGACGGACAGATCGACAAAAGAAAATGCCATATGCAGAGCTCTTGCCGGATGGACTGTCCCCCCATCTCCCCTCCTTCCCTCTCCCCCCTCCCCTCTTGCCTCCCTCTTTCTCCCCTCTTCCTCCCCCTCTTCCCCTCTTGCTGGATGGATGCGATAGTGTCTGCTTAGTTTTCATCGCAGTGTAGGCAGTCATTTTGCAAAATTTTTCTCGCTTCTTTGGGAAGCACAGGATGGGTTTAGGAAGCTGAAAATTGCATTGCCAGGTGCGCCATACGTTTTTCTTCAACTTGGTAAGAAAAAAAGAATCGAATTTCAAAGGTTGAAAAAAATGGTTCTGGGGTGGGGGGAGACGGCCACTGGGCCCCATGATTGCCGGACCCGCGGTTATTAAAGAGGAAGCATCAAATCGCATAAATGAACAAACAATAATTAGCAATGTAATTCACAGTTTTTAAAGGATAGTTTTCAAGAGCATAAGATGAAGGACTTAACTAAGGAAATATAAATTGCGATAAAACTTTGCATCGTCAGTAACCCTTTCACTTTAGATGTATTTTTTTGGATAGATGTCCCACACACGGGGGTTTGGAGATTTATAAAGATAATTGATTTGATAAAGCATTCCACACCAAAAAAATGGACTATAATTTTCTGAGTAAAATGATGTCTAACATAATGTTAAAAATAATAATAATACAGTAATAATAATTACCTGTGTGGTGAGCTGTCAAAGCCTGTGGTGCTGGAACTACTCTGCCAGACGTATGCCATTCGGTACAATGATGAAGTCAAATCTGTTCTTTGTTTATTCTTTTATTATACACTTTCATTTTCACTATCACTTTCATCTGACAATAAAATCTGAGTCATCAGACATCGCTTCCATCAGATCCAAGTAAGCTGTTGCAGCAGCAAAACATCTCATACCGCATGCCTCGACGTACATCACATGCGTGATGAAAGGTCAACAAAAATAAAATTACTTCATGGTTCTGAACTGAAATGGTCTGATTCCAGGGTAATCGAAGGTGCTGATTTTGAATATGGCATCAGTAAGGACGTATCAGGTCCGTTTCTTGAAAAGCAGTATATCGGTATATCTTGCCCACAGGATGTGATTCATATATTTGTTTGTTTAGTTCCATCGATTAAATTTGTATTTTTGTTGCAGGTTACGTATATTGTTTCCACTTCTATTCCTGCAGAAATTCTCAATCGCTTTGACAGTGGTGGAAGATGAGAACGCCGCAATTGTGTAAATTATACTAACCGTTTTTGTTACATTTGTGGAGCGTTCACCCCGGAAAGCTTCAAGAAACCTATCACGAGGGTTGTTCGAGTGAACTGCAAGAGCTACTTCAAATGTCTGCTGGGCGACCAAGACAAGAAATGGGTGCCTCACACAGCATGCAGGTCATGTGTCAATCACCTGAGTGAATGGATGCATGGAAAACGAAGTTTGGGTTTGCCATTCACTGTACCAATGGTGAGGCGAGAGCCCAAAGACCATGGCAATGACTGCTACTTCCGTCTCACGAACATCAAAGGAATAACTGTCAAGACACAAGCCACAGTACAGTACCTCAATATCGTTTTTGCAATCCGACCAGTGATACACAGTGCAGAAATACCTGTTCCAAAGCCACACGCTGAACACAAGCTAAGCAACAAATCTGATTCCAGTCATAGCCCCATGGATGATGACCACCATGACGACCCAGGAAACAGTGGGCCCAAACCATTCAACCAGGGAGCCCTTCATGATCTCATATGGGACCTTGATTTGTCTAAAGAAAAAACAGAGCTCCTGGGATCACGACTGAGGCAGCGTAACCTGCTGGAAGATGGAGTGTGCTTCACTACAGCACATCATCAACATAGACAACTGTCTGCATTTTTCAAAATGGCAAACAAACTTTGCTATTGCAATGGCGCCATGTATCTCATGCAACAACTTTGCAGGTCTGATCCATACAAGCTGGATGATTGGAGGCTGTTTATAGATTCAGGAAAAAAACACTCTGAAACCAGTCCTCCTAAACAATGGGAATCGGCTTCCATCTGTGCCAGTAGCACAAGCGGAGAAGATGACCGAGAGCTATGAAACTATGAAGATTGTGCTTTCCACTATCGAGTATGAGAAGCATCAGTGGAAAATATGCGGGGACCTAAAAGTGATTAGTCTATTTCTGGGCCTTCAGAATGGTTACACAAAGCACATGTGCTTTCTCTGCTTGTAGAACAGTAGAGCTAATGCTGAACACTATATAAGAAAAGAATGGCCAGCAAGACCAAAAGATGCACCCGGAAGGTTCAGCTGTCTTCCCAAACCCCTTGTGGATCCAGAAAACATATTCTTGCCTCCACTGCATCTGTAGCTGGACTTGACGAAAAATTTCGTAGAAGCCATGGATGAAATGGGTACTGAGTTTCAATACTTGTCTATGAATCTCGGTGGCGTGGTATCTGAAGACAAGTTGAAAGCAGGGGTCTTGAATGGTCCTCAGGTCTGCATGCTGGTTAATGATGGTGACTTCATCAAGGCATTGAACCCGCTGGAGAGGGACGCATGGGAATCATTCGTGAATGTCTCACAGAACTACCTTGGAAACCATCGTGCAGGCAACTACAAAGAAACTGTGGCAGGCATGTTATGGAGTTATCGAGCTCTGGGCTCACGGATGTCCGTGATGATTCATTTCTTTCACTCACACCTCGATTTCTTCCCAGATAACCTCAGAGACATCAGTGACGAGCACGGTGAAAGGTTTCACCAAGACATTGCTATAATGGAGAGCAGGTATCAAGGCCGATTCAGTCCCAACATGATGGACGACTACCGCTGGATGCTACAACGTGACGAGAGTCAGCCAAGTGGAAAAGCAAAGTGCAGAAGTACTTTCAGAACTTCATTGCTTGCTAATAAAATATGCATTGGATTTTCATATTTCTGAACCATAAATCATCACAATATTAAATGTGTATGCCTCAATATATATTACAAGGCTGAGACGAGTTATGCTACATTGAATATATTTTCGGTCTGATATTCAAGAAACCTGGTCCGATAGTGCAAAATGAATATCAGATTTGAAATCAGTGCTATGAAATTAGTTAGGGAAACATACGTATGAGAACCACTTTGCCTGTTGACCAGTGTATTAATAGACAAACAAATAGTCCTTCCGTGATGGCAACTCCTCACTCTTGCCACTTCCTATTACTGAACCACTATTGGGCCCCTAGTACTGGCGAGCAAATATAAAATGTTCAGAAAACGTATATGTGCCATCCGATGGCTACAGACATTTCTTTGGTGGCACGTCGACGTGCCACCTGATGTGAAAGGGTTAAAAGTTCACAGAAACTTCATTTGCATACTTAAGTAGCCCAGATATTACTCTTAACCCTTCCAACCCTTCCCCTCTCCCGTCCAGTCTTCTGCTGGTGTTCATTGTTTCTTTCTGTGGGATTGTTTGCTTGTGTGTGTATGTTTGTTTGTTGCTTGAATGGCCGACGGCTCTGAGTTTTTCCTTTTTACAGCAGGGACTGACACCTTTACCTCCAGGGGTCTTATAACCGAACTAAACTCGTCTGGATATCAGTAAGTGATGTAGTAATGATAATTGTTATAAAACCAATAAAGAGTGTATCGCCATCATATTAAAATGGCTGAATCACTGGACTTTGAGAGGCCAGGAAGGGTAGAGTGGCTGGTGGATTTATAATTCGGTGTAAATTAATTGAAGTTGTTGTTGGAGTTTATTTGACAAATTAAGGGAACTGTAGGTCAGTTAAGCAAACCAGTTTGTGTGTGACTGGTGTGATGGTATTATGGCAGTAGTACAAGGATGGATCTATACCACTTCATCTTTGCAAATTTACGTCTACTGTATAAATTACAGTATACGGCAAGTAGTATTGTCTAGTATGCGTGTTGTGCAACTTTTTCTTTGATAAGTAATATATATATACATAAAAGTATGGGTTGAAGTATAACACGCAAAATAACTGTGTAATAAAGAGGTGGTCGGCAGTCTCCTTAGCCAAAGAGGGTACCGGTACAGCTTTTGTGGTGATGGCATACAACACAACACTGATCCTAACTACTGTGATGGATGACTCTCTCTCTCTCTCTCTCTCTCTCTCTCTCTTTAAAATCCTGCGTAGCATCCTCTTCCGTTTCTCCTAATTTACATTGCTTTAAATCTCTCTTCGTTCCCTGCCTTTCATTTTTCCCCTTCAGCCCTACCGTCCTCCGTTTCCATCATTTTTTTTTCGTAAGAAAAGAGGGGAGGCGAAGGGAATGTGAGGGAAATCGAAGGGAAAAAACAAATGATGGGAAAAGATGGGAATACATAAAGAAAAGGTATGGGAAGGGAAAGAAAGGAAGAAATGGGAAGAGAAGGGAAGGGAAGGGAGGAAAGGAAGTGAAAGATGGAAGGTTTAAGCAAGCGGATGACAGGAGAGTGAAAGAGTAGGGATATATATAGAAGAAAATGAAAGAGGCGAAGGGGAGAGAAAATACAGGAATCATGAATTGGAGGAAGAAGAAGAGGATAGATGGTGGGTTTGTAGGGATTAAAAGAAAAAAAAAAGCAATAGCACAGTGCTGAGAGAATGAAAGAATAAACGAGAATGACTAAATTATATGAACACGGTGTGGTATGGAAAAAAAAATACTAAGAGGCATGTGATGAAATTCTTGTGAAAACCAGGAGGCAGCGATGGGTGAGACACGTTTACAAATGCAAATGGACTGGAGAGAGAGAGAGAGAGAGGTTGCTGAAGTATCGTGTTGTGTGTGTGTGTGTGTGTGTGTGTGTGTGTGTGTGTGTGTGTGTGTGTGTGTGTGTGTGTGTTGGATAAGAATGATAAGCGACGGCCAGAAATAAAACGATGTTTGTAAATAATGAATGAAGAAGTGGTAATAAGAGAACAAAGAGCGATCACCGAGAGACAAAGAAGCTAAGGAACGTGATGACGTGATCAAAGCATTACCACGGACACAAAAACAGCATAGGGGAAAAAACAAAGAAACAAGGAATGTGAGAGAGAAAAACGGTCGTTAATTATAATAATGGTGTACAGGACACAGTGAGAAGACAGAGAAACGAGGGGGATGGGAAAGACAGGAGTAAGACAGACAAAGGCACATAATAATTCTGAGAGTAAGAATGAAGACGAAACAAAGACAACAGATGAAGGGAAAATAATGAAAGCGGACGTAGATGAACTTAGAGAAAATGTTGGAATTCAGATATAAGGTTAAGAAAAAAAAAAATTGATACTATGTACTGTAAAGAATGGAAAAAAATGTAACAATCGGAGTGTTGTTGAAAATGAACTGCTAATAAATAAAAGATATAGTATTATAACCATATTTGGAACCTTTTATAATTTTCATAATGATAGCGAGGAAAAATAGTAGGCTATATCAGAGTAGCATAGCAGTTTGCTTTTTATCTCGCGAATTGACGCTGATGAGTTTTTACGAGTTAAGATTGTGCTTTATTAGAAATTAATTTGAGTGTAAAGTGGAGGGACTGTAAGAAAATGTTCTGGAGAGAAGTGAAAAGAGTAAGACAGGGTGGAAGTGAAGTTAGCAGGGGAGTGAAAGATAAAAATGGTAGATTACTAGTGGAGAAGGGAGAAAAAGTGAGCAGATGGAGAGAACACTTTAAGGAATTGTTGAACGTAGAGGATAGAAGTAATGCGAGTATAAGTGGCTGGGGAATGGCTGGGAGAAGGAGGGAGGTGAGATGACAGGAAGAAATCAGTAGGATAGAAGTTGTGGAAGCAATGAAGAAAGTTAGATCGGGGAAAGCCCCAGGAATTGATGGAGTGTGTGGTGAAATGCTGAAGCATGGGGGAGAGATAGTAGTAGAATGGATGTGGAAGATGTGCAGATTGGCCTGGGAGGAAGGTAGAGTCCCGGAGGATTGGAAGTCAGGTATAATTATTCCCTTGTACAAAGGAAAAGGGGAAAAAGAAGTGTGTGGTAATCATAGGGGCATTTGTCTTCTTATTATAATAGGAAAAGTGTGTGGTAGGATACTTATAGACAGAGTTAGAGAAAGAACAGAGAAATTAGTTGGAGAAGAACAGGTAGGCTTTAGGAAGGGAAGAGGTTGTGTAGATCAGATATTCATTCTTAGATCTTTAGTAGAAAAGTTTCTAGAGAAGGGAAAGAAGTTGTATGCGGCTTTCATGGATTTGGAGAAAGCATATGACAGGGTGGATAGACAAGGATTGTGGAAAGTGTTAAGAATATATGGAGTAGATGGGAAGTTGTTGAATGCTGTGAAGAGTATGTACGATGGTGCGAAGGCTATAGTGCGTGTGGATGGTGAACTAAGTGAATTTTTCTCTTTGAAAGTTAGTTTGAAACAGGGATGTGTCATGTCTCCATGGCTGTTCAATCTGTACATGGATGGGGTAATAAAAGAGGTACAAGGTAGGGTAGTGGATGTTGGAGTGGCCCTGGTGAGAGAGGATAGTGTTTGGAAACTCCCTGTACTATTGTTTGCAGATGATACTGTGTTGTTGAGTGAAGACGAAGGGGAGCTGCAAGGCTTGGTGGATGAGTTTGAGAGAGTGTGTAAGAAACGGAATCTAAAGGTGAATGTAGGGAAGAGTAAAGTGATGGTCTTTGAGTGAGGTGAAGTTAGTGAATGTACGGCGAGGTTGGATGGTGAGGAATTGGAAAATGTGAGTACGTTTAAGTACTTGGGTAGTGTGATGAGTAGGGATGGAGGTTTGGAGGGTGAAGTGCTTGAAAGGGTACAGCAGGGAAGAAAGGTTGCTGGTTCTTTGAAAGCAGTGATAAGAAACAGGGAAGTGAGCATGGAAGTGAAAAAGTTACTACATGACAGTATTGTGATACCAACTCTAACGTACGGAAGTGAGGCTTGGACATTGTTGGAAGGACACAAGTCAAGAGTGAGAGCAGTGGAAATGAGTTATTTAAGAGGAGCCTGTGGAGTCACGTGGAGAGACAGGCTGACGAATGAGGATATAAAGGAGCGTTGTGGTGTGGATGTGGATGTGATAGGAAGCGTTATGAGGAACACACTGAGGTGGTTTGGCCATGTGGAGAGGATGGAGGGTGAAAGACTGACGAAGAGAGTGTATGTGAGTGAGGTGGAGGGGGGAAGAGGGAGGGGGAGGCCGAGGATGAGATGGAGGGATGGGGTGGAGAGGTATATGAGAGAGGGGGGTGTGAGTTGGGAGCAGGGCAGTGAAATGGTGGGGGACAGGGCGACTTGGAGGCGATTTGTTTGTGGCCACCCCAAAAGGGATTGAGGCGTCTGGCAATAGACAGATAGATAGAGAATTAATATGAAAATGGTGTAGGGCTGAATTAATTATTTCAGAGAGAGAGAGAGAGAGAGAGAGAGAGAGAGAGAAATAGATGTTCTTAAAAAAAACATTCTTGTCTCTTCCCAAAAGGCTGTGAAAACCATTATTGTTACCTCTTATCTATTATTTTGTCTCTGTTCCCTACAATTGCTCATAACCGAATTACTGACCAACCCTTTAATGTGTTGCTCTGATCCTTATTACTGTACTTCCCTCAGCTTTGCATTATCACTGCGGTCTTGTTAGAGTCAGGGGAGGGAGAGTCCACTCCAGAATTAGCAATTTTTTTTCTCTCTTTTTTTTTTCTTTGCTTTGGCACTTCATGAACTATGCCCCATGACATTAAAATCTTCCTGTCAAGTCGTGCTAATTTAGAGTTTGTGAATTTTGCGTCATAACCGTGGGTAAAAATGGCTTGGTTCAGGCAGTGATGGTGTGGCGGGAAAGTTGTCAATTAAATATCAGGTTCAGGTCCAGGGAATAAACACTTGAGCGGTACAAGTTTATCACTTTTTACCTCACGTGTTTGTTGCATTTTGTCTCCTTCTGCTTTACCTTCTTTCCCATTTTATGTTCATCCCTTTTTTTCCCTCACCTTTTCATTCAGCCTTTTTTGCTCTTTCACTTTCTTCTTCTTGGAAACTTTTTGCCTGTCATTCCATTACTTTCCAATCCAATCAACCTGCCCTGTCCCTTCCATGTCCTTCCTGAAACACACACACACACACATATCTTGATGGTCGTGGTTAAAGATCAATGTTACAATGCATGTATAAGTTCGACCTAACCCTGCAACCTGTAAGTTTATCCTGATGTGGTGAAATCCCGTAACCTGTGTCACAAAGCGACCATCAACGCCTCTATGAATTCTGGTGACATTCGGAGTGAAAATATTCGTTCTGGCACGGCCGGAGCTATCCTCAGGAGGCCGGAACTATTCTCACGGCAGTCGTGAGATTAATTCCTGCCTTGATATATAGAAGAATTTTTATCCTATTTTAGCGATATTTACCTCCGCCAACGAAGTTGAAGGAGGTTATTTATACACCAATGTTTGTCTGTTTGTTTGTTTGTCCACACGATATCTCCAAAAGTTGTCAATAAATATAAATGAAATCTTGTGGAAGGGTGGGTCTTGGGCCAATAACGAATTTATTAAATTTGGAGGCGGATCCGGATCCCGATCCGGATCCTATGTATCCCGCACAGTATAAGTTCTCAGTGAATTTCAGTGAAGTTTTTGGAAGGGAGGGCCATAAAGAACTGATTAAATTTGGGAACGGATCCGGATCCGGATGTGGCACTGGCGGAAGTATGTGCTCTCTGAGTGCTTACTAGGTGGTGGATGTGTTGAAGGGTAGCCCATGAGGAACCGCCAGTGTTTCAGAATCATATCTTAAAGATTAACGTCACATCGCATGATAAAACCTCCAAAAATTAATCAACTCATCCTTGGCCATTAACTGGCATATCCACAAAATTTGCATTCAAACTCATCAATAACTTTTTGAAACATCTTGTGGACAAACGATCAAACAACCAAACAGACAGACAGAGAAAGAGGGGTGCATACATTACCTCCAACTCCGCTGGAGGACGTAAAAATATATTTGCTGCTTTAGGTAGATAGCGTTCTGGAGAGAGAGAGAGAGAGAGAGAGAGAGAGAGAGAGAGAGGGGGGTCAGGGCCGGAGTCAGACTCTTCTGAGGAGATGGGGCGTTTCTGCTGAATCTGGACTTGCCTGGCAGCCGGTTGTTCAAAGGTCTGCTGTATGCTTGCTGTGGGGGTCTGGGTGCATGTATAAACGTCGCTGAGAAGTAGCACAAAACTTCTGAACGACGGAGAGTACTTGTATTGTTGCCAGTATTTTGTGGCCACAGCTGTGTCCCACATCAACGCCACACCACTACTGAAGCGCTGCTTCCATGACTCCCACACATCACGTTGTGGTCCCCAGGCACCTGAGCAGGACCATCTCTGCAATGCAAAAAAACATTGTTGATTACTCATTGGTTGCTGATTTTCTATCAATAATCCCATATTGTTTTCTATGAGTTAGCTTCTTCATGCTTATTTTAACTCTGTCTTCCAGTCTTGGTTCCAACCCTTCCACAGTGTGTTTCCAGTCTTGGTTCCAACCCTTCCACAGAGTGTTTGGTATTCTATTAACATTACTGATTTCACTTTTTTTTTTTACTGTCTCTTCTCGTTTTCTCTCCTTATCCTTCTACCTAAATTTTCCCTTCTTCCTGCAGTCTTTACATGGCGTACTCATTCCGTCCCTACATCAGTACTCTTTTCCTGTCTCATTATTTTTTTTTTTATCTCCCACTCTTTTCCATCTTAATTCACCATTCTTACCTTTTTCACACACACACACACACACACACACACACACACACACACACACACACACACACACACACACACACACACACACACACACACATACTTGTTATTCTCCCTCACATCAGCTCCCCAAAATTACCATTCTATCTCATCTTCAACAGTATTTCGCCAACTTACAGTATTTCTCTGCCCCACGCACTCTCTCAGACTCACGGTTCTCCTCCATCTGTTGTAGCCTAATGTCCCTCCCACCTACACTGTCATCTCACTCATTCATTTTCCTCCACCTCCCCTAGTTCTGCCCCTCCCCTTCCGTCACTGAATTCCTTCCCTTCCCTTCATCTCGCGCTTTTACTTTTTTTTTTTTTCTTTTTTTACAGGAGAGGTAGTAAGGGGTTTAGTCCACTGCCATAAATATGTATTCTGTCAGAGTATGATGGAAAATAGAGTGATGTTATATGTGAGGCACGACTGTGATAAGAGAGATGGTTACTCAGAGCAGTATGTATGTGTGTGTGTGTGTGTGTGTGTGTGTGTGAGAGAGAGAGAGAGAGAGAGAGATCTGTCGTTTTATTGGACTCCTGAGGCCAAATCGGCTTACAGCTGCATCTCCAGCTGGCCAACTTTCCAGCGCCTCAGGGTGAGCTGGAATTTGTGTTGACAGAGGCCTGGACAGGTGCTGGAATTTCGGTTTAGGGGGGCCTGGATAGGTGCTGGAATTTGGACTAGGAGGGTCTGGATAGGTGCTGGAATTTAGACTAGGACGGCATGGATAGGTGCTGGAACTGGGTTAGAAGGCATGGATAGGTGCTGGATTTTGGAGGTAGGGGGCCTGGATCGGTTTTGTGGAGTTGTCCTCCAGTCAGATACCAGGTTAGCTAATGATGACGTGGCATGTAAAACCGATAACATTGCCTCTTGTGAGGCGTTCCGTCTCTCCGGGCAGTGGTGATAATAACACTGGAACGCAAATACCCAGACCTTGTGTGCCTGATAAAAGCAGGTAGACTTCATAACTTCAAAAACCGACCACGTTATATTAATTATGCGGCCAGTTGTACAGAGGTATTAAAAATGCTGCATTTGATATTTGCATGAGTATGAGATCCGATGCCTGGAGACGGGAGCCAAATATCCCCATCTCTCTCTCTCTCTCTCTCTCTCTCTCTGTCTCTCTCTCAGCTAGTGCCTCATTCATGTAAGTTTTCAATTTTCGATAGGTTACTCCTCCATTTACAACTGTCATATTTCTGTTCTGCCAATAGTTTCTCAGTTCATCCACATTCTTTTTCACACTCCACTTCTCTTGCAGTCTCTCCTTTCATAACCTTCCTTCTGTAATTTCTTAACTGTAATCTAACATTTTCTTCGTAGTTTTTCTCTTCCTTCCCCCTCCTGCACGTCCTTCTCTTTTTAATATGTTCTTCCCATGATATTTTGATAGTTGTTTCATCCAGCAACTGTCCGCAGAATTACTTTCTGTTTCTGCATTTTCTTCCAAGGCCTCTCACCTCTACTTGTTCTCCCGTCCACTTCATTTTCCCTGCTAAGTTCCTCCTCTATCCCATCTCTCTCTGCGAATTTTCAATTACAGGTCGCTCCTTCCTTTTTCTTTACCCTTTATGATGCCTCCCCTCCGCTCCTATTTCACTTGTGCCTTATTATTCTCCATCCCACTCCATTCTTCCATATAAGTCCACTCATTCTTTATTCCACGGTATTCCACCAATCCTCTTACTTTCCCATTCCATCCCTTTCTCATAGTCTTTCATATCCTCCCTTACTTTGTCTCCTTCGCCCTCCCTGTTTCCTTGTCTCTCTCTCACTCCCTCTCTCCCAGTCTCCTTCTCTGTCGCAATCTCTGATGTCTCATGTCACAAGTGTCCTTTACTCTTTCAGTTCCCTCCTGTTTCATCTAGCTATTGATTTACCATTGAACTTTTCTTCCAGCGAACGTTTCTGCCAGGGAACGTGTTTTTTACGGCGGACGCTTCTTTCGGCAGACGTTTCTGCCAGCCTGGAATTATAAGTAATATTTTCCTCTGTTCAAAGCGACGCTCTTGGTTAATGTCTGCAGATTCCTGGGTGGTGTTTTGTTTTCATACCAGTCGTCTCCCTGTGTGTGTGTGGGGGGGGGAAGTGTTGTAATTCTGTATGCCGGTAATGGATATAACATACAGGTGTCTACTAAAAGAAATAGCATCAGTTATGAAAATAAAACTTACACCACTAGCGCAAAAGAAGCAGCTGACGCGCAAATAAAACTTAAATATATTACCTCTTTAACTGGCCCTGACCCACTTAGTTTTTTTTTTTTTCTATACGATAATAAAGTTTTATAAAGCTGAATGTAAGCCGTTCATTTCTGAATAAGAGGAGAACAAAACGCATGCACGAAATATAAATGATATTAACAATGTAATCCATCACCAACTAAGGATTATTACTGGCAAGGAAAGCTAAGTAATCTGAAACAAATTAGGAGAGAGAGAGAGAGAGAGAGAGAGAGAGAGAGAGAGAGAGAGAGAGAGAGAGAGAGAGATTAATAATGTGTTTAGAGTTTAACGTGTATTTCATTGTGTTTATGGGAGTGTGGGTGTATTTTTGTTAATTGTTTCTGTTTATGTGTATTCATGTGTAAATCTCAAATATGTATCCATATAATTTTGTGTATGTGGCTATATGTGTGTTCATGGTTTTGAGTAAGTACTTTATGTATGTAGAGGAGTTTGGAAGGGTGTGTGAAAGGAGGAAATTGAAAGTAAATGAGAATAAGAGTAGAGTGATGAAGTGTACGAGGTTGATAGATGGTAGGGGGATGAATATAGTTTTGAATGGTGAGTTGCTTGAGGAGGTAGATTGTTTTAAATATCTAGGGTCACATGTTGCTGTGGATGGAAGAATAGATGCAGAAGTGAAGTTTAGAATAAATGAAGTAGGAAAGGTGCTGGGAGGAATGAAAAAAGTGTTTAAATGTCGTTCGCTTAGAATGGATGTAAAGAGAAGGCTGTATGAGGGTGTTGTGGTACCGACTGCAATATATGGGGCTGAAACATGGAATATGGGTGTAGCAGAGAGGAAAAGTTTGAATGTAATGGAGATGAGATGTCTGAGGAGTATGTGTGGAGTGACGCGTATGGATCGAGTGAGAAATGGTGAAGTGCGAAGGAGAACTGGATTTGTTCGGGAGATGGCTGGTAGAGTTGAGCAGAGGGTGTTGCAATGGTTTGGGCATATGGAGAGAATGGATAATGAGCGATTGGTGAAAAAGATAACTAGATCTGATGTGAGAAGTGTAAGGCTGAGAGGATGACCACGAATAGGATGGATCGACAGTGTGAAGAGAGCGCCGGAGGCTGAGAGGATGACCACGAATAGGATGGATCGACAGTGTGAAGAGAGCGCCGGATGTGAGAGGGATGTCTGTTGAGCAAGGAAGAGTGGCTGTGCGTGACAGAAATAAATGGAGAGAAATTGTGAATGAATAAGTGATGACGCAGCCCTGAGGGGATATTCTCCCGCATTTGGTCTGATCAGCTAGTCAGGTCAGGTGCGGGTAAGGGGATGGGTCTATTATGATGTGGCAGGGGTAAACCATTTCTGCTGTCGGGCCCTGCTGCGGATGTCACTGATTGCATTGCGCAGTTGACCCTTGTGCGGTGTGGTGCGGTGAGGATTTGTCCGTTCTCCCCTTTGGGGCTAAGATGCGAATGAATGTGTTTGAATGGATGAGTAAATGGAGAGTGAGTCGTCCTGTCTCGGCTACCTCCCTTTCCTTGGGGGAAGCAGCCTAGGTATATAGATAGATAGACTTTATGTATAATGTATGTGGTTATGCGTGCGTGGTAGTATGTGTACGTGTTATATAATTAATTTCGTGAAAAAATTGCAAGCTAAGATAATATAATAGTGTATGTAGGAGATTTCATACCTCCTCAATAATATAAATTACTATAAATGTATTTTGCGCGCGCGCGCGTGCGTGCGTGTGTGTGTGTGTGTGTGTGTGTGTGTGTGTGTGTGTGTGTGTGTGTGTGTGTGTGTGTGTGTGTGTGTGTTTTATAACTTCAAAAACATATAACTTTACAATAATCAAAAGTAGATGAGGTAGGGAGTGTGAGGACCGGAGGGAAGTAAAATGCTGAGGAGAAAACACCGTAAAGAGAGAGAGGGTAAGGAAATATCCGATATGCCAGTTGAAGGTGTGTGCTCGTTATTGGGTGGAAAATCAGCGTTAAGGAAGGAATGGAAGAGGAATTCAGTGTTGGGGAATGGAAGAGAGCGTTTGGATGAGAGTAATGTGTGCTGGGTAAAGGAAAGGAGAATATTATGAAAGGAAAAGAAGTGAATTAATGAAGAAAATAAATGAGAATGGCACTGTATTAGAGAGGGAAGATCACAGAATATATATGCTGATAAATAGCCTCTATACACTCTTCTTTATTTTGGTTTTGGAATTTGTTGTTTATAGGAAAAGTGAATGGAAAATGGTTTCCCTTGTAAGGCATTCATCATCTTATTTCTGTTTATCACATACACTTTGGCTGGTGAAGGTGTACGAAGATTTCTGGTATCTTATGGGACGTACATCAGAGAAGGACATCCCAGATCAATCTCTCTCATAATACCTAACTCGGTGATTATGAGGCTGCTGGCAACACAAGTGGGTGGTGGTATTAGGGTAGATATGGTAAAAATCCCACCCTCTTTCATCTTTAACCCCAGTACCGTTGCCTATATATCTGTGTGTGGGTACTGTGAAATGTGATGCAAAGAGGAGCAAAGCAGCAGTAGAAAAAATATACCGGTATATATATATATATATATATATATATATATATATATATATATATATATTTTTTTAAATAACAGAACGGAGGAAGGAAAAACAAATGGGTAAAAAAAATAATCCATACACCAGATCACTGGTGTATGTTCATAAAATATCTGTAACAGTTAGACTTGAACAGTTGTGGGTTGAGATTTGGAGGAAAACAACTCTGGGGAAGCGAGTTCCAGAGAGATGCAGTTCGGGGAATGAAAGAATTCTGATAGGCAGAAGTTCTGCAATATGGTTGAGTGACATTCCGGTCATGAGCGCTACCAGATGCCCGTGTAGCACGAGGGAAGGCATGGAGAGGTGGCACCATGGGCGCAACTTCGTCTGAGCATTTGCCAAAAAAATATCTGTAAAATAATGCAAGGGAGGCAACATTCCTTCTTACTTGCAGGGGAGGTAGTTTATATGTAATGGCAGGGTTGTTAATGATTCTAACGGCTTTATTCTGAATTTTGTCTAGTTGTCTTATTGCAACCTCTCCACAACCATTCCACAAGGGTGAGCAATATTCAAGCTGAGAGCACACATGACTCTTATAAATTATAGCTAACTGCTCATCGGCAAAGAAGTTACGGACTCTGTACAATAATCCAAGTTTCTTTGAGGCGGTTTTAGCAAGTGATCTGACATGGGAGGTCCAGCTGAGGGCACTGTTAAGTGAGACACCAAGAATTTCAATACTTTTGGAGATGGGAATATTAGTAGCATTGAAGGTAATGTACGAATCTGGCAATATCTGTCTATTAGTAAACTGTATATATTTAGTTTAACTAGCATTAAAAGAGACAAGGTTGTTTTGTCCCCATTCACTGATTGTAGATAGATCTTGATTTATGGAGATGGCTGTACTGAGTTGAGAGGTAGAGATGTTAGACTTTGTAAATGGATGTCTGAGTGTGAATGAAGTATGTAGTGTTGAGTCATCTGCATATGAGTGAATGGGATTGTGAGTGACAGATAAGAGATCATTATTATGAACCAGAAATAGGGTTGGCGCCAGAACTGATCCCTGCGGCACGCCGGCGTTAATTGAGTGGAAATTCGAATATACATCATCTACTTTTACTCTTATTTTCCAGTCACTAAGATAAGAAGAAATCAAAGGAACAAAAGACGTTAGTCCATAGCAAGGGAGTTTGGACAGCAGGGAACGGTGCCATACTGTCGAAAGCTTTAGAGATATCAAGAGCTACTGCATGAGTTTCTCCAAAAAGATCAATTGATTGATGGAAGGTATGAGTTAAGAGACTGAGTATGTCAATGGTGGATCTTTCGTGGCGAAAACCGTATTATCTATCACTAATTAAGTTGTTGGATTCAAGATGTTTAACAATATCTATCTATCTATCTGTTGCCAGACGCCTCAATCCCGTTTGGGGTGGCCACAAACAAATCGTCTCCAAGTCGCCCTGTCCCCCGCCATTTCACTGCCCTGCTCCCAACTCACACCCCCCTCTCTCATATACCTCTCCACCCCATCCCTCCATCTCATCCTCGGCCTCCCCCTCCCTCTTCCCCCCTCCACCTCACTCACATACACTCTCTTCGTCAGTCTTTCACCCTCCATCCTCTCCACATGGCCAAACCACCTCAGTGTGTTCCTCATAACGCTCCCTATCACATCCACATCAACACCACAACGCTCCTTTATATCCTCATTCGTCAGCCTATCTCTCCATGTGACTCCACAGGCTCCTCTTAAATAACTCATTTCCACTGCTCTCACTCTTGACTTGTGTCCTTCCAACAACGTCCAAGCTTCACTTCCGTACGTTAGAGTTGGTATCACAATACTGTCATGTAGAAACTTTTTCACTTCCATGCTCACTTCCCTCTTTCTTATCACTGCTTTCAAAGAACCAGCAACCTTTCTTCCCTGCTGTACCCTTTCAAGCACTTCACCCTCCAAACCTCCATCCCTACTCATCACACTACCCAGGTACTTAAACGTACTCACATTTTCCAATTCCTCACCATCCAACCTCGCTGTACATTCACTGACTTCACCTCCCTCAAAGACCATCACTTTACTCTTCCCTACATTCATCTTCAGATTCCGTTTCTTACACACTCTCCCAAACTCATCCACCAAGCCTTGCATCTCCCCTTCGTCTTCACTCAACAACACAGTATCATCTGCAAACAACAGTACAGGGAGTTTCCAAACACTATCCTCTCTCACCAGGGCCACTCCAACATCCACTACCCTACCTTGTACCTCTTTTATTACCCCATCCATGTACAGATTGAACAACCATGGAGACATGACACATCCCTGTTTCAACCCAACTTTCAAAGAGAAAAATTCACTTAGTTCACCATCCACACGCACTGCAGCCTTCGCACCATCGTACATACTCTTCACAGCATTCAACAACTTCCCATCTACTCCATATATTCTTAACACTTTCCACAATCCTTGTCTATCCACCCTGTCATATGCTTTCTCCAAATCCATGAAAGCCGCATACAACTTCTTTCCCTTCTCTAGAAACTTTTCCACTAAAGATCTAAGAATGAATATCTGATCTACACAACCTCTTCCCTTCCTAAAGCCTCCCTGTTCTTCTCCAACTAATTTCTCTGTTCTTTCTCTAACTCTGTCTATTAGTATCCTACCATACACTTTTCCTATTATACTAAGAAGACAAATGCCCCTATGATTACCACACACTTCTTTTTCCCCTTTTCCTTTGTACAAGGGAATAATAATATTATACCTGACTTCCAATCCTCCGGGACTCTACCTTCCTCCCAGGCTAATCTGCACATCTTCCACATCCATTCTACCACTATCTCTCCCCCATGCTTCAGCATTTCACCACACACTCCATCAATTCCTGGGGCTTTCCCAGATTTAACTTCCTTCATTGCTTCCAAATACCTTACCAAGGGAAGATGTGACAGCTATTGGACTGTAATTGGAGGGGTCAGACGAACTTCCTTTCTTCGGAATTGGGTGGAAATTGGCTTTTTTCCATGAATTTGGGAATAAAGAAGTACGTATGCATAGTCTGAATAATTTAGCTAGGACAGAGGCAAGTTCAGGGGAACACTTTCTCAAAACAATTGACGGAATTCCATCTGGGCCTGGAGCTTTGTTGGAAGGTAAATTGTCTCGGATGGATTTTACGTATCTTGTCTGTATTTTAAGTGGGGCAATTTCGGGAGAATCAAGTTCCAATACTGAGACATTCTGGCTGGTATCATCTAAGGTAGAGTTTCTTGGAAAGGTACTAGCAAAGATATCTGCTTTCCCACGTGGGTCATTTGTAATATTGCCATTTGAAGATTTTAGTGGGGGAATGGAAGATTACTTGTTAAAGTTATTATTGAAAGAAATAAGAGTTGACAAGAATATTCTATTGTCATTAGGGTTGTTAAGTAGTTTTGATGCTTGCTTTTGAAGAAAGTTTGATTTAGATAGATTTAATACAGCTTTTGCATGATTTCTAGCAATTTTAAATTGGAAGAGTGATTCAGATGTTTTTTATTTTAAGTAAGAGTTATATGCTAATGACTTTTGGGCTGTTGCTCTGGCACAATTGCCATCAAACCATTTTGGAGAGTTTGATCTTTTAGTGAACTGTTGACTTGGTATGAATAAATCCATACCAGCTAGTATTAAGTCGCAAATGTGGGACTGGGTAGAATTGGGATCACTAGAGAAGAAAGACTGCCATGGAACATCAGCAAGATAATTTCTAAATCCATATATATATATATATATATATATATATATATATATATATATATATATATATATATATATATACCATATATATATATATATATATATATATTTTGGCACCTGGTGGTTTAGTGGGTAATTATTGCGCTCCAGTCGGATTGAGCCGGTGAAGGTTTATATCCAAGGGATGGTTGGGGTTCATTGCTCATGTAATGCCACTCAGGGATGAGTGAGACTGGTCACTCTCATGTTAAATGTCGAGACCAACTCCCTAGCCCCGGGCTCCTACGCTCCTCATGGGGCAATGTAGGATTGGATGATAATATATATATATATATATATTCATTGCCAGATGCCATGTATCCCAAACGGGGTGGCCAAGGGCTTAGAGTTAATTGTTTTACAGGGAGGGGCACTAATCCTCCACCAACCCCACCTGACATGTAGGGAGAACGTTATGCCAACAGCATCTGGTGTTCCTAGGCGGTCACCCATCCAAGTACTAACCAGACCCAACGTTGCTTAACTTCGCTGATCGGACGGGAAACGGTGCACTCAACGTGGTATGGCTGTTGGCTGCAATATATATATACAGCCGTGGCTCAGTGGGTTAGAGCGCTCCTCTCTGACCGAAGGGTCGGAGGATCGAATCCACCCAAGGGTAACTGGTAGACATCAGGAAGGGCATCCAGTCATAAAATGCTACACGCTCCAGTCCAAAGTCCTCTACCCAGAGGCAACGCCTTCGCCCTTCGGAGATACCTGGCGTAAAACCAAATTATATATATATATATATATATATATATATATATATATATATATATATATGTGTGTGTGTAATGGAGCCTTCTTTGGCTTATAAATTTCCTCACTCACCTGAATTCATGAGAAAATCCCTCCTATCCCCCCTTTTGTGGCACAGCAAATGATACTTTTTATTTAAGAATTTTAAATGTCCTGCCTTTCCTCTTTCAGCTTCTATTTTTCACAGAGGACAGTCGTATCCGCTGCCCAGTGACGTACTGAGTCACATATTAACACAATATTGTTGTTCCTCAGGTGGTAACGAAAACCTTGGCTTGTCGTGTTTGTGGACTCTTAACCAGTCCTCCCTCTCATTTACTTCTTCTGGTATTCCTTTTTTGTTTGTTTGTTTGTATGTTTGTTTTTTCAAATCACTCTGAGTTGAGTTTTGTTTTCAAATTTAACTGCTTCTCTCCTCTCCCCACTGTCATCTTGATGAACTTAACTTGTGATTCCGATATCATTTTCATATTTTCAACAACAGTTGCCTTTTTGGCTATTTCTTTGCTGAAAAAAAAAAAAAAAAAAAATTCTTTGCAGAAATAGCAAAGAAAACATCTTTGTTTTCCGTTTTGTGTCATCTCGTATTTTGTCTTCTGTTGACTTTCAGCCTTAAGGTGTCATTTGTATTTTTATTTTTTTTCCGCTTTTAGTTTCACCTCTGATCCTTATTGCTGTCCTATTTTTTCTCATTTTAATTTTTTCTCCTTACTGCATACTGATAAGCTTCTATTCACTTTCATTCTTTAGTTCCTAACGTTGTTTTGCCCTTTGATTTCTTTTTACGACATTTTCTCACATCGTTTTAGTTAACGTTTTTCTCCCTTACATGTTTTTTTTAAATATATTACAAAACTTCTATTGTACTGTTTTACCTGTCTTCCTTTTTTAGCTATCTTCCTCCTTTAATCTTGCCTTTGCTGAGTAAGAGTAGTATGGATTTTCTTTCAGCCTCTGCCATCCTCCTTTCCTCTCTCTTTTCCAATTTCTGTATTATGTTCTCTTTTTCTTCGTCCCATGCATCCGTTTACCCCTTCTCTCTTCTGCTTCTAGTTTATGTTCGATACTCCTACAGCTTTTGCACGTTGTCTTTCTTCTTTCCTTCCTTGCTCAAATTGACTTTTTTTTTTTCTTCTGGTTTGTTTCCCATAATTTCTTTTTTTTTTTTTTGTCTGTTCTTTCCTTCCTTGCTCAAATTGACTTTTTTTTTTTCTTCTGGTTTGTTTCCCATATTTTTTTTTTTTTGTGTGTATTTCTATGTGGTAGGTGGGGGCGCTCACCATCCACTTACTTAATGTAGTGCTGCTCTCGGGTGTCTGTCCTGTCCTCTCCTCCATCCTTCTTTCCTTCCATCTTCTTCTATCTTTCTTTCCTTCATTCTTTCCTCGTCCTCCTGCCTACGGGTGTCTTTACACTCCCTCTTCTGTCTTTCATTCCTTCATTCTTTCCTCTTTCTTTTGCCTATGGGTGACTCTACACTGAGTGACATGCCAAATGGTTTCCTGTACACCAGGAAACTATTTACTACACTGGGTGGTAACCATATAACCAAATTTTGGCGCCTGGTGGTTTAGTGGGTAATTATTGTGCTCCTCTCGGATTGAGCCGGTGAAGGTTTATATCCAAGGGGTGGTTGGGGTTTATTGCTCACGTAATGCCACTCAGGGATGAGTGAGGTTGGTCACTCTCATCTTAAATGTCAGGACCAACTGCCTAGCCCCGGGCTCCTACGCTTCTCATGGGGCAACGTAGGATTGGATGATGGATGGATGAATGTATTTATTTCTACTTATTCTCTTTCTCCCTCTCTCTCTCTCTCTCTCTCTCTCTCTCTCTCTCTCTCTCTCTAATAATTTGGTGTTGTGAAGGTGTTTCATAGTTAATATTAGTGTGTTGGCACCTGTGGGCTGTGGACAGAAGGCCACGGCAGTCCTGTTAGGTCTGTTATAGTCTGTCTCAGGAAAGATGAGGGTAGAATATCATCTATTTTACTCCAAAGTCACTGTCAAAGGCCGAACGCACCTGACTTAATGACCTGTGGGAATACAGGCTGGCCAGGGACAAGGCCTGAGGGCAAGAGGCGCACACACACACACACACACACACACACACACACACATACAGCCAATGAATGAATGGGTATAAGTGACCCGCTATGCTCACAGGTCAATATGAACTGTGGTTCCTGTTTTTGGATGCAACTTTTTTTTTTTTTTTTGAGTTACAAAGCGCTAAAAATAAATGAAAAATATTGGACCAGTTATTCGTTGCATATTTAGATTTAACCTTTTAACTGCGGGTGTCATCCCAGAATGACATTGCAAAAACTGGACCAAACTGCGGGTGTCATTCTCGAATTTTTGTGAATATTTTGAATACCGCGCATTTTTTCCGTGCGCCAATTGTTTCAAGGGAGAGTAGCTATTAAGTTCTTTTACTCCAGCTGACCCCCACCTCCCTCCTGCCACCCCCCGGGCTCCCCACCCCACCCCTGACCAAACACGCATCAGTATCTGTCCAGCTGTGTGAGTGACAACAGCGCTGATGTGGCAGTGAAGTGCGGGCAATTACAGTGCCTTTTATCTGCCTCAGTGAACACAGAGTGGGTGTTTATCGTATGTGCAGTGTTCATATATGTTTATAGTATTATTATCAGAATGAGGTTGGCATTTGGTAATGGTGTGTGAGTGAAAAATAATGATTACAACACCTCTGATGTGGCAGTGAAGTGCGGGCAATTACAGTGCCTTTTATCTGCCTCAGTGAACACAGAGTGGGTGTTTATCGTATGTGCAGTGTTCATATATGTTTATAGTATTATTATCAGAATGAGGTTGGCATTTGGTAATAGTGTGTGAGCGAAAAATAGTGATTTTAGATCGCTCACTTCTAATGGCACTGCCCATCCAGTGATAGTCAACGAAATCATGAAACCTACATCACTGCAAAGCCGAAGGTTAGTACTTTCTAATGGTACCTTATTTTTCGCTCTACATTTATTCTGTGCAGAGTTATAAAGGTTTAAAGTTTGTTTACATTTTGGCTGGAACCCCCGCGGGAGAGGCCAGTCGGGGCAAAACAATGCCCGCGGTTAAAGGGTTAATAGCATATTATTCCTTTTATTTTGCTTTTTTTTTTCTTTTTTTTAGCTTGATTCACCTGTCATCAAGAATTTGTAAGTTGGCATCTCAGGTCACAGCACCTCCTGACTGACTCCTGGGAGATGACAAATTTTAGCGAAGGTAGAGGAGGAGATTAATTTTAAGGGATCAAGAGCAAGCCTTCACAGACTCCTGAGAAAGAATGGATATACTTTCAAGAAATCAGATAAAGGACGAAAAATTCTGATGGAACGACGTGATATTGCTTTGGCACGAGCAATTTATCTAAGAGAAATACAAGAAAATAGAGAATCAATCAACCCACGGCAAGAGATTTACATAGATGAGACTTAGGTTAATCAAAACGAGAGTGTCAATAAATGCTGGAGAATTGCAGATGGAAAACTGGGCCTGAAGGTGAAAAGTGGGAGAGGATCCAGATTTATCAGTATACACGCAGGTGGAGAGGATGGATTCGTGCGTGGAGGTTTGAACATGTTCAAATCTCAGAATGGTAACAGAGGAGATTACCACCAATCAATGAATCACCACACTTTCAAAGCATGGTTTGAAGACCAGTTACTCCCAAACATCCCACCCCATTCACTGCTCATTCTGGACAACTCTTCGTACCACTCTAAGATCCTCAATAAAGCACCAACGCAGGCTTCCCGTAAAAATGAAATAATAGAATGGCTGAGGGAGAACAACGTTCAACACAACCCACAACACTCCAAGCTAGAGCTGCTAGATCTGGTGGAAAGAAACAAAGACAAGCAAGAGTATGAAATAGACACTATCGCAAAAGACCAAGGACATGAGGTTTTAGGACTTCCACCCTACCACTGCGAATTAAATCCAACAGAACTTAAATGGGCTCAAGTGAAAGATGAAGTAAGAAAAAAGAAGTCCAATAATAATCAGACAATGCGTGTGGTGGAGGAAATCACAAGAATTGCAGTGAGGAAAGTGACACCAGAAAACTGGCAAAAATGTATGGAGCATACGAGAAAGCTAGAACAGGAATATATCAGAAATGACATTGTGCACAATCACATGGTTAAAGAATACATCATTAACGTGGCGAATGATTCCACCAGTGAAGAAGGTTTAGTTGAGGGAGACATGTATATCGAGTGATAGAGAGAGAGAGAGAGAGAGAGAGAGAGAGAGAGAGAGAGAGAGAGAGAGAGATTGTATTTTCAATGTAAATTTTAGAGTATAATGAATATTTATTAAGGAAATGCTACTGTTGATCCTTCCATCAGTAAAACTATTGTAAATCAGTTTATGTTTTTTATAACATTTTTTTTCATAAAGAATAGTAATAAAACAATAAAATAAAATAAAATAATTTTTCTTCTTCATCTTTCATGGCTATTTCATTGGCTATCTTACCCTAACCCTCCCCACATTCCGACCTGGGCCACTCCCATCCTCCATCCCTCCTCATATGGACCGATAAACAGAGGCTACACATTGTTTTATTATTTAAGCGTCCTGTGTGTGTGTGTGTGAGTGTGTGTGTGTTTGTGTGTGTGTGTAGAGGAAAGAAAACGGAAGAGGGAAGGAGGAAGGTCCAGAATCCCGAGGGGACCTCTTAATCCTTCACACGGTTACTCGTGTTCCGATTTTGGCAAAGGCTTTATAAAATTCTCTCCCTCATGTTTCCTGAGACAGACTATAGTAGCTCCCTCGTCATGACAGATGGAGTTGTCAGTTTGCCGGTTTTCTTGAGTTTTTCATATTTGGTTTTGCCAACGTTAGCGAAATATTTGTTGAATTCATCCGCCTTACTTTGAATGTCCTCAAATATGTGTAAGTTAGATTTATTCTTTTTGTCAGGGATTATTTTTTTTATTATCTTCCAAGAGGTGCTTGGGTTGTTTCTACAGTTATCAAGCTAAGTATGATACAGTAATATTTTCTCTCGACATCATTTATTAAAAATCTTACTCTCTCTTTTTAAGGGTTATATAGTTATTTTGTAATGATACACTCATTTTGTCTCTTTTTAGTTTGTGTGTGTGTAATTCACCGGGTCGGTCAGGATCACTTGATGGTCGTGATAGTCAGCTTTTACCCTCCCAGAAGGGAGCTGAGAGCTCATATAGTCTGATCTAAGGGCAAGGCTGTGACCTTCACACACGCACACACCCGTCCCCTTGCTCAAGGGGGACAGTAACCACCCACTTCGTCAGTGAAACTTTTTGCAACCTGAGCGAGGCACGAACTCCCGTCCACCAGTTGGCAGGCGAGAACGTTACCACTGCACCAGCGAGTGTGTGTGTGTGTGTGTGTGTGTGTGTGTGTGTGTGTGTGTGTGTGTGTGTGTGTGTGTGTGTGTGCATCGTTTCTGAGTTTATTTCATGAAGGATAGTATCATTAAGCCATGGGGTAGGGGGCCGGGGTATATCTTTGGTGGTTACAGGGGCACAGATCTCCAAACCGTTAGCGATGAATGACGTTAAAATGCTTGCTTGTTCGTTAACATTGTCTGTGTGAAGGATGTTGTTTAGTTTGCCAATTTAATTTATTAAGTGACAGCAGAAGGTGTTAGAGTTGTATCTGCATACGTAATGGAATGAGCCACTGTCAGGTACACGTTTAGGCTTACTAACATTAATAGTGACAGTTACAAGGTCATGGTTGGCGATGATGGAAGGGATAACATCAGAGCTGACAATTAACTGAGGGTTATTGGTGATGATGACATCAAGAAGTGTAGATGGAGTTGAAGTTATTCGTGAGGGCTTGTGTATGAGTTGTGATAGTTTATTATTTCTATTAAAGCTAGTTTACTGTTTTCAGAAAGGAGGTCACCTAGGTTAAAAAAGGATTGTTTCTGTAAGGAAATGTATCTCAAGAGGTTGATGATATAGTCAAAAGTGATACATGAAGCTTCGAGGTGTCTATATATACAGCCTATTATAACTGACTGTAGTTTTTACTTTTACCCAGACATCTTCAGTACCTTGTGGTTTTTCTAAGTTTCAAGCAATGTCGGGTTTAAGCTATCTTTGACATAGATACATACACCTGCTCCCAGATCATTATCATGTCTGTAAATTTTGTAACTTGGTATAATTACCGGCACGTCTGGAATGTTGGGTAGGAGCCAAGTTTGATTTACAAATAAAATGTCTATATGTCTTTCACGTACCTTCATCTTAACGCTTTCCAGGTTTGACATGAGGGACTGTGCATTAATGTATGAGCAAATTAGATTATTTCCCTCTTTGTTGGTTTTCTATCAGCAAAATCTTCTTTGCCATTTCCCTATCTATTATATCGTTCACATAGACGGCTCTTGTGACCATAGTTGTTGCAACTTTGAAATAAAATGTTGTGGTCAGACTTGCATGTCACTTGTCAATGGTTAAATTCTCCACAGTTATTATAATCCATTGCTTTCTTGGTAGGGCAAGATGTACCTGAGCAGGGTCAGTGGTGAGGGAATGTAGTGTAGGGAGCGGAGAGCAGCCCAGCCCCACTGCTTACATAGGAGATGTGGTGGCTGGGGGATGGATAGGCCTCAGGTCTCCTCAACTCACTGCATCCCAAGAAGGTGACACGTGTTTGGTTGTGGTGCGGTAGATAGGCCTCGGACCACCTTTGTCGGTGTGGTCGAGGTGTTGGCCGGAGGAGTGGTGGGTGGCTGTTGAGCTTGCCTCGTGGGCCTGCTACCTGCCTCTCACTTTTGTGGGGGAGGTTGGGGGTGGATGACGCTATGGTTATTTATTCCTGCAGTTTTATCACTGTTTTTTTTTTTTTTTTATATGGAGCCACTCGTTGAAAATAGTCACCAGCTTTTCCATGACTCATAATAGCCTCACGACTCCTGCTCTTTTGAGGAGAGAGACCTCGTTGTCATCGTGGTCACTGTAGCAGGTTTCATCCACCACTTCGGTACCGAACCTGAACAAGAGACCAGCCATTACTGTGTGGAACCTGTTGTAGCCAGCCCACTTGAGGATATGTTCATTAAATTCATTGATTTTAACTTGGAATGTGTCTGACTGGGGGGTGGGCACCTGGAAACTAACCGAGAAGCCCATTTTATTCGTTTTTCCATTTCAGTCCAATGATGAGCTGCCCAGGTTGTTTAGAGCTGAAGTGGAGGAGATATTTTCCATGCTGTCATAGGTACCACAATATATGAGACACCTGGACAGGGCCCATGATAATTTTTCCTGGACCCAGCAATTTAGGTCCAAGTTTGCCTTCTGTAGGGACCTGATGCTGCAGCTTTTATTTAGGTCTGACTGGATTGGGTACATATCAGAGTGTCATCCATCCGTCTACTACCTGATATTGTGTCGTGTGAGGGATGGATGAGGCAAAATAATCACCAGGCATTTCTGTTCCAAGCCTACTCTGTAACGACCCTGCATGTACTCTCCCATCGTGTCCCTCCACTTAGTTCTTAAAATATCGTTGATACTCTGCAAAACACCCATAACACACCACCCTCCCTCCCGTACTCCTCCATGCCGTCCCTCCACTTCGTTCTTACCCTTAAGCTACCAGTCAGGTAGTCCCAACCACCCATACCACCAGCTCTTTGTCAACAGCATTAAAGTCTACTCATAAAGGCCTCTTTTGTACTCCCCACCCTGTCCCTCCCCATCGTTCTTAATTCATCACTCATATTCTGCCAGCCACCCACAACACACCACTCTCCCTCCTGTACTCCCCCGCCTTGTTCATCCACATCGTTCTTACTCTACCAATCATGTTGTCCAAACCACCCATACCATCAGCTTTTTGTCAGCAGCATCATTATAACTTAGTAATAACTTCTTCCGCACTTTCCATCCTGTCCCTTCAACTTGTTCATAATCAAATGTTCATGTTCTCCCAACCAACAGCACCATTAGCTATCTATCAACAGCATCATGGTATTTAATTACGATTGATGCTGTGATGACCTACAACCAGTTTACCAACTTGCCTGCCAATCCCTGACATGACTGGTAATCCAGAAATACTTGAATTAATTACTGGCGTGTTGCGCCTCGGTGGTAACAAAATACATTTTTTAAAATCTGGCAGTGGCGCTGCTCGGGTCAGCACCCACTGGTAACGATGCCACCGCGTTTTGAGTTTATCAGGGGTGCGGGGAAGACGAGGGACAAGGAATGAGGGGAGAGGTAGGATCCAATGTCACCCCGTCAATACTATCAGCTCGTTCACAATTTTGCACAGTTTATTATCCAAGGTTTTGAAACTCGCTGAAGTGGGTCTGTTACATGGATCCAGTGGAATATGAGACATCGACAAGGATCATGTCATGAGAGTGGGGTACTTGGAGGAAGAATAAGAAAAACCATGAATGAGGTGGAGGGATAACATGTGGGAGGACATGAGGCTCAGTGCATGATATTTTCGTATATGGAAGGAGTAGCATTAATTGAACAAAACAGATGTGGAGGGAGAATGAGGCAGTAGTCCTATATAAAAGAGCCTGTATGGTAGTTGTGTGTGGAAGTGAAGGGAGAGTGAGGCGATATATAATAGAGGGTGTATGGTAATTGTGGAAGGAGCAACATAACTGGAACAAAAAACGAGGCAGTAAGTAAGAAAGGGTATTTGAAGGTATGTGTGGAAGAGGCAGCAAAAGTGGAAAAAAGAGAAATTGGAGGAAATGTGAGGCAGTAAATAAGAAGGGGTTTATGGTAGTTTGAGGAAGTGGAGGGAATGTGAGGCAGTGTGTAAGAGAGGCTGTACGTTAATGAGGCATGTGTGGAAGAAGCAACATATGTAGAACACAATTTAATTTGAGGGAAAGAGAAGCAATATGTAAGAGGGTGTATGATTGTGATGTGGAGTGATGAGGTAGGCTGGTTGCGCCTTCTATGTTGCTGCCTATATAACCAAAAAATAAAACGACTTTATCCTTCACACGCCAACAAAACCTTCCGCCAATTATTGAAGTAGGTGACGAAGAACGATACACAGTACAGAAGTATGTGACATTAAGTGACATTATTAGCAATACAATATTTCACAGCTAGAAACGGAAATTACATGTACATACGTGCATAAGTATATTCGTAAAACTTCCAAGTTTTACGAATATACTTATGCACGTATGTGCATAAAAAAAAGCTATACATAAATATATACATACTCATATCAATTAATTAATAATGGCCATAATAGTCATCGCAGGTAGTTGGTGTCCTGTGTCCATGAATCTGTCAACATGAAATGATGTAGGTATTAATCACAACATCGGAGGCTTATGGCACTTTATTTGTTGAAGAAAAAATACCAAAATGCTCTCTCTCTCTCTCTCTCTCTCTCTCTCTCTCTCTCTCTCCATTACTGTCGTGCTGATAAAGTTATGCTAATGAGTATATAATTAACAATCTATAATGGCAGTGGCAATAAAAATAAGCCTCACCTTCATCATTTTTTTCCCGTATGTTTATTGTTGGAAGTATTAGGCTGAAAATTTGTTTCGTAGATGTTGGTTTTTATTTATGCTAGTCAAATAAATTATTAGTATGTTGATAATATTAATAATAATAATAATAATAATAATAATTATAATAATAATGATAATAATAATAATAATGATAATAATAATAATAATGATAATAATAATAATAATGATAATAATAATAATAATAATAATAATAACAATAATAATAATGATAGTAATAATAATAATAATGTAAGTGCTAATGAAGTATCACATTCTTGAGAGAGAGAGAGAGAGAGAGAGAGAGAGAGAGAGAGAGAGAGAGACAGCAGACAGACAGACAGACAGACAGAGACAGACAGACAGACAGGCAGACAGACAGACAGACAGAAACAGAGACAGACAGACAGACAGGCAGACAGACAGACAGACAGAAACAGAGACAGACAGACAGACAGACAGAGACAGAGATAGACAGACAGACAGACAGACAGAGACAGACAGACAGACAGGCAGACAGACAGACAGACAGAGACAGAGATAAACAGACAGACAGACAGACAGAAACAGAGACAGACAGACAGACAGACAGAGACAGAGATAGACAGACAGACAGACAGAGACAGAGACAGAAAAAGAAAAAGAGAGCAGAAATGGAACTCTGGCCGAACTGAGGTACACATAGAAAGCAGGTAAAGATAAACTAAAAACGATACCGACACATAGATGGGGCAAGGCAAAGAAGAAAGGAAAGAGAGGGAACGAACTGAACCGGGGGAATCTGGAGGGTAGGGAGAAGGTTAGAAAAGAATGGAGCAAGAAAAGAAGAGAGGGAAGAGTGAAGAAAAAAAAATAAGAGAGGGGAAGGATGAGAAACGAAACATACAAGGAATGCTGAGGATAGGAGAGGTAAAGGACAGGTAGACAGAATGAGACAGAAATAGAAGGAGACTAAGAATATGGGAACGGTAGACAGAAAGGGTAAAAGAAGAGTGAAAACATTTCTTGAATCAGTATGGACAGTGGACATTAATGCACACCGATAAAGAGTAGCTACTTAATGACAGTGAGGACGACTGCTCAGCCACGAAAACTCTGCCTGTCTATCACACACACACACACACACACACACACACACACACACACACACACACACACACACACACACACACACACACACACACACACACACCTAGGTAATCTCTATGTTCAATCTGTACAGAATTTTTAAGGCACTTTTGGTGGGAGGAAATTATCAAGAGTGTGTGTATGGGAAATGGAGGGATGGAGTAAGAGGGAGAAAGGCGGTGCAGGAGATGGATGGGGTGGAAGGAAGAAAGGAGGGAAGGATAGTAGGAAGGAAGGTAGGAAGGAAGGCAGAAATTGGAAATAAAGAGTAAAATAAGCTGAAGGATAAGGAGGAGAGAAGCAAACAAGAATATGTACAAGAAAAGATACAGGAGGCCAATTGAAATATAAAGTTATCTGTTGGGGTAAAGTTAAATGACACTAAATATTTAACCAACACGTATGAGAAGAGGATAGTGAGAGGAGGGTTCCTTTCTGTCCACTACACCTCCGATATAGCAGCCGGCAGGAAAAGTACAGGGAAAAATGACTAACATAATAAACATTGTCACAGAAAAGACGAGAAAGTAACGTCTATAATCTGTTCATGCGGATTCTGTTGTTGAAAAAATAAGTAATATATGCGCTTTCAGTCGTCTGCTATGAAGAGAAAGGAAGGGGAGGAGGAGAGGAATGAGATTAAGGAAGATTATGGTAAGAGGGAGACGACAGGGAAAGGATAAGAGGGTTGACGTTTAGGTTAACCGTAGGAGGCAGAGGAGAGGACGAGGAATTGAATTTGACCCCGTAGGGCTAGTTTATTGGACACCCCTTCCTCATCCTGTGAGGAGGCAGCGTCAGTAGATGATGACTACATGGGTGGCCAATAAAGGAGGAGTTATCTCATTGAGATTCCTCCCAGCTAGTTGTAAGAGTAACTTGGGCTAGAATTTACATGTTACTATAGTATACATAATTACAAAGATTATAAAATAAAAAGGACATATTGGCATAAGTGTTTGTGACAAATGGTAATGTGTATATATGGCCTACTTAATATATATATTTACACAATACATACAGCATATAGTGATGCTTCATAGGTATATAAATTTAAATTATGATTAGCGACAGACATTAAATTACAAAGTATTGCAATGACTATATATGTTAATCTAGACATACTGTCTCTCATGTCTCTCAGGACGAGGAAGGGAATGAAGTAAATGATGGAGAATGTGGGGAACGGGTCAGAAAAAGGAAGGTTAGACAGTAAGTGGAAGAATATGATGAGAGAGAGAGAGAGAGAGAGAGAGAGAGAGAGAGAGAGAGAGAGAGAGAGAGAACGAGAACAGAACTGCCTTCCATTTTCTTTCATGTGAAGGTAAACTACAGAACTGTGTGGCTCAGTTTTGTGGTAATTGTGTTTTATGTCCTCCACCGGGAACCATAGAGTACATACAACACAACAAAATCTACCATCCTCCTCTATTTGTTCTCCAAAGGCGGGATCTTTTTTGGACAGAACAGTACTCAATTCTACGAGTTGATGTCCTTGCCTTCACGGTCAATAACGCACATTTTCTTTGCTGTGATGCTGACACATCGAGGCAGAAGCAACATTAACTGTACTTTGAACACTAAAATGGCGTAGGCGGTGGTCCAATGGTTATAATTATTGTTTGCTGTTCGAGAGGACCAGAGTTGGATGCAAGTCATGTGCGGGGATGTGACTGGTGATATGAATTCCATTATAACAGATTTACTGATTTCCTAGAAGACCCGCCTGACATCATAAAAACACCCCCGAGAAAAACATCGCACCAGGTCTGAATGAAACAGCCCTAGCACGTATTCTATATGGACAGAGGGTGTCAGTATCGCATTGGTGACAAGTGAAGAAGTGTGACACACTGAAAGACTACTAGGTCTCAAGGGACAAACTATTAAATCTAAGTACACACACACACACACACACACACACACACACACACACACACACACACACACACACACACACACAGAGAGAGAGAGAGAGAATCAATTTACGACAGAAGAGCCCTTAAGAATGAGTAATGGTGTCCGGTGGAGTCATACGCCAATATTTACGTCGCAAGAGTGTAGGTAGCTGTATCTCTTTGTCACACGCCTTGCTGCCTTCTGGTTCATTTATGGTTGGAATGTTTAAAAGGTAACTTGTTTGTCCTTACAGTGTTAGCAGTTCTGATACGTTCTACATCTTTATTTACACACAAGCATTAATGCCCACCCAAACTTGCATTTCTGTTTTCTTTCTGTATGTATCTATCTTTGATCATTGGTCTGATATAAGAATATAGGAAAAAATATATATAATTGGAAGCATATGTACGGTTAACATAGAGAAGTGAAAAGAAGCAAAGAAAAAATTTGAATAAGAAGAAGAAACACGTAAAATTCATGAGACAAAAGGGTGAGAGGGTGGAGCAGTAACAAATGGAAGTGAAATATTGTCTGAGACGGAGAAAAATGGCTACAGTATAGATGATAAAAGAGAAGAGAAAGGAACTGGAATAGAATTAGCTCGTTCGAGTATGAGGGACGAAGAGGAAAATAAAACAAATGACAATAAAGAGTTTGGTAATAGCGAGTGAAAAGGGATATGAAGGAAAATTATTACATCTCTCTCTCTCTCTCTCTCTCTCTCTCTCTCTCTCTCTCTCTCTCTCTCTCTCTCTCTCCAGCAAATATCCATGCATACAAATACTCTTACTCATCCCAGCTGCGTCTCGTTTATATTGACAGTCTTGATGTGCTTACAGACAGTCAAAGACTACCACAGATGGCATACTGGTTCCCTTTATCTATCTGTCTTTCTACCTGTCTGTTTATCTTTGATTTTTTTTTTTCATTCAGTCATATGGTCTGTCTCTCGTCTGCTGGTTACTGTTTGTTTACGAGACTGTATCTTTGCTTGTTGACGGTTATCAGTCTGTCTGTATTTTCCTGAAGCTGTCAGTATATCTGTATTTGTGTCTGTCAGTTTGTCATGAACACACGAATGTATCTCTTTATGCAGAAAATCTGATAGATAAGGTGTTAGATATAATATAGAAGTAGAAGATGTTAAGCGATATTCAGCACACTATTGGGTTACGAGTATGTATCATGATTTCTCTACTATTTCCACCTCACTCAGCCACAGAAAAGACCTTGACATTTATTTTGTTTTGTATTGGTATGGGATAATACTGTTTGACAGAAGCATTCTATTTTTAGTCTGTCTTTTATGCATACATAACGAGTAAGGCCGCCGAACAACTGTATATTGGAGACCTATTTGATCGTACTGTAAACTACTTACTCTCCACGGTTGTTTTGGGTGTGGGGGTGTGGCAGTCGAATGTAAATGTAGTGGACTTGGGTCTGGATGACCTGGTAAGTAGGGCTGTGCTAGTGAACAATGGTTTACATGAATTAGACTAGTTAAGGGAATACCATAGGAGGGAAAGGAGACAAGGGCAATGATCATAGAAAGAAATGTGGAAGAAGAGGACATTTTCTGTGCATAAGCAGAAATGAGGAACATTTTGATGGGAAGGAATGAGCAGGAGACGGATGGGTATGCCAGCTACGGGTAAGGAAGCAAATTGTGGAGGGACAAAAATAAAGAAAACACTGAAAACTAGGGAGATGGAACAGTGGGGAGAAGAAAGACATGTTGCTGAAGAAAGGAAAAAGTATGTCAGAATCTATTTATTTTGCGGGGAACTAGGACTATGGAACAAATACTGAAGCTCGTGAAAAGGAGGGGCTGCGAGAAGTAAAAAAGGAACGACGAAGAGAGAACAGAAATTCCATTTACATCCGGAGGTCAAGAACCTACTGTATACCCTATATATATATATATATATATATATATATATATATATATATATATATAAAGAACCTACTGTATATACAGTATATATATATATATATATATATATATATATATATATATATATATATATATATATATATATATATATATATATATATATATATATATATATATATATATATATATATATATATATATATATATATATATATATATATATATATATATATATATATATATATATATATATATATATATATATATATATATATATATATATAATCTCATCAGCAGTTTGAGTGTCCACTGCAGGACCGGCCTATCCCGACTGAAGTGGGGACGATACAGCCAATGTATCTCTACCAAGTGGCTTAGGCTGTCTAGTAGAGATTGTATGTAGGGTGAGATGTGGTTGTAAATGTAACTGTACGGTAGTGTTGGAGTGACTTTAGATGTGTGTAGTCTGTGAACCAAGTGTAATCGGCCCGCGCAAGCCGACTGGAATCAACCACAGCACCCCTTATGTCCGCCAAGCAGTACGTGGCCAGAAGAACGCTCCCAAAATTTATTACTCTGACGGGGGGAGAACCCTCGTTCTTCAGTGTACGAACAAGCACATTTTACCACTGTACCACAGAGGCGCCATATATATATATATATATATATATATATATATATATATATATATATATATATATATATATATATATATATATATATATGGCGCCTCTGTGGTACAGTTGTAAAGTGTGCGTTTCGTACACTGAAGAACGAGAGTTCGCGCCTTACCAGGGTAGTAAACTTTGGGAGCGTTCTTCTGGCCACGTTCTGCATTGGCGGACATCAGGGGTGCTGTGGTTGAACCAGTGTTGCTTACTATAAAGTATGTTTGCACCCAGTTGGCTTGCGCGGGCCGATTACACTTGGTTCACAGACTACACACACATCCAAAGCCACTCCAACACTACAATACACTTACAAGCACTTCTCAATGTACATACAATCGCTATCAGACAGCCTAAGTTATTTGGTAGAGATACATTGGCTGTATCATCCCCGCTTCGGTTGGGATAGGCCGGTCCTGCAGTGGACACTCAAACGGCTGATGAGATGAGATGATAGAGAGAGAGAGAGAGAGAGAGAGAGAGAGAGAGAGAGAGAGAGAGAGAGAGTACTGAAAATATTTAAAGGAATCAGATAGCAAGAGGAGGAAAAGAGGGAACAGAAAAGGCTGAATGTACAAGAATTAAAAGAGAACAAGGGTAGACAGCGAAAGCTTGACCGTGAGCGCTGATTTATATGTGTAACTTTATTTTCTTGTAGCTTTACTCCTTCTCGATCTTCACAAAACCCAGGTAATAAAGCAAAGCTGAAAGTCATATTGTAAATCAAAATTGCTACACAAGTGAAAATGGATCAGCAAAGAATTGGGTCATCATCAGAGCTTGAAAGGAACAGGGATAAGATGATTTTTACGGGAGACAGTTGACTTAAAAGAAATTTAAGGAACTCTCTCTCTCTCTCTCTCTCTCTCTCTCTCTCCACACACACACACACACACACACACACACACACATTAGGGATCCCTGACACATTATACTGGACAGGTAATGTGGTCACATCTGTGGCTGTGAGGGAAGGAAGTCGCTCTGGGATCATGGCGGGGAAAAAATTAGGTAATTTGGATGAGGTAATGAGATCCAGGGAGAAGAGACAGAGAGGCGAAGCTCACGATGACTTAGAAAGGTGATATTACCGTAAGATGAAGATGCTGTACACGTTCATGGAAAAGAATCAGTGTTATATACGATTTTATTATGCACACTACAGAATAATTTTATGAAGAGTTCTTCAGTCTGCCAGTTACTTTTCGGTAATGGTTTAACTGGAAGGCTGGAACAGCTGGAAGATATATGGAATAGAAAGTCACACCACTGCCATGATTCTTTTATATTCAGCTCAGGAAATGACATAATGGAAGATTAAAAGATAACATATCAAAGTAAAACTGATATAAATAAATTTGAAAAATTGTGGACAAGGATAAAAGCTTAAAGACTGGCTGAAAAAAATGACAAAATTTAACATGAAACTGAGAACGAAAAAATACGCAAAAGACACATACAGTAGAAAGCATACAAAGTAAAAGAAAGGGACACCAAATAAATACGGGAAGAATAAGGGAAGAGGAAATGTAAATTAAAAAGAGAACACGAAAGGACGGGATTAGCATTTGCTATGAAGTAAAGGAAGAATAAAAGGAGAGAAAAGGGAAAATAAATCAGAAACATGGTGTAAGGGAGGCTGGTATATACTTTGACGTGTTTCTGGCAAAACTGAGTTTCCTGTCATTCACTGGGATGATAAAAGCACACACAGTATTTAATTTTGGTACACCCCTTCCCAGTGGTGTTTAATTTTTGCTCACTTTGGGTGTAGGTTTGCTTCGTTACATATTAAATTATATTTTGTGGCGCGTTTCTGGGATAACTGAGTTTCTTGTCCTACACTGGGATGAGATAAGTACACTAAATAGTAGCCTACATTCTGCTACAACACTTAATGCCTACTACAACATACTCTCTGACCTGTTTTTTGTGTATCGGTAACTGAGTTTCCTGCCCTTCATTGGGATGAGATGAGTACACAAAATATTAAATTCCGATACACCCCTTAATAGATATGCAAAAGATTTATTCAGTTCGCTTACGGATTTGCCTGCATTCCTTACATTAATTATTTGCCTTATAAGGAACAGTATTATATATACTGATCGCTAGGCTGATATTCACTTTAAGAAAATTATATCCTACACTCTTCTCTCTCCCCCACCTACTTTTCCTCTCCATATTCCATTCCTCATACTCGTACATATCCGCTGCCTCCACCTCCATCCCCTCTGTTTCTGGGAACCAAAACATTAGTGAGGTACCCGTCGTCTACTCCGTTATTAATTAGTCCTAATTAGTTAATACATTAAAATGGTTTACTTTTCTTTCTCTCTCTCTCTCTCTCTCTCTCTCTTCATGTCATCATCAGTCTCTTTTTCTCTCTCGTAATGATCAATTAAAATTCCATGAATACATTCTGACTTTAATTCTCTTCCTTCTTTCTCAGCCCTTCCTCTCTTACTTTCTTACTCCTCTCATTAGCGTTTTCTTCCTGATTTCCATACGCTTTGCCTTAATCTGTACCTCCGTTTCCCCTTTACTACCCCTCTTTTATCACTTCCAGTTATTGTTCTAGACAATGTTCCTGCTTCAGTTCTCCCCTCCGTTTATCTCTTATTCTTTACTTGTGATTTTTACATTCTCAGACTCCTGAGTTTCATTCATTTCTCTTCGGAATATCAGTCTCTCTCTCTCTCTCTCTCAGTAGCTTCAGGCGTCCATTTTATGCCAGCACAATGCTCCTTGCCTCTTTCGGCAAACCCCTCCCCCCTTCATACACACACATTTAACAAGCACCTCCACACTTTCAGATTTCAATGCATACCAGCACCCTCAACCGTTCCGGCCTTCAGTCTCCCTACAATACACCCGCCTTCCTCTCACCAAAACCTGACAATCGTTTCGAAGGATACCGTTAGCAAATAATCTCACAATTGTTGCTCACAGGTTTTCCAAGACGTTGCAGACACTCACCCGCACCCACACCTGACACTAGATCCCATGGACATTGTTATCTACATATGTCGTTATTACTGTGCACAGGTTTAACATGAGCACTAAGACAGCAACCCCCCACCCCCCTCTCCTAATGTACCCGTGTTATAAACAACACAGTCCACATCGTTTTAAAAAGCCTGTTGCTGTTTACTTTAACCTATACTACTTTCTACCATCTCCCTTTCTAATTTCGGCATTATTTAGCCTTTCTTTTTCTCATTGTGCCTCTTGCTTCCTTCCGATATTTCCTCCACTCTTTCCCTCTCACTCTTCCAGTACCTTCCCTTCTTCCTTGCCGATACTCCCACCCCCCAGCTTTTCCAGACGAGGAAACAAAAACAATGCTGAAAATGTTAAAAAGCAATTTTCGAATAAAAGCATCTCTTTAATTTCCTGCAAAATATCCAGCCTTCCATTCTCCTTCCCCCTGTCATCTCTGTGGCATTCCTCTTTCATTCCTTTTATCCCTCACCCTGCCCCTCCCCAACCTGCCCTAATGGCAGTGTTTATCAACAGTTTTTCATATTATTTTGCATTAGTGGAATTACCAGGCGATAAGGCTCTAATTTTGCCGCGGTTGGATTACACCACATCATTTTATGTGATACGGCTTTAAAAATGAATGTATATATATATATATATATATATATATATATATATATATATATATATATACTGTACACCACCAGTGGTTCACCCTTACTTACACCTTCATCTTCACTTATCATTCTTACCATCATCCTCACCTTCAACCTCATTATCAAGCAGCAACAGCATTCACTGTGCCGCCATGATGCAAACACCTTTTTGAACGATTGAATACGAGACAGTTGAGGTCATCTTCGTGTGTGGAAACTGGTCACTTCTCCGGCAAAAGAAAATGATGTTGACTTTCAGGAAAAGCAAAACGGCCTGAACATGTATAGCAGAGTTGCAAGTCCATGTCAGGGGCAAGCCCGCCTTCGGTAAGTATTGATTCACTGCCACCACCACAACAACACACCACCATCATACACCACAATGAACCACACCACACCACATCAACAGGAAAAAAAAAAAACGCAACGATCAGAACAATCACGACCACCCCAACCCACCCACCCACCCACACACACACACACACACACACACACACACACACACACACATTTCATGCCCCGGGCTGTGTTGGAAAATAAAGGCAGAGACAATGCCTTGTTGTTCCTCCTGTCTGGCTAAGTTTTCATGTCCCACACGCGTCCAAGAGCCAAAAATGTGTCAAAAGTTATTATTTTTCATGTCCGTTTTTCTTTATCATTTTAGTCCTTCAGACGGGACAGTTACACTATAAAATTAGAGAGAGAGAGAGAGAGAGAGAGAGAGAGAGAGAGAGAGAGAGAGAGAGAGAGAGAGAGAGAGAGAGAGAGAGTCTTAACTATATTTTACACATTCGGGAATAAATATGAACAAAGAGTAATTAACTAAAAAAAAAATAATACTGGTACACAGCCTCAACATCTCATTTGAGATACAAACTTTACACCATCCTTCCCCCCTCACCATCACGCGCCCGCGCCCGCGCGCGCAAGCACACACACACACACACACACACACACACACACACACACACACACACACACACACACACACAAAAGACAAAAATGGGTTTCAGTTCTCCTATTATTTTGAAAAAGTTCTCCCGAGTACTTGCTCCTGTTCTAGCTAAATTACTCGGACTATGCATACGTACTTCTTCATTCCCTGCTTCTTGGAAAGATGCCAATATTCACCCAGTTCCGAAAAAGGAAGCTCTTCTGAGCCATCTGATTACAGACCAATAGCTATCACATCTTCTCATGGTAAAATATTTTAAATTATAATGAATAAACACATACCGGGTAGTTAAAATTTTTGATTCCAACAACGTAATTAGCGATAGACAATATGGATTTTGCCATGAAAGATCCACCATCGATATACTCAATTTCCTGACTCACACCATCCATCAATCAATTGACCAACAAGGAGAAACCCATGCAGCAACTCTTGACATTTCTATATCTTTTGACAGAGTGTGTCACCGTTCCATGCTGTCCAAACTCCCTTGTTATGGACTAACATCTTTTGTTCCTCTGATTTCCTCATATCTCAGTAACATAAAGATAGGAGTAAAAGTAGATGATGTATATTCCAATTTCCGTTCAATCAACGCCAGTGTGCCACAAGGATCTGTTCTGGTTCCAACCCAATTCTTAATTCCAATTAATGGTCTATTATTTGTCACCCATAATCCCATCCATTCATATGCAGATGACTCAACATTTCACAGATCATTCACACTTAAACACCCACTCACAGTGTTTAATATCTCTAACTCAAAAGTCAGTACAGCAACCCCCATAAATCAAGACTTATCTAGAATCACTGAATGGGGACACAATAACCTTGTCTCACTTATTGCTAGTAAAACCAAAAATATACAGTTTACTTATAGACAGATATTGCCAGATTCCTGTATTACCTTCAGTGCTACTAATATTCCTGTCGCCAAAAGTACTGAAATTCTCGGCGCTTTACTTAACAATGCAATCATGTGGACCTCTCATGTCAGATCATTTGTTAAATTCTCTTTAGAGAAACTTGGATTATTGTACAGAGTTTGTAGCTTCTTCACTGACGAGCAGTTACCTGAAGTTTATAAGAGTCGTGTGCGCTCTCAGCTGGAATATTGCTCACCCCTGTGGAACAGATGTGGAGAGATTGCACTAAAACAACTAGACAAAAATCAGAACAAGGCTGTTACAGTTATTAACAACCCTGGTATTACAAACAGACTACCTCCCCTACAAGTAGGAAGGAATGTTGCCTCCCTTGTGTTATTTACAGATACTTTTATGGCAAATGCTCAGACGAAGTTGCATCCATTGTGCCACCTCTCCATGCTTTCCCCTGTGATACACTGGCATCTGATAGTGCTCATGACAGGAATGTCACACTGCCATATTGCAGAACTTCAGCCTACTGTATCAAAAATCTTTTATTCCCCGAACTGTATCCCTTTGCAACTCGTTTCCCGAGAGTTGTTTCCACCCAGACTTCAACCTACGCTGTTCAAGTCCAACTGTTACAGACATTTTATGAACTGAAGAAACCAGTAATCTGGTGTATGGATTATTTTCTTTTTCTTTCAATAGTTTTTCCTTCCACTGTTCTATTATTAAAAAATCGTTGGTAGTTGATTAAGTTTCCGATCCTCTTATAGAATTTTGACTCGCTCATTTTCACACTCCTCCTCCCCCCAAAAAAATATAAAGGTGTCATTGTGGTTACAGTCTATAATCAACTTGCTTACTGTGTTCTCCAGTCCCTGCAGTTATTTTGTGATCTCACACACACACACACACACACACACACACACACACACACACACACACACACACACACAGAGCAGGGGAGGTAGGGGGATTACTATCCAAACACGAGATATAGTCTTACATCCCAAGCTTAAAACTTCCGTCATTATATAATACTTTACACCCACACAATCCATCATTAGAAATCCTTATTTCCTGCATCTTAATCTGTCATCACTGCCATCATCACTTCTTCATTATTATCACTATTACTATTAATGATGTAAATTATTATAAATGGGCTAGTCGTAAGAAGGGAATGAGTAATGAAAACCACCTTCAAAGTGCTCTCTCTCTCTCTCTCTCTCTCTCTCTCTCTCTCTCTCTGAGATTTTTTCGTTCTTTAACCCAAATAGAGTAGTTTATTATTTTGCTCCTTTTGTTCACATTAATCTCCCTTCCATCTTCTCCCAAAACCATCATCATGAGCATCATCATCCACACCACATATATCATCAGAATCATCTTGCCTCTCGTATTAGCTGTTTCTTCTATCTGACTCCTGGTATTTTACTTTCCTTCTCTCCAGGAATATCTTTCCTTCCCAGCGGTTTCCTCTTTCCCTCCATTTCTCTCCCACCTCTCTTCACACTTCCCATCCCCCCTCCAACCACCACCACCATCTGCCACCCTCCATCAATTTTTCCTTTGTAACCTTGATGCCACAACCTGACTCTTGGCTTCCCCCATCTCTCTTGATAGATAGATAGATCGATAGACAGATAGATAGACTGACTGATTGACTGACTGATAGATAAGTAGATAGATAGATAGACAGACAGACAGATAGGTAGAAGATAGATAGATACTTACAGAGGCAGACAGTGAAATAAAAAAAAATGACTTAAAGCAGAGCAACACAGTCAGGAAGGGAGAGGAAAGAACAGGGCAAGAGTGATGTAATTCGATTCAATGCAGGACAACAGAGACAGGAAAATTTTACAAGAAGTTCTGTCTTACAAAACCTTCATCCTTTCACAACGTTTCTGGTGAGAAGGGAGGTGTTGCAGAGTGAGGTGGAGGGGGGGCTCGAGGTCTGGGGGGATGAGGAAAGTGAGAAAGAGCATAGGATGGTGACAGGATGAACAACAAACTGAGCATCAGTTTACGGGAGGATTGGTGTGCATCATGGTGGAAATGCTGGGTTGGGGGTTTGAATTACTCTAACAAGGGGAAGGGTGAAGTCTGACAGCATATACAGGATGGTGGTGTAGGAGGGAAAAAAGACTGAAGTTGAGTCAGGAAAAAGCTACTCGGAGACACTTTCATTGCTGATACCTTGGATGACATACACTACGGTCTAAGAAATTGAGAGGCAGAGGTGACAAATAAAGGGTCAAAAGAGATCTAAATATACTGTCGGCTTCCTTAGATCAAATTCTTCATGGATGGATTTTTGTCCGTTCCACAGGTAATCCCGGTTTCTTCATCGGCTACTAAATCTAAATCTTAAAAAAAAAAAAAAATCTTTATTTCAGTTCTATGGTGGACCGTTGTTAAAAAATAAGCTCTGGCAACTTTTTTATTCTTGCAATTTTCAACATAAAAGAAGAAAAAGAAAACTTAATTGTCTCCCAAAACTTACTAATATTTTTTCTGAAACTATCTAAACCTCGCTGGTATTTGAGCTGGTTGGCTGTGTTGGATTGTTTGTTATGTCTGGAATCATAGACATGCTGGTATTAGAACTGGTCCACTGTGCTGAGTTGGTTCTCATGTCAGGATTCACTGTCACGCTGGTATTTGAACTGGTCAGCTGTGTTGGGTTGGTTCTCATGTCTGGAATCACTGCCATGCTCACAGATCAATAGTCAGTTCAGCGTTTTTGTGACAGACAAGTACGGTGAGGAAGCAATGATGGTGGTGTTTGCTAAACATTATCCTGGCAACCCACAGTCAATACCACTGTGTTATATGTGTTGGGGTTGGTGACAATACTCACGAAAGTTGTTGAAAGTTATTTTTGCACACTCCACTCCAACAGCACTATCGGTAGTACCAACGACGTAGAACAATGGAAAAATTGCCACTGTTCTTTTTGCCATTATCTGATACCACCGCAGAGTAACCATAAACAAAGCAAAATTCCCAAGTGTTCCTGAAAATGATGTGAATGCTGCAGTATTTGGACTTACAGATTCAACAGTGAGTCTAAGCACATATTGTTTTCATCAAACTCAACAGGGTTATTTTGAGAGAATATACGGCTGCTTATGCGTATCTATATACTTAGGCTGCTTCCGCCTCCCCCCCCCCAAAAAAAAGAGGGGGTAGCCGAGACAAGAGGACACACTCACAATTTACTCATCCACACACACACATTCACTTGTATCTTAGCCCCAAGTGGAGAAGGAACAGATCCTCACTGCACCACACCACACGAGAGTCAGCTGCACAGTGGAATCAGCGACGTCCAAAGAAGGGTCCGACAGCAGAGCTGATTTACCCTTGGCACATCATAATGGACCCACCCCATTACCTGCACCTGACCTAATCAGCTGATCAGACCAAATGCAGGAGAATATCTCCTCGGGGCCGCGTCACCATTTATTCATTCACAGTTTCTCTCCAATCATCCCTATCACACACAGCCACTATTTCTTGCTCTGCAAACATCCCTCTCGCATCTAACGCTCTTTTCACACTGTACATCCATCCTATACTGTCTATCCATCCTCTTCATGGTCTTCCTCTCAGCCTTACACCCTTGACATGAGAACCAGTTATCTTTTTCACCAATCGCTCTTAATCCATTCTCTTCATATGCTGTGAGTAATTCTCACAGGCTATAAAATGCCGTCATAAGCACCAATGGTCATAATTCATCAAAACAAACTCGCAACAACTACCTGCACACAGTTAAAGTATCCTGATAAAGTTGGTGAAAACGAACTGAGCCACAGGCTGGAGGTAAAAATATGGACACTCATCATGACTTTTAATACAGGGTATATTGTAAGGTCATTTCAGCGGACACAAGCTACAAAGAATTTCACGTATAGAGAATAACAGAGCCATCTGCAGTGTGTTAAAACTAAGAACAGCAGTATGCAACAGAGCTCAATTTTTCCCATAACAATAGCCATGGTTTTTAAAATTCATTCAAGAATTCATCACAGGCCAACATATCTCCTGATGCTACACAAAAAAATATCAAATTTTCTTCATTAATCCCACAAGATAACATTGCTTTAATATATATATATATATATATATATATATATATATATATATATATATATATATATATATATATATATATATATATATATATATATATATATATATATATATATTGCCAGACGCCTCAATCCCGTTTGGGGTGGCCACAAACAAATCACCTCCAAGTCCCCCTGTCCCCCGCCATTTCACTGCCCTGCTCCCAACTCACACCCCCTCTCTCATATACCTCTCCACCCCATCCCTCCATCTCATCCTCGGCCTCCCCCTTCCTCTTCCCCCCTCCACCTCACTCACATACACTCTCTTCGTTAGTCTTTCACCCTCCATCCTCTCCACATGGCCAAACCACCTCAGTGTGTTCCTCATAACCCTCCCTATCACATCCACATCAACACCACAACGTTCCTTTTTATCCTCATTCGTCAGCCTATCTCTCCATGTGACTCCACAGGCTTCTCTTGAATAACTCATTTCCACTGCTCTCACTCTTGACTTGTGTCCTTCCAACAACGTCCAAGCTTCACTTCCGTACGTTAGAGTTGGTATCACAATACTGTCATGTAGTAACTTTTTCACTTCCATGCTCACTTCCCTGTTTCTTATCACTGCTTTCAAAGAACCAGCAACCTTTCTTCCCTGCTGTACCCTTTCAAGCACTTCACCGTCCAAACCTCCATCCTTACTCATCACACTACCCAAGTACTTAAACGTACTCACATTTTCCAATTCCTCACCATCCAACCTCGCTGTACATTCACTGACTTCACCTCTCTCAAAGACCATCACTTTACTCTTCCCTACATTCACCTTCAGATTCCGTTTCTTACACACTCTCCCAAACTCATCCACCAAGCTTTGCAGCTCTCCTTCGTCTTCACTCAACAACACAGTATCATCTGCAAACAACAGTACAGGGAGTTTCCAAACACTATCCTCTCTCACCAGGGCCACTCCAACATCCACTACTCTACCTTGTACCTCTTTTATTACCCCATCCATGTACAGATTGAACAACCATGGAGACATGACACATCCCTGTTTCAACCCAACTTTCAAAGAGAAAAATTCACTTAGTTCACCATCCACACGCACTGCAGCCTTCGCACCATCGTACATACTCTTCACAGCATTCAACAACTTCCCATCTACTCCATATATTCTTAACACTTTCCACAATCCTTGTCTATCCACCCTGTCATATGCTTTCTCCAAATCCATGAAAGCCGCATACAACTTCTTTCCCTTCTCTAGAAACTTTTCCACTAAAGATCTAAGAATGAATATCTGATCTATACTACCTCTTCCCTTCCTAAAGCCTCCCTGTTCTTCTCCAACTAATTTCTCTGTTCTTTCTCTAACTCTGTCAATAAGTATCCTACCATATACATTTCCTATTATACTAAGAAGACAAATGCCCCTATGATTACCACACACTTCTTTTTCCCCTTTTCCTTTGTACAAGGGAATAATTATACCTGACTTCCAATCATCCGGGACTCTACCTTCCTCCCAGGCTAATCTGCACATTTTCCACATCCATTCTACTACTATCTCTCCCCCATGCTTCAGCATTTCACCACACACTCCATCAATTCCTGGGGCTTTCCCAGATTTAACTTTATTCGTTGCTTCCACAACTTCTATCCTACTGATTTCTTCCGTCTTCTCACCTCCCTCCTTCTCCCAGCCATTCCCCAGCCACTTATACTCGCATTACTTCCATCCTCTACGTTCAACAATTCCTTAAAGTGTTCTCTCCATCTGCTCACTTTATATATATATATATATATATATATATATATATATATATATATATATATATATATATATATATATATATATATATATATATATAATGCCAGGTCATGAAAGAAAAACAAATCAATGAAAATAAAATAAAATAATTAGAAATAATATTCCTTAACTAAGATTAGTAACTACTAGAAGCTCTGTGCTACTCCCATACATGCAACACACCATAATAGATCACGGCCAAACACATATAATTACAAACTGTCCACACGCACAGTTACGCAACACACTGAAACAAGTGCTATTGAAGGTCTCACAGCATTAACACACATGTCAACAACTGGGGATAAATAGATGTAAATGAAGGCTTAAGTCAAGGTTGTTATCGAGAACAAGATTTGGAGCAGGTGCAAGATGAATAATAATAATAATAATAATAATAATAATAATAATAATAATAATAATAATAATAACTAGTTACCTATTTACTTTCTGTGTAGCCACAGTAAGAAAGCTTCACTGTAACTGTTTATGGTATGTAAGGTATGACATTTTTTCAAAAAAAAGTCTACGTCCTTTAAAAGTAGTTCAAAGTCATTCATATCTGGAACATGTACCGTACTTAGATTAACCTAACGTAGCTTTGGGTGAAATATCAACAAGATCTGAACACAAAGATGTGCAGGAAATAAATGACTCATGGGTAGAGTTTACCTTTGTCTCGATAATTGGCAAAATGTATGCTTATCTGTAACTATATTCCGTTCAGATAATAAGAGGGACCGCAGCTATATTTCTGTGAAGTTACAGGTTTACAGCTTTTGTGGTTTTCTCTAAAACGTGTTACAAAGAAAACACTAAGTAGATTTCAATTCGGCACTTTCCACCTGGCAAAATGACAAAATGTTTGGCCAAAATTCTCAGCAAATTTTTTTTGTCATATGATTTTCAACTAAATAGCTGTATCTCAATTAGTGTACGAGGTATTTCAATTTCAAATATGCAATTTTTGCACCGTGAAGAAGTAAATGACTTTCAGTAATATGGTAATGTCATTTATATTTGGCGTATGTACTTGTGATACCCTAAGGTACCTTCCTGTATAATATCATCAAAATCCAAGAAAAAAAGTGCAAAGATAACTATTAATACTTACCACAACAATAAGCATTGCCATATATATGGCAAAGTTTAATATTAATGACAGCAATAACAATAATAATGATAATAATAATAATAATAATAATAATAATAATAATCTGTCTATCTATCTATAGCCCGACGCCCTAATCCCGCAAAGGGTGGCCGCAGACAAAACGCCTCCAAGTCTCTCTGTCACCCACCATTTGACTACCCTTCCCCCAACTCACTCCCCCCTCCCTCATACTGTATACCTCTCAGCTCCATCCCTCCACCTCATCCTCGGTCTACCTCTCCCTCTCCCTCCCTCCACCTCACCTACATACACTCTCTTAGTCAGTCTTTCATTCTCCATTCTCTCCACATGTCCAAACCACCTCAGTGTATTTCTCCTAATCTTCTCAACCACATCCACATCCACCCCACAACGTTCCATCACTTCTTCATTCGTCAACCTGTCCCTCCACGTCACTCCACATGCTCCTCTCAAGTAACTCATTTCCACTGCTCTCACTCTAGACTTGTTCCCCTCTTGCAAGGTCCATGCCTCGGTTCCATACGTCAGGGTAGGGATCACAATACTGTCATGCAGTGACTTCTTAACTTCCATACTCACCTCCCTATTTCTCATCACTGCTTTCAGTGAACCAACAACCTTCCTTCCCTGCTATACCCTTTCATGCACTTCATCCCCCAAAGTTCCATCCTTGCTCATCACACTACCCAAGTACTTGAATGCACTCACATTCTCTATATCCTCACCATCCAACCTCACTGTACATTCTGCGACTTCATTCCTCTCAAACACCATAACTTTACTTTTGTTTACATTAATTTTCAGCTTCCTCCTCCTACACACTGTCCCACATTCATTCACCAAACCTTGCAACTCCCATTCATCTTCACTCAACAATACTGTATCATCAGCAAACAGCAACACCGGAATCTTCCAAATCTCACCCTCATTCATTAGAGAAACCCCCACATCCACTGCCCTACCTTGCACCTCCTTTACAACCCCATCCATATATATATTAAACAGCCATGGAGACATCAACACAACCCTGTTTCAGTCCCACACTGAGATAAAAGAACTCACTCAGCTCACCATCCACTCGCACCGTAGCCCTAGGTCCTTCGTACATACTCTTCACAGCACTCAACAATTTCCCCTCCACTCCATATATTCTTAATACCTTCCACATACCTTGCCTATCTATTCTGTCATAAGCTTTCTCCAAGTCCATGAAGGCAGCATACACTTTCTTTCCCTTCTCTAGATACTTCTTCACCAAACATCTTAGAACAAATATCTGATCTACACACCCTTTTCCCTTCCTAAATCCCCCTTGTTCTTCTCCTACTAGCTGTTCTGTCATATGCCTAACCCTATCAATGAGTGTTCTACCATATATTTTACCAGTCACACTAAGAAGGCAAATACCCCTATGGTTACCACATACTTCTCTCTCCCTTTTCCTTTGTATAAAGGAACAATTATACCTGATTTCCAGTTCTCTGGAACCCTTCCCGCTTCCCAAGCCAATCTACACAACTTCCATATCCACTCCACAACAATCTCACCCCCATACCTCAGCATTTCACCACACACTCCATCAGTTCCTGGAACCTTTCCCAACTTGACCTTCTTCATTGCTTCCACTACTTCCGCCCTACTGATCTCTTCCTCCCTCCTCTCATCTCTTCTTTTCCCGGCCATTCCCCAACCACTTATACTTGCACTGCTCTCACTCTCTACATTGAACAAATCCTCAAAGTGCTCCTTCCATCTCCTCAATGTCTCTCTCTTCTCCACAAACAATCTATTATTCCTATCTTTCACTCCTCTAGTATTTCCCTTTTCAAACTGCCTTACTTTCTTTACCTCCTTCCAAAAGAATTTCTTACTCTCCCTCCATTTCACACTCAGATTCCTCCTAAACTCTTCATCCACTTTCTTCTTACTCTCCTTCACCAATCTCTTCACCTCCCTTCTCCTGCTCACATATACCTCTTTCTTCTTATTCTCATCTTCTCCCCTACCTCTACTCACTAACCATTCACTATATGCCTTCTTCTTTTGTTCCACAGCTCGTATCACTTCATCATTCCACCATGCTGTCCCTTGCACACCCTTGCATCTCCTCCTCACTCCACAAACCACCTTACACGCTGCGTCTATCTCTTCCGTAAATATCTTACATACATCTTCTACCCCTTCCATCTGCTCTAGTTCATACCTTCCCAATCTTTCTTCCACTATCCTCTTATACTCTACCATTGTCTCACTATCCTGCATATTCTCCACTCTTCTCACAGGAGCTGTTTCCTCCTGTCTTCCCCTTCGTCTCCTCAGCCATTTTCTTTGCAGCTTTACCTTGACCAGCACTAAGTGATGGTCCGAGACTCCTTTCCCCGACCCTCTCCACACTCTTGCATCCAACACTTGTCTTCTCATTCGCTCATCCACACACACGTAGTCTATCATTGCCTTTCGTTCAACAAGTTCACCATCCATTCTCCTCATTACTCTCCATGTATACCGGTGGATCATCTTATGCCGAAAGTAGGTGTTGGCTATTGCCAACCGTTCACCAACACAGATGTCCACCAAAGCACTACCATTCCCATCTACTTCAGCTGGCACACCCCACTGACCAACCACTCCATCCACTCGTACATTCCCAACTTTGCCATTCATGTCTCCAATCAGAAGCACTCTCTCACTCCTCTCAAATTTGTCCATACATGCTTCTACTCTCGTCCAAAACTCATCTTTCACTCTTGCCACTCGGTCCTCTGTTGGAGCATACAAACATACAATCGCCCATGCTTGTATCCTACTTTCATCCTCACCCATACAATCCTTGCACCCACTGTTCCATACTGTTTTATATTTTCCTTCCACTTCTTGCTTATCATCAGACATACTCCCTCTCTTGCCCTCTCATTCTCATGAACTCCCGCACATATACCTAAACCACATTCCCATCCTCTCACCCTTTCACCTTTCCATTTAGTTTCTGTCAATCCACACATATCCACTCTTGCATCCTCAAGCACCTGAATAATCTCTCTCTCTTTCACTTCATCATTCACTCCTCTCACATTCCACGTTCCCACCCTCAGAATGTCCTTTGTCCGTTCCTTAGTCGTCAATGTATGGTCCATCCTGGTCTGAGGCGCTTTATTCGCTTGTTTAGTTAGTTCTTTTTACGGGGTGGGGCACTAACCCACCACCAACCCTTTTAGTCGCCTTGTACGACAAGCAGGGATACTGGGGGAGTATTCTTGAAACCCACTACCCCCAGGGTATTATTATTATAGTAATAATAACTGCAACAAATTTTCCGAAGAAGAACAAGATCTAGAGCAGGTGTAGGATGAATAATAATAACACGCGATTCTGGCCCTTCTGGCCATGGTGCTGAAGGGATCATTGGGTTTTGCTCTCGTACTCTGACCTGGAGTAGATGCTTACCGTGACTTATACTGTAAGTCAAAAGCTGCCGCTAAGCTGTTTCTTTTACATCTATGCATGAGCTGTAAGAAAACATAAAACAGTTTTATTTATTTTCACGTTCAAAGCACTGAGTGGCATCATAAATGATGTACTTGTTGGGAGTTTTGCCATGACATCAGCTAAGAGCACCTCATGGTACAAGAAGAACACATGAAGAAGCTGGTACTAAGTCGGCACACAGGAGGACACTGGCAGATGTGATGAACATGTGATTTGCTCAGAGCACCTTAGGGTTTATCACGTTTTGAGTGTAGGACTGTGGCATCAGCACATCGATGGCGTCTGGTGATCTAACCCTTGAGATAGAAACATATAACTGACAGTGGCTAAATACTTGTTGGCAAATATACACTGACGTGTTTCTTGGTCTGTCCTTGTGCCTTGGTGATGGTGGTACCAAAGGCCACTTTGATAGAAAACTGTAACCATCTCAGTCAGAAGCTGATGCCTTTCTTAGCTTGGGTGACTGTTGGCACTCCTGGAAGAAATATTCTACCCTCTGTCTGGCCCACATGCCACCAGCAGCTCCTGCATGTTGTTGTGCATTCTCAGAACTGTGCACATGTTGCCATTGACAATCCCATGTGGTCTCATGTTAACCCTAAATTGCCTGTCTATTTGTAGTGTGGTAGTTCTCTCAGTACAGGCATTTTCCTGAAAATAGCTTGTTTTCAAACCTTAATACTCGGAAATAATGCCAGTTAGGGAAACAGATGAAAGACCATATTACTCATCATCACTTCTTGTGAATGAAAGTATCCCCATGCCTGTAGGTCATTGTGTCGATGAGTTAGGACGTGGGGGACGAGGAGTAATTTTCGGTGTGAGAGACAGGATGTATTCATGCATGTGCATGCAGCCACGACTGTGGCTTTGCCGTCAACATGATAACATCTCCATTACTAAATATACTAGAAACGGTGGGGTCCAAGTCATGCCCCATGACACTGTCACTGAGCCCTTTCCTAGTATGTTTGGAAAGAGGCTTGGAAGGCATGGATGAGGCAAAAGTCTACCTGAGGAAAGAACGGAATCGGATGAGAAGATTTAAGAAAGCATTATCCTACACCTGGTAAAGTCAGAGAGATGACTGAGGTATGGTTGGCTCAGCTAGCGGGACACTCTCTCTAGCTATCTGTGACGAGATCAAGTGGTGGCCACTCCAAACTGTAGTGTAAAAACATTTGCAGTTCCTACGAACACCCGGCGGCCTCCATCCACCTCGTTTACATCAGTCCATACCGATACCTGGAGGTTAGGGCTATTATTATATCTCACACACCAATTGTCAAGTCGATTTTGAGCTGTGCCTGACCAGGGAGTTCTATTCTCTTTAGAATTTGAAAATTAGAATATGTGAAATTGAAACCACATTCAGTTTTCATTCTAGGCATGTTGAAATGTTGGGACAACTTACGTGGTGTAAACTGGTGAAAGAAAAAATAAATAAGTGATTGAGATCTTTCAAAATGCCATTGGTGATGCTAAGTAAGCATTCCATGCAAATTTGATATAAGTGAATTACCTCAACAGAAATTCATCAATTGAAGTATTATGTTTCAGAGCACCGAAATTGAAAATTGCATGAGAACTGTCTACACATTTGTTTGATCTATAACAGCTGGTTTGAAGCAGGCATGCGAACTTTAGCAAGGATCTATTGCTCAGTGTAATCCAATGGGGACACAAAGCAGCCTGTAACTGACCCCCAAGTGAAACCCCATTAATTAAATTTCGTTTGGCACCTATTGGGAACCTAACGGCTGTGGACTCCGAGTTTCATTGGATATGAACTATCAGTGTCAGAGATTTTTGACACACAGTTTAGTCAAATAGTATATTAGATAACAATAATAATAATAATAATAATAATAATAATAATAATAATAATAAACACCAAAGCATGCAGGCACAGCGCTCATGTACTGTATTTCTGGCTATGTGGGAAAAAAAGTCACGATGAATGAGGGACAGGTGAAATTATCCATATGTGCTGCTTATGACTTCTTTTCTCAGCTACTTGTACAGCACAGAGGTTGTTGTGGGTGTGGTGATGTGGGTATGGAATATAAAGTGGGTTGCATGAAACTCAGTGCTAAACAGTTTAGCTATGGCATTGTGGGTGAAGGGGAATAAGGGTCGATTGAAAATTTGGTGAAATGGAAGAATGAGGAGAAAGGAAATGGTGTGGCAGGAACAGACAAAGGCCGGTACTCTAGTCGATAAAGGAGGCTCCCTATTATCTATTCCTAAGCGACAATTCTGCATATTTCACCTTCCTGTCCTTCCCGGTTCTACATCATTCTAATAGCACCATCCTCAGTGTAGATAATGAGCAAAGGGATTTTAACCAGCCACATCCAAAAATAAATCGTTAAGGAAGAGGTGCGAGGGAGCTCCCTTACTTGACGGGAATACCAGCCACAGGTGCACTAGATCAGGAGAAAAAAAAATCAGATTTGCTTCAGGTAATGGAAGGATTGTGTAAGGAAAGTAATATGTGAAAAAACAAAAGAGAGAATTAGTATGGAAATAAAAATGGTTACTGAAGGGTGCGATTATGAAAGAAATAAATGAAAATAAAAATGGGAGTATCAGAATTACGGGTAAGTAATGCTTATAAGGTGATGGAGAAAAATGGAGACAAGAGGAGGAGAACTGTCAGAAAGAGAGATGGTTAATGAGTGACTAGGAATCAGGGTTAAAGTGAGGAGGAGGAAGAGGAGATGAAAGATACATGTATATATAAAAATGGAAGACTTGGGGCTGAGACGAATGTGAGTCTTAGAATGCTTGAGGATGTTGATGAATAAAGTATAAACTGGGAGTGGAAGGGTACCAGGGTGGGGAGAGAGTAGAATTTGGGATGTGAGAAAAATCGACCATTAAAATCAGACACGGATTTGTGAGGATCATGAGATGGCTGGATGGAAGGAAAGAAAGTAATGGCATATTGCAAATTACTTTAACTATTTTCTTGGGTAATTACTCAATGCCGTCGTGGAACAACAGTATGAAGACATCATGTTACATTAACCTGCTGTGTGTTGGCAGACTTTGGACCCTCACGGAGCCCTGGTGCTGGCCAATTTTCCAACTTTTTCCTTCTTTTTTTTTCTAGATAGGTAAAAAATGATGAGAAAACATGGGGAACAACCATAAAAGTACTCACAGAAGCCATTTAGGTCGGTTATGAGGTCGATTCTCCCTGAGCAGGCAGCTCAAAACTTCGGAGTAACGCCAGTAGACTTCACCCCTCGCCAATGCCACAGAAGGAGAGGAGGCAGAAGCTCTGCATTTTCTTCATCGGTAACTGTGCCATTCAAGTCAAGGATACTCATGCTGGGTATATAGATGATACAGGAAGTGTCCCCAAGCATAGTAATGTACACTGGCGCATTATGACAAGTGAGTGAGTGGGATTGCCCATATAATGTTTGTAATAGTTCTTATTCTACGTTTCTGAGGTAGAAAGTCTGTGCCCACACGTGTTATACATACATTATATTTGTTTTCTACATAACTTATATTTCTTTTCATAGTCTACGAACTCTTGGTGTTTTTTCTTGCACGCTCAATGCACTACCGATCTCTTTTCTCGCACGGCAAGATATGCATGCTGTGTCATTTCACTTAGTATATTTTCTCACACATTCAATGCACTATCGTTCTCTTTTCTCGCGCGGCAAGATATTCGCGCCGTGTCCTTTCACTTAATATATTTTCTTGCACACACACACATACATACATAATTTATTTTACTTCACTTACTATTATAACATCGCTAACACTAGTTTCATATCATATTACACTTACTTATGTTATAATTTTCATTACATATTATTTACAATTGTATACAATTTACTTGTATCTTTTTCCACACTTCTTTTGTTCAGCTAGTAGTGGTGGAGGGTGTGATATTCCTCAAAGCAGGGAATGATGCATAAACCCACATCACACTCAACACACTGGTAGCGTGAGTTGGGAGGTGGCTAATCTATTGGCCATATTCTTAGCCTTTCTTGGCGGTGGTATTTCATCATCACTGCTTGTTTCCACGTCTGGTTGAATGTAGTCTTTGTGTCATAATAGACTTTGTAATAAACTGTCATGAAGGACTTTGTATAAACTTGTGAAGATATATATATATATATATATATATATACTAGACTTGTGGACGAGCGGTTGTTATACGTGAGTTATTTTGTCAGTAGATAATCTTCGTTCCCATTTGTCGTGCAATGACAGGAGAGGTAAAGAATAGTATGGGACTATTTTTATTTGTCTTGGAAATATTAACAAAGTCTCTCACACACGAGTGAAGTATAGAGTCCCGCTAGCTACCTCCCTGTCTGACTCTCTCTCTCTCTCTCTCTCTCTCTCTCTTCCATGTTGCTAAGCCCTTCTCCCTACTACCTGCCTATTCTATGGCCTGTCTCCTTCTGCCCTCTGTTTCCTAAATTCTGGTGTAGCAGAGGTCGTGTCACGTGTGTTACACTGTGGTTGGAAAGTTCCAGAAACCTGTGTGTGAGTATGTGTGCATGTGTGTGTATGGTCACGAGGCGCTGTCGTGTGCCTAAAAAGCATTCCTTGAGTTAAAAGTGTGTAAGCATGTTTAGCATTGCTCGATTCTCGCAGACACAATACCTTCTCATCATCTGACTTCCTGCTTCTATCTGTCTCTCTATCAATCTATTTATCTATTTATCTATTATGATTTGTAATTATAATATGGAGACCTGACATTGCTCGGCCGCGCCGCTGAAGGTCCTCCGACAGCATTATCATTGACATATGCTAATCTATTAGTACATAATATTGATTATAATATTGTATACATATAATATTCATAGTAAATTGCAATGATCAAGTAATATTACATTTTAAACAAGTTGTATACATAACTGAACAAATGCAATGGTTGTTGTATGACATTTTGTAGGATGTGTATGTACAACAGACGTATGCATATAATTGTGCAATGGTAATACTGCTAGGTTATTACATTATATATTGAGTTATCCCTTTAGTAATGTCTAATATTTCACCTAACTTGTAAGATGATTCTGGTAATACAGAATTGTGGTAATACATAATTGTAACATTGTGAATTGTTACATAATTGTATTGTAATTGTTACATTTTAGTAACATTGTAGTAATACATAATTGTAACATTTTATGAATTGATACATAATATTGTGGTAATGCATAATTGTGTTGGCCTTATAATTATAGTTACATTTTGTTAATGCAACTCTTACATAATTGTTACATATTGTTTGTAGTTACATAATTGTAGTTAAAGTTACATAAAAGTTATATCTTGTTAATGCAACTGTTACATAATTGTTACATATTGTTTGTAGTTACATAATTGTAGCAAGTGTAACATAATGCAATCGTCTGTCGTTACATAATTGTTACATATTGTTTGTAGTTACATAATTGTAGCAACTGTAACATAATGCAATCGTTTGTCGTTACATAATTGTTACATATCGTTTGTAGTTACATAATTGTAATAATTGCAGTCCTGACATTGAATCCGGTCATGCTGCGGTCGATGATGTGATGTGCCATGCCACTAGCTTCTGGAGACAACAATTTGCTTTTTTGTTTGTAGTTTATGTGGTATTTTGGCATTTGTAGTAACACTTACACTTATTTTCATTTGTTTGTTATGTGATCTTACTCTATTTCTTTTTCTTTCTTTCTTTCTTTCTTTTTTTTTATGTATTGATTTCCTATAGTTTGTTTTTCTTCGTTTGTTTACGCATTTTCTGTGTTGTTCATGGTTGTATAATTGCTGGCTAATTTCCTTAGGATCCTTTTTTAAGTTTTAGTTTATATTGCACAGATATTACTGAAAATGATATTATATAGCCCCATATTTTGTTATTTTATATAAAAAATATATATACACTATATATAGTATTAACCATGTACACTGACTTGTTCTTCACTTGCACCTATCGTGGGCAACGTATGTGTCAGCACTGTGTGGAAATCTTTGTCTTCACGACTGTGTGGAAGATGTTCACTCTTGCTAACGTCATTTGTGCTGGCCATTTTTTTTTTTTTTTTTCTGGTTTCCTTGTAAGTTAATTTATCTGTTTCCACAAGGTAGCTTTAATTAATAAATGTTTAGTACAGTTCTTTTAATTGTTCACTGAGTAACTGTGATAGTATATTTTCTTTATCACTTTGTAGATGTAATAATGTATAGTTGTATGTATGCAACACGTATTTTATGTAGGTATAAATGGTAACACTCGTTGGTAGTAAATAAAAGCTATAATAAATGAATGAATATATACAGTGTAGAATATGTATTGTTGGTGCAAGTATTTAATGAGTGAATTATGAAGATAACTGAAGTACGAATATGTATTTAAGTTGTAACTATACAGCACGTTTTATATGTTTGTGCAGAAGTTTATTGTCTATCACTGTGTATTGTATAAATGAAGTAACTATGTAACTCACTAATTTTAACCGTGGTGGAAATAGTGTGAGTGGTGTTGCACGTGGTGATAGCGTTGTTCTTCACGGGTTGACTGACGTGTTGTGGGGTGTCAGACACACGGCTTGTCGTCGTCCCAGCACACGTATGGTGAGGTCGACTTCCCACACTGGTAGCTGTGGTGAGTAAACAAGTAGCGATGAGTAACTTGAGTGAAGATGAGTGAGTAAGATGAGTTGTGAATATGAACTTGGTATTTGCTTCGTCGTCTTGACCTCTTCACTCCTGTGTCAGCGGTGGAGGTTGGGTGGATGTACTAGAGATAGGAGGGTGAAGTCTGGTGGTTTGAATTGTGAGTCATATCTCATTCTTCGTTTGTTTGTTTTGTTTTTCTTTCTCGAGGTTTTCTCGTTCCTTTTCTCTTGCGATTTACTCGTTGTGGGATGAAGACTGCCGCTACTTGTAGGAGCATGTAGAAGATTATACAAATGCATCGTAGAGTTGTTACTTGTAGTTGATTGTAGATGGTTGTAGTTCGTTGGTTCGTCGTAGAAATTGCAAGCTTGTTTGTATCAGTACTTTGTTAAACTACTTGCAAGGCGTCCTGTGACCTCTTCCCTGTACATCAGCGTGATGATCGGGGAGACGGAGGGGGCTGGTTGGAGAGAATACTGTCAGGAGCTGGTTGTGAGTTGTTGGTTGTGAGAGTTTTTTTTTTTTTTTCACTCTTCATAATGCAGAATCAGTTGTACACTCGTGGGCTTGTATTTGTAGGAATTCACAGTTGATTCGTAGACGAGGTTCGTATACGTTCGCTGCTACCAAATGTCATAATAGACTTTGTAATAAACTGCCATGAAGGACTTTGTATAAACTTGTGGAGAAGTTATATATATATATACTAGACTTGTGGACGAGCGGTTGTTATACGTGAGTAACTTTGTAAGTAGATAATCTTCGTTCCCATTTGTCATGCAATGACAGGAGAGGTAAAGAATAGTATGGGACTATTTTTATCTGTCTTGGAAATATTAACAAAGTCTCACACACGAGTGAAGTATAGAGTCCCGCTAGCTACCTCCCTGTCTCACTCTCTCTCTCTCTCTCTCTCTCTCTCTCTCTCTCTTCCATGTTGCTAAGCCCTTCTCCCTACTACCTGCCTGTTCTATGGCCTGTCTCCTTCTGCCCTCTGTTTCCTAAATTCTGGTGTAGCAGAGGTCGTGTCACGTGTGTTACACTGTGGTTGGAAAGTTCCAGAAACCTGTGTGTGAGTATGTGTGCATGTGTGTGTATGGTCACGAGGCGCTGTCGTGTGCCTAAAAAGCATTCCTTGAGTTAAAAGTGTGTAATCATGTTTAGCATTGCTCGATTCTCGCAGACACAATACCTTCTCATCATCTGACTTCCTGCTTCTATCTGTCTCTCTATCAATCTATTTATCTGTTTATCTATTATGATTTGTAATTATAATATGGAGACCTAACATTGCTCGGCCACGCAGCTAAAGGTCCTCCGACATGATTATCATTTACAAATGCTAATCTATTAGTACATAATATTGATTATAATATTGTATACATATAATATTCATAGTAAATTGCAATGATCAAGTAATATTACATTTTAAACTAGTTGTATACATAATTGAACAAATGCAATGGTTGTTGTATGACATTTTGTAAGATGCGTATGTATAACAGACGTACGCATATAATTGTGCAATGCTAGGTTATTACATTAAATATTGAGTTATCCCTTTAGTAATGTCTAATATTTCACCTAACTTGTAAGATGATTCTGGTAATACAGAACTGTGGTAATACATAATTGTAACATTGTGAATTGTTACATAATTGTATTGTAATTGTTACATTTTAGTAACATTGTGGTAATACATAATTGAAACATTTTATGAATTGTTATATAATATTGTGGTAATGCATAATTGTGTTGGCCTTATAATTATAGTTACATTTTGTTAATGCAACTCTTACATAATTGTTACATATTGTTTGTAGTTACATAATTGTAGTTAAAGTTACATAAAAGTTATATCTTGTTAATGCAACTGTTACATAATTGTTACATATTGTTTGTAGTTACATAATTATAGTTAAAGTTACATAAAAGTTATATCTTGTTAACGCAACTGTTACATAATTGTTATATATTGTTTGTAGTTACATAATTGTAGCAAGTGTTACATAATGTAACACTTGCTACTATTGTTTGTAGTTACAGTTATGTAACTACAAACAATATGTAACAATTATGTAACATAATTGTTACATATTGTTTGTAGTTACATAACTGTAGCATCTGTAACATAATGCAATCGTTTGTCGTTATATAATTGTTACATATCGTTTGTAGTTACATAATTGTAATAATTGCAGTCCTGACATTGAATCCGGTCATGCTGCGGTCGATGATGTGATGTGCCATGCCACTAGCTTCTGGAGACAACAATTTGCTTTTTTGTTTGTAGTTTATGTGGTATTTTGGCATTTGTAGTAACACTTACACTTATTTTCATTTGTTTGTTATGTGATCTTACTCTATTTCTTTTTTTCTTTTTTGTATGTATTGATTTCCTATAGTTTGTTTTTCTTCGTTTGTTTACGCATTTTCTGTGTTGTTCATGGTTGCATAATTGCTGGCTAATTTCCTTAGGATCCTTTTTTAAGTTTTAGTTTATATTGCACAGATATTACTGAAAATGATATTATATAGCCCCATATTTTGTTATTTTATATAAAAAATATATATACACTATATATAGTATTAACCATGTACACTGACTTGTTCTTCACTTGCACCTATCGTGGGCAACGTATGTGTCAGCACTGTGTGGAAATCTTTGTCTTCACGTCTGTGTGGAAGATGTTCACCCTTGCTAACGTCATTTGTGCTGGCCATTTTTTTTTCTTTTTTTTTCTGGTTTTCCTTGTAAGTTAATTTATCTGTTTCCACAAGGTAGCTTTAATTAATAAATGTTTAGTACAGTTCTTTTAATCGCTCACTGAGTAACTGTGATAGTATATTTTCTTTATCACTTTGTAGATGTAATAATGTATAGTTGTATGTATGCAACACGTATTTTATGTAGGTATAAATGGTAACACTCGTTGGTAGTAAATAAATGCTATAATAAATGAATGAATATATACAGTGTAGAATATGTATTGTTGGTGCAAGTATTTAATGATTGAATTATGAAGATAACTGAAGTACGAATATGTATTTAAGTTGTAACTATACAGCACGTTTTATATGTTTGTGCAGAAGTTTATTGTCTATCACTGTGTATTGTATAAATGAAGTAACTATGTAACTCACTAATTTTAACCGTGGTGGAAATGGTGTGAGTGGTGTTGCACGTGGTGATAGCGTTGTTCTTCACGGGTTGACTGACGTGTTGTGGGGTGTCAGACACACGGCTTGTCGTCGTCCCAGCACACGTATGGTGAGGTCGACTTCCCACACTGGTAGCTGTGGTGAGTAAACGAGTAGCGATGAGTAACTTGAGTGAAGATGAGTAAGATGAGTTGTGAATATGAACTTGGTATTTGCTTCGTCGTCTTGACCTCTTCACTCCTGTGTCAGCGGTGGAGGTTGTGTGGATGTACCAGAGAGAGGAGGGTGAAGTCTGGTGGTTTGAATTGTGAGTCGTATCTCATTCTTCATTTGTTTGTTTTGTTTTTCTTTCTCGAGGTTTTCTCGTTCCTTTTCTCTTGCGATTTACTCGTTGTGGGATGAAGACTGCCGCTACTTGTAGGAGCGTGTAGAAGATTATACAAATGCATCGTAGAGTTGTTACTTGTAGTTGATTGTAGATGGTTGTAGTTCGTTGGTTCGTCGTAGAAATTGCAAGCTTGTTTGTATCAGTACTTTGTTAAACTACTTGCAAGGCGTCCTGTGACCTCTTCCCTGTACATCAGCGTGATGATCGGGGAGACGGAGGGGGCTGGTTGGAGAGAATACTGTCAGGAGCTGGTTGTGAGTTGTTGGTTGTGAGAGTTTTTTTTTTTTTTCACTCTTCATAATGCAGAATCAATTGTACACTCGTGGGCTTGTATTTGTAGGAATTCACTGTTGATTCGTAGACGAGGTTCGTATACGTTCGCTGCTACCAAATGTCATAATAGACTTTGTAATAAACTGTCATGAAGGACTTTGTATAAACTTGTGGAGAAGTTATATATATATATATATATATATATATATATATATATATATATATATATATATATATATATATATATATATATATATACTAGACTTGTGGACGAGCGGTTGTTATACGTGAGGAACTTTGTAAGTAGATAATCTTCGTTCCCATTTGTCATGCAATGACAGGAGAGGTAAAGAATAGTATGAGACTATTTTTATCTGTCATGGAAATATTAAGAAAGTCTCATACACTAGTGAAGTATAGAGTCCCTCTAGCTACCTCCCTGTCTCTCTCTCTCTCTCTCTCTCTCTCTCTCTCTCTCTCTCTTCCATGTTGCTAAGCCCTTCTCCCTACTACCTGCCTGTTCTATGGCCTGTCTCCTTCTGCCCTCTGTTTCCTAAATTCTGGTGTAGCAGAGGTCGTGTCACGTGTGTTACACTGTGGTTGGAAAGTTCCAGAAACCTGTGTGTGAGTATGTGTGCATGTGTGTGTATGGTCACGAGGCGCTGTCGTGTGCCTAAAAAGCATTCCTTGAGTTAAAAGTGTGTAAGCATGTTTAGCATTGCTCGATTCTCGCAGACACAATACCTTCTCATCATCTGACTTCCTGCTTCTATCTGTCTCTCTATCAATCTATTTATCTATTTATCTATTATGATTTGTAATTATAATATGGAGACCTGACATTGCTCGGCCACGCCGCTGAAGGTCCTCCGACAGCATTATCATTGACATATGCTAATCTATTAGTACATAATATTGATTATAATATTATATACATATAATATTCATAGTAAATTGCAATGATCAAGTAATATTACATTTTAAACAAGTTGTATACATAATTGAACAAATGCAATGGTTGTTGTATGACATTTTGTAAGATGTGTATGTATAACAGACGTACGCATTTAATTGTGCAATGGTAATACTGCTAGGTTATTACATTACATATTGAGTTATCCCTTTAGTAATGTCTAATATTTCACCTAACTTGTAAGATGATTATGGTAATACAGAATTGTGGTAATACAGAATTGTAACATTGTGAATTGTTACATAATTGTATTGTAATTGTTACATTTTAGTAACATTGTAGTAATACATAATTGTAACATTTTATGAATTGTTATATAATATTGTGGTAATGCATAATTGTGTTGGCCTTATAATTATAGATACATTTTGTTAATGCAACTCTTACATAATTATTACATATTGTTTGTAGTTACATAATTGTAGTTAAAGTTACATAAAAGTTATATCTTGTTAATGCAACTGTTACGTAATTGTTACATATTGTTTGTAGTTACATAATTGTGGTTAAAGTTACGTAAAAGTTACATCTTGTTAATGCAACTGTTACATAATTGTTACATATTGTTTGTAGTTACATAATTGTAGCAAGTGTAACATAATGCAATCGTCTGTCGTTACATAATTGTTACATATTGTTTGTAGTTACATAATTGTAGCAACTGTAACATAATGCAATCGTTTGTCGTTACATAATTGTTACATATCGTTTGTAGTTACATAATTGTAATAATTGCAGTCCTGACATTGAATCCGGTCATGCTGCGGTCGATGATGTGATGTGCCATGCCACTAGCTTCTGGAGACAACAATTTGCTTTTTTGTTTGTAGTTTATGTGGTATTTTGGCATTTGTAGTAACACTTACACTTATTTTCATTTGTTTGTTATGTGATCTTACTCTATTTCTTTTTCTTTCTTTTTTTTCTTTGTACGTATTGATTTCCTATAGTTTGTTTTTCTTCGTTTGTTTACGCATTTTCTGTGTTGTTCATGGTTGCATAATTATTGGCTAATTTCCTTGGGATCCTGTTTTAAGGTTTAGTTTATATTGCACAGATATTACTGAAAATGATATTATATAGCCCCATATTTTGTTATTTTATATAAAAAATATATATACACTATATATAGTATTAACCATGTATACTGACTTGTTCTTCACTTGCACCTATCGTGGGCAACGTATGTGTCAGCACTGTGTGGAAATCTTTGTCTTCACGACTCTGTGGAAGATGTTCACTCTTGCTAACGTCATTTGTGCTGGCCATTTTTTTTCTTTTTTTTTCTGGTGTTCCTTGTAAGTTAATATATCTGTTTCCACAAGGTAGCTTTAATTAATAAATGTTTAGTACAGTTCTTTTAATCGCTCACTGAGTAACTGTGATAGAATCTATTCTTTATCACTTTGTAGATGTAATAATGTATAGTTGTATGCATGCAACACGTATTTTATGTAGGTATAAATGGTAACACTCGTTGGTAGTAAATAAATGCTATAATAAATGAATGAATATATACAGTGTAGAATATGTATTGTTGGTGCAAGTATTTAATGATTGAATTATGAAGATAACTGAAGTACGAATATGTATTTAAGTTGTAACTATACAGCACGTTTTATATGTTTGTGCAGAAGTTTATTGTCTATCACTGTGTATTGTATAAATGAAGTAACTATGTAACTCACTAATTTTAACCGTGGTGGAAATGGTGTGAGTGGTGTTGCACGTGGTGATAGCGTTGTTCTTCACGGGTTGACTGACGTGTTGTGGGGTGTCAGACACACGGCTTGTCGTCGTCCCAGCACACGTATGGTGAGGTCGACTTCCCACACTGGTAGCTGTGGTGAGTAAACGAGTAGCGATGAGTAACTTGAGTGAAGATGAGTGAGTAAGATGAGTTGTGAATATGAACTTGGTATTTGCTTCGTCGTCTTGACCTCTTCACTCCTGTGTCAGCGGTGGAGGTTGGGTGGATGTACCAGAGAGAGGAGGGTGATGTCTGGTGGTTTGAATTTTTTTTTTTTTTTTTTTTATGTGTCCGACTCTGGGCATAGGCTTCACAGCCTGCTATCAAGGCCCAGCAGTCGTCCTACATACCATACACCTCTACATGTCACCACTTCGGCGCTAACACCCACCGTCCATATTGAATACATGCTAGGGCTGTCTCATACAGGACTGGTGTATTGGTATTAGCGTGGGTATTTTTACAACATGTCGGCGGGTCTTCTGGTAGATTAGTAAAGCCTGATTTAATGAAATTCAAATCCTTAAACTGTTCCCTGCCCCAGCCGGGATTCGAACCTGGGTCCGTGAGTCGTATCTCATTCTTCGTTTGTTTGTTTTGTTTTTCTTTCTCGAGGTTTTCTCGTTCCTTTTCTCTTGCGATTTACTCGTTGTGGGATGAAGACTGCCACTACTTGTAGGAACGTGTAGAAGATTATACAAATGCATCGTAGAATTGTTACTTGTAGTTGATTGTAGATGGTTGTAGTTCGTTGGTTCGTCGTAGAAATTGCAAGCTTGTTTGTATCAGTACTTTGTTAAACTACTTGCAAGGCGTCCTGTGACCTCTTCCCTGTACATCAGCGTGATGATCGGGGAGACGGAGGGGGCTGGTTGGAGAGAATACTGTCAGGAGCTGGTTGTGAGTTGTTGGTTGTGAGAGTTTTTTTTTTTTCACTCTTCATAATGCAGAATCAATTGTACACTCGTGGGCTTGTATTTGTAGGAATTCACTGTTGATTCGTAGACGAGGTTCGTATACGTTCGCTGCTACCAAATGTCATAATAGACTTTGTAATAAACTGTCATGAAGGACTTTGTATAAACTTGTGGAGAAGTTATATATATATATATACTAGACTTGTGGACGAGCGGTTGTTATATGTGAGTAACTTTGTAAGTAGATAATCTTCGTTCCCATTTGTCATGCAATGACAGGAGAGGTAAAGAATAGTATGGGACTATTTTTATCTGTCTTGGAAATATTAACAGTCTCACACACGAGTGAAGTATAGAGTCCCGCTAGCTACCTCCCTGTCTCACTCTCTCTCTCTCTCTCTCTCTCTCTCTCTCTCTTCCATGTTGCTAAGCCCTTCTCCCTACTACCTGCCTGTTCTATGGCCTGTCTCCTTCTGCCCTCTGTTTCCTAAATTCTGGTGTAGCAGAGGTCGTGTCACGTGTGTTACACTGTGGTTGGAAAGTTCCAGAAACCTGTGTGTGAGTATGTGTGCATGTGTGTGTATGGTCACGAGGCGCTGTCGTGTGCCTAAAAAGCATTCCTTGAGTTAAAAGTGTGTAAGCATGTTTAGCATTGCTCGATTCTCGCAGACACAATACCTTCTCATCATCTGACTTCCTGCTTCTATCTGTCTCTCTATCAATCTATTTATCTATTTATCTATTATGATTTGTAATTATAATATGGAGACCTGACATTGCTCGGCCGCGCCGCTGAAGGTCCTCCGACAGCATTATCATTGACATATGCTAATCTATTAGTACATAATATTGATTATAATATTGTATATATATAATATTCATAGTAAATTGCAATGATCAAGTATTTTTACATTTTAAACAAGTTGTATACATAATTGAACAAATGCAATGGTTGTTGTATGACATTTTGTAAGATGTGTATGTATAACAGATGTACGCATATAATTGTGCAATGGTAATACTGCTAGGTTATTACATTACATATTGAGTTATCCCTTTAGTAATGTCTAATATTTCACCTAACTTGTAAGATGATTCTGGTAATACAGAATTGTGGTAATACATAATTGTAACATTGTGAATTGTTACATAATTGTATTGTAATTGTTACATTTTAGTAACATTGTTGTAATACATAATTGTAATATTTTATGAATTGTTATATAATATTGTGGTAATGCATAATTGTGTTGGCCTTATAAATATAGTTACATTTTGTTAATACAACTCTTACATAATTGTTACATATTGTTTGTAGTTACATAATTGTAGTTAAAGTTACATAAAAGTTACATCATGTTAATGCAACTGTTACATAATTGTTACATATTGTTTGTAGTTACATAATTGTAGCAAGTGTAACATAATGCAATCGTCTGTCGTTACATAATTGTTACATATTGTTTGTAGTTACATAATTGTAGCAACTGTAACATAATGCAATCGTTTGTCGTTTCATAATTGTTACATATCGTTTGTAGTTACATAATTGTAATAATTGCAGTCCTGATATTGAATCCGGTGATGTTGCGGTCGATGATGTGATGTGCCATGCCACTAGCTTCTGGAGACAAAAATTTGCTTTTTTGTTTGTAGTTTATGTGGTATTTTGGCATTTGTAGTAACACTTACACTTATTTTCATTTGTTTATGTGATCTTACTCTATTTCTTTTTCTTTCTTTCTTTCTTTTTTTTTTTGTACGTATTGATTTCCTATAGTTTGTTTTTCTTCGTTTGTTTACGCATTTTCTGTGTTGTTCATGGTTGCATAATTGCTGGCTAATTTCCTTGGGATCCTTTTTTAAGGTTTAGTTTGTATTGCACAGATATTACTGAAAATGATATTATATAGCCCCATATTTTGTTATTTTATATAAAAAATATATATACACTATATATAGTGTTAACCATATACACTGACTTGTTCTTCACTTGCACCTATCGTGGGCAACGTATGTGTCAGCACTGTGTGGAAATCTTTGTCTTCACGACTGTCTGGAGGATGTTCACTCTTGCTAACGTCATTTATGCTGCCCATTTTTTTTTCTTTTTTTTTTTCTGGTTTTCCTTGTAAGTTAATTTATCTGTTTCCATAAGGTAGCTTTAATTAATAAATGTTTAGTACAGTACTTTTAATCGCTCACTGAGTAACTGTGATAGTATATTTTCTTTATCACTTTGTAGATGTAATAATGTATAGTTGTATGTATGCAAGACGTATTTTATGTAGGTATAAATGGTAACACTCGTTGGTAGTAAATAAAGGCTATAATAAATGAATGAATATATACAGTGTAGAATATGTATTGTTGGTGCAAGTATTTAATGATTGAATTATGAAGATAACTGAAGTACGAATATGTATTTAAGTTGTAACTATACAGCACGTTTTATATGTTTGTGCAGAAGTTTATTGTCTATCACTGTTTATTGTATAAATGAAGTAACTGTAACTCACTAATTTTAACCGTGGTGGAAATGGTGTGAGTGGTGTTCCACGTGGTGATAGCGTTGTTCTTCATGGGTTGACTGACGTGTTGTGGGGTGTCAGACACACGGCTTGTCGTCGTCCCAGCACACGTATGGTGAGGTCGACTTCCCACACTGGTAGCTGTGGTGAGTAAACGAGTAGCGATGAGTAACTTGAGTGAAGATGAGTTGTGAATATGAACTTGGTATTTGCTTCGTCGTCTTGACCTCTTCACTCCTGTGTCAGCGGTGGAGGTTGGGTGGATGTACCAGAGAGAGGAGGGTGAAGTCTGGTGGTTTGAATTGGAGTCGTATCTCATTCTTCGTTTGTTTGTTTTGTTTTTCTTTCTCGAGGTTTTCTCGTTCCTTTTCTCTTGCGATTTACTCGTTGTGGGATGAAGACTGCCGCTACTTATAGGAGCAGGTAGAAGATTATACAAATGCATCGTAGAGTTGTTACTTGTAGTTGATTGTAGATGGTTGTAGTTCGTTGGTTCGTCGTAGAAATTGCAAGCTTGTTTGTATCAGTACTTTGTTAAACTACTTGCAAGGCGTCCTGTGACCTCTTCCCTGTACATCAGCGTGATGATCGGGGAGAAGGAGGGGGCTGGTTGGAGAGAATACTGTCAGGAGCTGGTTGTGAGTTGTTGGTTGTGAGAGTTTTTGTTTTTTTGTTTTTACTCTTCATAATGGAGAATCAATTGTACACTCGTGGGCTTGTTTTTGTAGGAATTCACTGTTGATTCGTAGACGAGGTTCGTATACGTTCACTGCTACCAAATGTCATAATAGACTTTGTAATAAACTGTCATGAAGGACTTTGTATAAACTTGTGGAGAAGTTATATATATATATACTAGACTTGTGGACGAGCGGTTGTTATACGTGAGTAACTTTGTAAGTAGATAATCTTCGTTCCCATTTGTCATGCAATGACAGGAGAGGTAAAGAATAGTATGGGACTATTTTTATCTGTCTTGGAAATATTAACAAAGTCTCACACACGAGTGAAGTATAGAGTCCCGCTAGCTACCTCCCTCTCTCTCTCTCTCTCTCTCTCTCTCTCTTCCATGTTGCTAAGCCCTTCTCCCTACTACCTGCCTGTTCTATGGCCTGTCTCCTTCTGCCCTCTGTTTCCTAAATTCTGGTGTAGCAGAGGTCGTGTCACGTGTGTTACACTGTGGTTGGAAAGTTCCAGAAACCTGTGTGTGAGTATGTGTGCATGTGTGTGTATGGTCACGAGGCGCTGTCGTGTGCCTAAAAAGCATTCCTTGAGTTAAAAGTGTGTAAGCATGTTTAGCATTGCTCGATTCTCGCAGACACAATACCTTCTCATCATCTGACTTCCTGCTTCTATCTGTCTCTCTATCAATCTATTTATCTATTTATCTATTATGATTTGTAATTATAATATGGAGACCTGACATTGCTCGGCCGCGCCGCTGAAGGTCCTCCGACAGCATTATCATTGACATATGCTAATCTATTAGTACATAATATTGATTATAATATTGTATACATATAATATTCATAGTAAATTGCAATGATCAAGTAATATTACATTTTAAACAAGTTGTATACATAATTGAACAAATGCAATGGTTGTTGTATGACATTTTGTAAGATGTGTATGTATAACAGACGTACGCATATAATTGTGCAATGGTAATACTGCTAGGTTATTACATTACATATTGAGTTATCCCTTTAGTAATGTCTAATATTTCACCTAAATTGTAAGATGATTCTGGTAATACAGAATTGTGGTAATACATAATTGTAACATTGTGAATTGTTACATAATTGTATTGTAATTGTTACATTTTAGTAACATTGTAGTAATACATAATTGTAATATTTTATGAATTGTTACATAATATTGTGGTAATGCATAATTGTGTTGGCCTTATAATTATAGTTACATTTTGTTAATGCAACTCTTACATAATTGTTACATATTGTTTGTAGTTACATAATTGTAGTTAAAGTTACATAAAAGTTATATCTTGTTAATGCAACTGTTACATAATTGTTACATATTGTTTGTAGTTACATAATTGTAGTTAAAGTTATATAAAAGTTACATCTTGTTAATGCAACTGTTACATAATTGTTACATATTGTTTGTAGTTACATAATTGTAGCAAGTGTAACATAATGCAATCGTTTGTCGTTACATAATTGTTACATATTATTTGTAGTTACATAATTGTAGCAAGTGTAACATAATGCAATCGTTTGTCGTTACATAATTGTTACATATCGTTTGTAGTTACATAATTGTAATAATTGCAGTCCTGACATTGAATCCGGTCATGCTGCGGTCGATGATGTGATGTGCCATGCCACTAGCTTCTGGAGACAACAATTTGCTTTTTTGTTTGTAGTTTATGTGGTATTTTGGCATTTGTAGTAACACTTACACTTATTTTCATTTGTTTGTTATATGATCTTACTCTATTTCTTTTTCTTTCTTTGATTCTTTCTTTTTTTTTGTATGTATTGATTTCCTATAGTTTGTTTTTCTTCGTTTGTTTACGCATTTTCTGTGTTGTTCATGGTTGCATAATTGCTGGCTAATTTCCTTGGGATCCTTTTTTAAGGTTTAGTTTATATTGCACAGATATTACTGAAAATGATATTATATAGCCCCATATTTTGTTATTTTATATAAAAAATATATATACACTATATATAGTATTAACGATATACACTGACTTGTTCTTCACTTGCACCTATCGTGGGCAACGTATGTGTCAGCACTGTGTGGAAATCTTTGTCTTCACGACTGTGTGGAAGATGTTCACCCTTGCTAACGTCATTTGTGCTGGCCATTTTTTCTTTTCTTTTTCTGGTTTTCCTTGTAAGTTAATTTATCTGTTTCCACAAGGTAGCTTTAATTAATAAATGTTTAGTACAGTTCTTTTAATCGCTCACTGAGTAACTGTGATAGTATATTTTCTTTATCACTTTGTAGATGTAATAATGTATAGTTGTATGTATGCAACACGTATTTTATGTAGGTATAAATGGTAACACTCGTTGGTAGTAAATAAATGCTATAATAAATGAATGAATATATACAGTGTAGAATATTTATTGTTGGTGCAAGTATTTAATGATTGAATTATGAAGATAACTGAAGTACGAATATGTATTTAAGTTGTAACTATACAGCACGTTTTATATGTTTGTGCAGAAGTTTATTGTCTATCACTGTGTATTGTATAAATGAAGTAACTATGTAACTCACTAATTTTAACCGTGGTGGAAATGGTGTGAGTGGTGTTGCACGTGGTGATAGCGTTGTTCTTCACGGGTTGATTGACGTGTTGTGGGGTGTCAGACACACGGCTTGTCGTCGTCCCAGCACACGTATGGTGAGGTCGACTTCCCACACTGGTAGCTGTGGTGAGTAAACGAGTAGCGATGAGTAACTTGAGTGAAGATGAGTGAGTAAGATGAGTTGTGAATATGAACTTGGTATTTGCTTCGTCGTCTTGACCTCTTCACTCCTGTGTCAGCGGTGGAGGTTGGGTGGATGTACCAGAGAGAGGAGGGTGAAGTCTGGTGGTTTGAGTTGTGAGTCGTATCTCATTCTTCGTTTGTTTGTTTTGTTTTTCTTTCTCGAGGTTTTCTCGTTCCTTTTCTCTTGTGATTTACTCGTTGTGGGATGAAGACTGCCGCTACTTGTAGGAGCGTGTAGAAGATTATACAAATGCATCGTAGAGTTGTTACTTGTAGTTGATTGTAGATGGTTGTATTTCGTTGGTTCTTCGTAGAAATTGCAAGATTGTTTGTATCAGTACTTTGTTAAACTACTTGCAAAGTGTCCTGTGACCTCTTCCCTGTACATCAGCGTGATGATCGGGGAGACGGAGGGGGCTGGTTGGAGAGAATACTTTCAAGAGCTGGTTGTGAGTTGTTGGTTGTGAGAGTTTTTTTTTTTTTCACTCTTCATAATGCAGAATGAATTGTACACTCGTGGGCTTGTATTTTGTAGGAATTCACTGTTGATTCGTAGACGAGGTTCGTATACTTTCGCTGCTACCAAATGTCATGATAGACTTTGTAATAAACTGTCATGAAGGACTTTGTATAAACTTGTGGAGAAGTTATATATATATACTAGACTTGTGGACGAGCGGTTGTTATACGTGAGTAACTCTGTAAGTAGATAATCTTTGTTCCCATTTGTCATGCAATGACAGGAGAGGTAAAGAATAGTATGGGACTATTTTTATCTGTCTTGGAAATATTAACAAAGTCTCACACACGAGTGAAGTATAGAGTCCCGCTAGCTGCCTCCCTGTCTCTCTCTCTCTCTCTCTCTCTCTCTCTCTCTCTTCCATGTTGCTAAGCCCTTCTCCCTACTACCTGCCTGTTCTATGGCCTGTCTCCTTCTGCCCTCTGTTTCCTAAATTCTGGTGTAGCAGGGGTCGTGTCACGTGTGTTACGCTGTGGTTGGAAAGTTCCAGAAACCTGTGTGTGAGTATGTGGGCATGTGTGTGTATGGTCACGAGGCGGTCGTGTGCCTAAAAAGGATTCCTTGAGTTAAGAGTGTGTAAGCATGTTTAGCATTGCTCGATTCTTGCAGACACAATACCTTCTCATCATCTGACTTCCTGCATCTATTTGTCTCTCTATCAATCTATTTATCTATTTATCTATTATGATTTGTAATTATAATAAAGAGACCTGACATTTGTCAGCCACATCATCATCTATTGGTGAATCACTTTTGTCATCATGGGGGACGAAGAAAAGGGCATCAATCTCAGGCTGGGAGAGACCATGGTGGAACATGATGTTCACACAAGCAGTGGCAAAGTAGGATTGAGGAGTGGGCCTCCCGCCCGTCACTAGAGAGGCTTGGGTGACTCATAGTGTGGGTACAGATGCAGGAAGGATGCGTGTGTGTCCATGCCAGTCATCTCCCGCCAAATTTGAAAATTCGAGTGTTGACACCTGTTGCAATTGCAGACTGTACAGGTACGGCTCCGGCACTGTCCGCAGAAGTACGCATTGCCATACCTGTACGGCTCTGGCACTCGGCGGATTAACCTGCAGTTACAACAGTTTCAGTTTTCTTCAGTTTTATAAGGAATCAAACAACCACAACACAATTTAATAACTTTCTGTTGACAACTACAGCATCAAATTGCACAAAGACTGATAAGTGTTAATTTATTAGATATAACACAGATCTCATACTACTGATTTATGAAGCCAGGCTATTGCAATCTAATCATCTATACAGTAAAAAGGTAAAAAGACCTGGATATTACTGCTTAATTCTATGGCAGTTAATGATGAGATTAGGGAGAAAGTAGCACAAGTCAATAGGGTAATTTCTTTCACGCCTTAAATTCTCTCTCTCTCTCTCTCTCTCTCTGTTGCCTAAATTTTAATTAAATATAACAGGTGACTGTCATCAGTGCTGTTAATGCAGTTCACCTTCACTGCTGCATCTAACAACAATAACAACACTGCCACCATCACCACAACATCCACCACCAACACCATCACTACCACTACACAAAAACCATATCAAGTTCACAGCACTCAATAGTGCTCTCAACACTCGCAAGTTAACAATATGCGCCATGATAATGAAATTTTCTTAAAGATGATTAAAGTTGAAAGGGATGCGATTACTTAATCAGCATTTACTATGAAGTGTGTGAATTGAAGCTGCTATTACTTTTCATGACTGCCGCCGCTGTCTTGATTTGCCGCCTATAAATAACGTGACCATAGGGCAGAAAATTGGTTGATGGTGGCAGGTCATGTCCCGTATTCCCTTCGGTTAAGGAAACTCCCTAAAACCTTTTCCTAAGCGATTTGTTATGTTTAATTTACCTTACTGTCCTCTTGTATGTAACATAAATTTTTCCAATATCGCCATACTGTGCATAAATAACGTACAAAAGGATATAAACGAACCATATCCAAAAATAAATCACTGAGGAAGAGGTGTTAGGGAGTTTCCTTACCTGACGAGAATATGACACAGATGATTTCCTTTTTAGTAGATGCTGTAGTTTTCCTGTTTGTACAGCCGTTGTGGTATGGTATATCATCCCTTCATGTTGTAGTGTAGTGTATGTTACAAAGCGGTATGTTCCGATGCTTTATTGCCTGTCCAGTTACCTAGACAATATTATTTTCAAGCCATGTTAGTTCAACCCTTGTAATTGCCAGACTCGTTATTCTGTGGAATAACATGGTTCTTGGAAGACACAGCGAACATTTCAGCCATTAACAGTTTGTGGTGAGTGAGAGATATGATGAATACACTAGGCTGTTAGCTGGCGGGAATTGTGTTGCATGATCCCTCTTCACACTTGCTGGGTCTGACACTAAACCTTACCCTCTCAAGGCAAAGGAAGTAACATAAACGGTGAACGACTCATCAATATTTGTTCTGCTTACCGTGTGTGTGTTTGTGTGTGTGTGTGTGTGTGTGTGTGTGTGAGACTCTTGGGTTGTCATAAGAAAAAACAGTTCTGTAAAAAAAAAAAAAAGACTCAGCTAGCATAGAAGTGCATATGTAGTAAACGGAAGTCATTTTTATGAACATGTTCAGCGTTGTAAGAGGAGATGAAAAACTAGAATGTTTTGAATAATACATATAGCAATGAAATCAAGCGAACAACAGGACTGCAATGGAAGGCTCCTGGTGCATAGAGCAATTCCTGATGTATAGGTATAGGAAACTGCCTCCGTCAAAGCAGAAGTGCGTCATTTCTGTTCTTACTGATCGGAAACCTAAAGCCCAATACGATCCTTAGAACACTAACAGTCTCAGAAAAGAATGAAAATAAGTACATTAAGTATCAGAGGGGGGGAAAAAAAAAGCAATTCTTGGATATAAGAAAATGAGAGAGAGAGAGAGAGAGAGAGAGAGAGAGAGAGAGAGAGAGAGAGAGAGAGAGAGAGAGAGAGAAAGCAATCACGGGCACAAAATGATTGTGAGTATGCCAAGTCCTTCGCAAGACATAAAAGATGGACAGCAGGGGTAACAGAGTGGAATGCCAGAGTTGCAGTGAGATGAAGATGCAGGCAGAGAATACAAAACAGATCTTCACAGGTAAAGAGTTCAAGAAGACAGTTTGTACTAACAGGAATATACTCGTGTGAATAAGGTACACATCAACACTGACATCATTGCTCACACATACATTTTTATTAATTCACCTCTCTCTCTCTCTCTCTCTCTCTCTCTCTCTCCCAAATCAATTACACCTCTGATGATATCCTTCATCTCTTTGCATTTAAAACATCTTCATTAAAATGAACATACAATAATTTGGTCCCTACATTCATTCTTGGGTGTAAGGAAGAGACTATTTTCCACGTACTCTATGCATTTGCTGAAAGACGATTAATTAAGATGGTAATGTAGGATTGAAAATTTCCCAGCTATACTCTAACTTGGCCTTAAATTACCATATGTCCATATTGTCTGCTGAGTCGTAATGATAAATTGTTACTAGAACTTGATGTTAGTCACAATGAGGTACTATCGAAAGAATGTCGAGCTGTTGTATTGTCTTTTTCTGGCAGTGAGCTACGTGAAATTAACTACAGAAGAACGAAAATCCGTGTCAAATTAGAATAAAAACAGCATATGAAACAATGTTATTTAAAAGCATATGGTAATTTCACTACTGACTCTTACTAGGGAATACAAGCTTCAGGGACCGTATTCTCGTCAGTAGAGGAAGCTCCCAAACTCTTTTTTCTAAGAGATTTATTTGTTTATTACATCTTTCTGCCACATTCTACAGTATATTACATAAACCCCTCCAGTATCGTTAAGTTCTGCATAAATACGGCAGAAAAGGATAATAATAATCAGCAAAATCCGAAAATAAATAGCTAAGGCGGTGTTATGGAACCTCCATAACCAACGAGAATACGATCGCAAATGTTATGCGTAATATTATGTAGATGTTATTAATAGTGGACCAGCCAGGGTGAGTGTCACTGTGGATAGTGAATGTAATTGTTACTACAGTATATCTGGGAACACCACCACCACCACCACCTCTCTCTCTCTCTCTCTCTCTCTCTCTCTCTCTCTCGCTCTCTGGTGTAACAATGCATCTGTTGGATTTTGGCTAAATGGTTTATGGGAAAACTCTGCGTGAAAGAAATGTGTGTGTGTGTGAGTGTGTGTGTGTGTGTGTGTGTGTGTGTGTGTGTGTGTGTGTGTGTGTGTGTGTGTGTGTGTGTGTGTGTGTGTGTGTGTGTGTGTGTGTGTGTGTGAGAGAGAGAGAGAGAGAGAGAGAGAGAGAGGATACGTAAAGGACTGAAGGACGCATGCTAGAGGGGGAGTGGAGGAAGTAGTTTTGTTTATATTCACCCACTAGAAGAGCCAAGGCATATTCTTAATTACACAGAGACATAACACCTGCCTCACCCCTCCGACTCCACCACACCCCCCTCCTCCTCTCAGCATTCATCCAAGCTCTCCCCCTCTCCCATCACCCCTTCACATCCCTCCTCCTTTTCTCAACATTCGTCCTATTGCTTCCCCTCTCACATCACCCAGTCTTTCCTCTTCCCATCCCCTCCCATCCAATCACCCTTCTCTCCCTTGCACCCCACCACTCACTCCTCCCCTCCCATCCAAAGCACCAACTCACCCCCACTCCATCACACATCCCGCCTCCTCTCACCATCAATCCTTTCACTCACCCTCTTCCATTACCGTATTTTTCCTCCCCTCTCCCCTCCCACCCCATCACCCTCCCGGCCACCCCGTACCCCACCACGCACCCATTCCCTCCCACCTAATCACACATCCCTCCTCCTTACTCCACCACACCCTCTCCTTTTTCTGTCACCATTCATTCTCGCACTCCCTCTCTCTCACCACCCCATATTTCCTCACCCCTCCCATCCCACTCCACGACACACACCTTCGTCTCACTTCACCAGCACTCCTTCTCAACCATTCTTGTTTCCACTCCTCCTCTCCCATCACCCCACCTTTCCTCACTCCTCCTAGTTCACTCCGCCATCCACCTCTCCCTCGCTCCTTCCCTTACCCTTTCCTCCCACCAGTACCACCACCGAGGAACTTTAATGTGAAGTTCAGTAATGAGATTCACATTATATTTATGTACCGTATAACTTTTATGACACAAACATGGCGTCTCACTTCCTCTGAAATTATCTTGATATATACAGTGCCTTCTGGTATAATAAATGGAGCTATACTTTTGTTAAGTTGCGCACGACTGCTATTTTATTTTTTCGTTCCTTTAACACGGTGTGTGTGTGTGTGTGTGTGTGTGTGTGTGTGTGTGTGTCTGTGTGTGTTGAGGGGGAGAGTTATTCTAGAATATTATCGTATCTCCTACCATCATTTTACTGTCATCTTCCTCTCTACCTCTTCCTTGTCTTTCCTTTCTTTCCACTTCTCTTTTTATCTTTCCATTCCTCTGTTTCTTCCTTTCATCATTCTACTTTATTCTTCCTTCCCCTTCTCCCCGTTTTCCACGCCTCCTCTCGCATCTTATGCTGATTTTCTCCGTCTTTTCTTTCTTTTGTTGCTAATTTCCTCTTTCTTCCCATTTCTAATCTTGATCCCCATCTCTCTCTCTCTCTCTCTCTCTCTCTCTCTCTCTCTCTCTCTCTCTCTCTCTCTGTTGCAGCACTCTGTCTGTTGGATTTTGGCTGAATGGTTTATAGGAAAATCTTCTTCAAGGGAATGTGTATGTGTGTGTGTGTGTGTGTGTGTGTGTGTGTGTGTGTGTCTGTCTGTCTGTCTGTCTGTCTGTGTGTGTGTGTGTGTGTGTGTGTGTGTGTGTGAGAGAGAGAGAGAGAGAGAGAGAGAGAGAGAGAGTATAGGAGTGGAGGAAGCATGCTGGAGGGGGAGTGGAGGAAGTAAATTAGTTTTGTTTATATTCACCCACTAGACGAGCCAAGGCCTAATCTTAATTACACACAGACAAAACACCTGCCTCACCCCTCCCACCCCAACACCCCCCCACCTCCTCCTCTCAGCATTCATCCACGCTCTCCCCATCTCCCAGCACCTCATCGCTCCCCTCCTCCTTTTCTCAATATTCGTCCTATTACTTCCCTCTCTCTCATCACCCAGTCATACCTCTCCCCATCTCCTCCCATCCCATCACCCTTCTCTTCCTTTCACCCCACCACCCGTTCCTCCTCTCCCATCCCACAATACCAACTTACTCCTCACCCCATCACACATCACACATCCCGCCTCCTCTCACCATTAATCCTTGCACTTACCCTCTTCCATTACTTTATTTTTCCTCTTGCTCTCCCCTCCCACCCCATCACCCTCCCGCCCTCCCCCTCACCCCACCACGCACCCATTCCCTCCCACCTAACCACACACCCCTCCTTCTCACCCCACCACACCCTCTTCTTTTTCTGTCACTATTCATTCTCACACTCCCTCTCTCCCACTACCCCATACTTCCTCATCCCTTCCATCCCACCCCACGACACACACTTCCCTTTCACTTCACCAGCACTCCTCCTCAACCATTCTTGTTCCCTTTCCTCCTTTCCCATCACCCCATCTTTCCTCACTCCTCCTCGTTCACTCCGCCACCCACCTCTCCCTCGTTCCTTCCCTTGACCTTTCCTCCCACCCCTCCCTTTCACCCCACCAGTCCCACCACCGAGCAACTTTAATTTAATGTGAAGTTCAGTAATGAGATTCACATATTTATGTACTATATGACTTTTATGACACAAACATGGCGTCTCACCTCCTCTGAAATTATCTTGGTATATACAGTGCCTTCTGGTATCATAAATGGAGCTATTTTTTTGTTAAGTTGCGCACTACAGCTGTTTTATTTTTTCGTTCCTTTAACTTCGGCCGTCACGGCGTGTGTGTGTGTGTGTGTGTGTGTGTGTGTGTGTGTGTGTGTGTGTGTGTGTGTGTGTGTGTGTGTGTGTGTGTGTGTGTGTGTGTGTTGAGGGGTGGGATGTTCTAAAATATTATCGTATCTCCTACCATCATTTTACGATCATCTTCCTCTCCACCTTTTCCTTTCCTTTCCTTTCACTTCTCTTTTAATCTTTCCATTCCTCTATCTCTTCCTTTCATCATTCTACTATATTCTTCCTTTCCCTTCTCCCCGTTTTCCACTCCATTTGCATCTGTTGCTGATTATCTTCGTCCTTTCTTTCCTTTGTTGCTAATTTGCTCTTTCTCCCACTTCTGATCTCTCTCTCTCTCTCTCTCTCTCTCTCTCTCTCTCTCTCTCTCTCTCTCTCTCTCTCTAAACTATGAAGCCCATAACTTGAACCATATACTTCAAACCGATAATGTAAACGAACAAGTCAGTATTTTAACCTCGGTATTTACTAGTAATTTAGACAGCTGTGCTCCAATGATAACCAAAGAAATACGCCGACTCTTCGACCCATAGCTAAATAGTACGATTCGCGATGCCATGAAGGACTAAGGTGAAGCACAGAAGGCTCTAAAGAGAGACCGATATAATGTAGCTTTACAATATCAATATAAAACCTTAAAAAGGCACGTAAATATTCTTATCAATAATTCTAAAAGACATTTCTATCACACTAAATTATCTAACTGCAAAAGGCAACACAGGTACTACATGGAACGCAGTCAAAGATATAATACCTCATAAAAAGAATTATTCCCCTACACTGGCATTTGACAATACTATCATTAAAGCAGATGAATTTAATATATTTTTTGCAAATGTTGGTGAAATAACATTCCGTAAAACATAAGAGCTGTTAAGGACTGGTAACCCTCACACTCCTCATGACATAGAGGCTGTTAATAAAGCTAGTAACAGCATAAATAATTTCCTTCTTCAGCCTGTCGATCAAAATACGGTTATATTAACAATCAAATACTTGCATGAAACCATATTCTTTTGGCTCAGATAATATTTCACTAAAATTCATTAAGGACTCGTTATATGTAATCATATTCTACTTAACTATAATAATAAATACCTCAATTATCACTGGTCTCTTTCCCAATACATGGAAACACGCCATTGTTACGCCCTTTACAAAGCTGGAGACAAGAATATCACAAATTATCGCCCCATCTCACTTCTACCAATCTTCTCCAAAATTATCGAAAAAATTGTCTCTAATCAACTCCTGGAATTTTTGGAAACCAACAAACTACTCTCTAAAAACCAGCATGGCTTCCGTCCAAAATTATCAACAGAAACAGCTCTCGCTGTAGTAACCGATAAAATTTATAATAACATGGATAAAAAACGTATATCTCTCTTAACCCTATGTGATCTTTCCAAGGCATTTGACAGCGTCAGTCATTGCATCCTCGTTAAAAAGTTAAATAAGGTAAATTAGTAATTTTTTGGTTCAATAACTACTTAGCAGACAGAACACAGTCAGTTCGGATAAATAATACAATATCACCTAAATTAAATGTGCCCTATGGGGTCCCTCAGGGCTCTACCTTAGGACCCATATTATTCTATATATATATATGTAAATGATATGTAAGAACAGATTAATAACAATAACCTTGTACAATACGCCGACGATACCCAGTTCCTTCACAATGACTCAACAAATAAAATTAATCAATTAATACACAAAACTAAAGAAGCTTTAAGTAAGCCCAGAATGTATTTCCTTCAAAAAGGACTTCTGCTAAACACAAACAAGACGCAATGAATCTTCAAAGGTACACTCCAATTGATATCACAGATACCTGATGACACTACGGTACCATTCATTTTTATGACACCACACTCCAACCAACTGACACTGTGAAGAATCTCGACGTTTATATGGACCGTTACATGACGTTTGATAGCCACATAAATGAAATAAGCAAGAGAGTAATGGGAGCTCAAACGTTTATTAACAGAATAAAACACTCTTTTCATAAAGATACTCTTTTGATCATAATAAAATCTCTGGCATTAAGTCACTTAAACTACTGTAACATTATATGGGGTAGAACGAATACCACTTTGATTGTAAAAGTACAGAAACTACAAAACTTTGAATCAAAAGTTGCGGACGGAAGAACCAGGAAATATGATCATGTTACCCTCATTCTTAGAGAACTTCATGGCTAACAGTAGGTAATCTAACAACATTAACCTAGTAGTTGCTGTATTTAAAAAATTACATAATCTCCTCCCAGAGCACATCCTGTCCCTCCCGACCGTCAACAGTATAACCTGCAGCACAACCAGGCAACGAAATAATTTATATTTACCAAAAGTTAACACAGACACAGGGACCAGATCACTTTAAGTAGCAGGTCTTCACCTATGGAATGAGCTGCCATCACATAGTAAAGAGTCCCATAACCTATATATATTTAAAGCAAAAGTAAATGACAACCTTCTAAACAAAACTTAGTTGTTTGACCTCACAACTAATACAAGAACATCTCTGCCTCAAAGTACTATTTCCTTTAACCATATACTGTAGGCTAATATGTACCGTATCATTATATTTACTGTAAGTGCAATGTAAAAAGAATAACCACTTTTTGTGGAAATAAAGGTTTATAATTTAATTTCATTTAACTCTGTCTGTCTGTTTCTCTGTCTGTCTCTGTCTCTGTCTGTCTGTCTGTCTGTCTCTCTCTCTCTCTCTCTGTCTCTCTGTCTCTCTCTCTCTGTCTGTCTGTCTCTGTCTCTGTCTCTCTCTCTCTTTTCCAAACAGACCCCACGGTTATGTTATCAAGTCAGCAACTTCCCTCACTTCCACCTGGTACTTAGTTATCTTCTGTTCATCTTTTCATCTTTCTCCATTGCCATTTTTCTCTCTCTTTCCCTTCCCTTCCCCTCCGACCCTCATGCCCCTCCCTGCCCCTGTACCCCTTCCTCCCTACCTTTCCCTCTCCACATGCCTGCCCCTCACAGTGTTATTAACCCTGACACGGCACTCGACCACACCACGTGCCTCCATACCATGGCCAAAGGGACTCCCTATTACCTATTATGGAACCTAAAGTTTGTCTGCTAGAGGTACACACACACACACACAGTCTCTCTCTCTCTCTCTCTCTCTCTCTCTCCCCCTAATTTTGAATGAACTTAACTGGTAACTCTCACCAATGTTGTGAATGCAGTTCTTCTTCACCTGCCACCTAGATATATTGATGCACCTAACAACAACAACAACAACAACAATAATAACAATAACAAGAACAACACACCACATACGCGACACGAAAAGCATATCAAGTTACCAGAACTCAAAAGCGCTCTCAACATTCACGATGTAGCAATAAGGCCTATTATAAAGAATTTTTCTTATCCCACTTGCGCCCAGCGTCCTGTATAAAGGACAGAAGTGGGCATTTTCAAAATTTAATAACAAAGGAAATCCCGGAGTAGAGATCTATGAGCTTCGCGACTATAAGCCGATAGGCGGAGGGCGGTACGCTTAGTACCCCTCCACCAAAAGCCCTTGCACAGGAACTCTGGGCACTAATGGGTTAAGGATGATTAACACTGAAAGCGATGCCATTACCTTATGAGCATTTACAAACAGCACGAAGTGTGTGAATTGAAGCTGCTATTACTTTCTATGACGGCCGCCGCTGCCATGATTTGCCGCCTATTAATTACGCGACCATAGGACAGAAAATTGGTTGATGGTGGCAGGCCATGACTCGTATTCTTGTTGGTTAGGGAAGCTACCTAACGGATTTTCCTAAGCGACTTATTGTGCTTATTTCACTTTACCGTCATCTTGTGTGTAACATAAATTCTTCAAGTATCACAAAACTCTGCATGAATAACGTACAAATTGATATTAACCAGCCACAGAGCTGTTAGGGAGCTTCCTTACCCGATGAGAATACGACCCAGATGATTTCCTCTTTATTAAATAGTTTTCCTGTTTGTACAGCCGTTCTGTTACGGTATATTATCCATTCATGTTATAGTGTATCATGTTACAATGCGGTATGTCCCGGTGCTTTATTGCCTGTCCAGTTTCCCAGACTATTATTTTCAAGCCATGTTAGTTCCACCCTTGTAATTCCCAGTCTCGTTATTCTGTTGAAAATCATGGTTCTTGGAAGACACAGGGAGCGTCTGACGCCAAACCTTACCCTGCCAAGGCAAAGGAAGTAACATAAACTGTGAACGACTCAAATGTTTTTTATCTACTTACTGTGTGTGTGTGTGTGTGTGTGTGTGTGTGTGTGTGTGTGTGTGTGTGTGTGTGTGTGTGTGTGTGTGTGTGTGTGTGTGTGTGAATCTTGGGTTAAGCCATAAGTAACAACAGTTCAGTTTAAAAAAGAAGAGACTGTAAGCAGGCATAGAAGTGAACATGCAGTAAACGGAAGTCATATCAGTGAATATATTCAGCACGCGTCAGTAGGAGGAGAAGAACTAAAATGTATTAAATAATATATATTCGTACAGCAATGAAATCAAACGAACATCAGGACTGCGGGTGAAGGCGTCTGTGCTACAGAGTAATTCCTGAAGTGTAAGAAACTGCCACTGTCAAAGCAGAAATGTGCCCTTTCCGTTCTAACTTACTGAATGGAAACCCGGAGCCGAATAACAGAACAATAACTAAAAGGTGCTCAGAAAGGAATGGAAATAACTAGAACGTATATCAGACAGAGGGGAAAACAGCGATTCTCGGATAAAAGGAGAGAGAGAGAGAGAGAGAGAGAGAGAGAGAGAGAGAGAGAGAGAGAGAGAGAGAGAGAGAGAGAGAGAGAGAGAGAGAGAGAGCGAGAGAGAGAAGCAATCACCGGCACAAAATGACTGTGAGTACGCCAAGTTCGTCGTAAGACATAAAAATTGTACAACAAGGGCAACAGAGTGGAATGCCAGAGTTGAAGTGAGAGGAAGAAGCAGGCAGAGAATACAAAACATGTCAACTCAAGGAAGGAGTTCAAGATGAGAGTTTGTACTCACAGGAATACACTCGTCTAAATAAGGCACACACTAACACTGATATCATTGCTCACACATATACTTTTATTTCACATAGCTACTCCTCTCTCTCTCTCTCTCTCTCTGACTCCTTCAGATCAATTACAATTCTGACAATTTCATTTCTACCTTCGCATATATATCATCTTCATTTAAATGAAGATACTACATTTTGGTCTCTACATTCATTCTTGCGTATAAGGAAGAGATTACTTCCCACGTACTCCCTGCGTTTTGTAAAAGACGATTAATAAAGATGGTAACGTAGGACTGGAAATTTCCCAACAATACTCTTTTCACTCTAACTTGGCCTAAATTTGCCATGTCTCCACCTTATATGCTGAGTTGTAACAATAGATCTACACTAGAAGATTATGTTAGTCGCCAAGAGATGCTATCAAAAGAATGTAGAGCTGCAGTATTGTTTGTTTCTAGCAGTGAGCTATGTGAAATAAACTGTACATGAACGCAAATCCTTGCCAAGTAAGAATAAGGACAGTGTAATGAAATACTGTTATTTAAAACGATATTGTAATTTTGCTTACTAGGCATACAAGCATCAGAGCCCGTATTCTCGTCAGTAGAGGAAGTATTCTCGTCAGTAGAGGAAGCTCCCAAACTCCTATTTGTTAAAGATTTATTTTGTTTATTACACCTTCCTGTCACTTTCTATATTACAAAAACACTTCTAATATCGCTAAGCTCCACATGACAATGGCAGAAAAAGATATTAATCAGCCATATCCGAGAATAAATCGTTAAGGAGGAGGTGTTACAAAATCTCCTTAACCAACGAGAAAAGGAGTGCAAGTGTTATGTGCAATATTATGGAGGTGTTTTTGACAGGGGACCAGCTATGGTGAGTGTCACTGTACATAGTAATTTTTTCTTTTATCCCAGGAAGGAGGAACCAAAGGCCAGAACCCGTAAATTGTCCCTGCCAAGAAAAAACAAAAACATTATAACAGAGAGCCAAGTTCAAGATCGGTGCATTTCGAGATGCTTGGACACACTGCATTTGAAAGCCTCGGGATCCCAGGTAATAGGAAATACAGACAATGTAAGACAGTTCCAGAGCTGACCTGTTGCATAAATGAAGGACTGGGAGTAACGGTTAACTCTTACATTTAAGAGTTGGACAGAAAAGGGATGAGAGTTTGTTACTAAAAAGGTGTTAAGCGCCCGTCGCACTGGCAGGGGGATGCAAGCAAACAGTTCAGAGGAGAAGTGATTGTTGAAGTGGAGACAGAAAAGACATAAAGATGCAACAGTGGGGCAAAGAGACTGACGTTGAAGGAAGCCAGTACGACGAGGAAAGATAATGAGAGGAAACGCTTTTGACTACACCTTGTTGAGAAGTGCTGTATGTGGGGAGCCTCCTTACAAATGTGAGTTGTACTCTATGCAGGGGCGAATAAAATTTGTGTATAAAGTCAAACACTGCAGGGGTAAGGATGACACAAAGTTACTTTAGGACACCTAATCTCTTGGAAGCCGATTTTCCAAGAGAGGTAATAATTATGTTCTTTCGATGATAAATCCCAAGAGAATGAAACCTCAGTTATATTTTTTAATAGATGCAGGATTAAGATGGATATTATTAAAAATTAGAGGGTACTCCTGTGGAAGATGTTATCGGGTTGACAGATGTAAGAACTGAGTTTTTGATGCATTAAAAGCAATAAAATTACATTTACTGTACATCAGTCAAGGATATGAGCCAAGTCAGAATTATGTGTACCATAGCCTCATTCCTTGTCTGTTGAAATAACTGCTGAGATGGACGCTGCAGGAAACGAATGGAAAGGTGAAGGGTGGAGTCATCAGCATATGAGTGGATAGGGTTAGATGTACAGCTTAGGAAGTCATGGATAAGTATAAGGAAGAGAGTTGGTGATAGGACAGAGCCCTGAGGAACACCACTATTGAGAGCTCTAGGAGAGGAACGGTGGTCGGCTACAACAGCAGCTATTGAACGACTAGAAAAGAAGCTAGAGATGAAGGCACAGATAGAAGGATAGAAACCGTAAGAAGGCAGTTTGGAAATTAAATATTTATGCCAGACTAGATCGATAGACCTTGAGACGTCAAGTGCAATAGCAAAGCTTTCGCCAAAGTCCCGAAAGGAGGATGACCAAGAGTCTGAAAGGTAGGTGAGAAGATTGCCAGTGGAGCGTCCCTGACAGAACCCATATTGACGATCATAAAGAAGGTTGTGAAAGGAAAGATGCTTCAACGTTTGTCTTTTATGAACAGACTCGAAAACTTTTGAAATACAGGATGTTAAAGCAACTGGGGATAGGTAGAGGGTTGGAAATGGTCACCCTTCTTTGGGACAGGCTGAATGAGGGCAAACTTCCAGCAAGCAGGAAAGGTACAAGTTGACTGACAACAGAAAGAGCTTACCTAGGCAGGGTGTAAGCACAGAAGCACATTTCTTGAGGACAACAGGATTGACCCCATCAGGCCCATATGTCTTGTTAGTATTGAGGCCAATGATAGCAGAAAATACATCAATTGAAGGAATCTTAATGTCAGCCAGGAGGAAATCAGAGGGAGGAACTATAACGGAATGTGGAATTGGAGAAGAAAGTCTGAGCAAAGAGTTCTGCTTTTTCTGTAGAAGATGTAGCTATAGAACCATTAGAGTAGAAAAGATAAGGGAAGGATAATGAGGTAAAGTTGTTAGAAAGGTTTTTGGCAAGGTGCCAGAAGGAGCGGGAAGAATTTGAGTTGATGAATTCAGAGCATTTAGTACGAATGAAAGTACTTGGGTAGTGTGATGAGTAAGGATGGAACTTTGGGGGATGAAGTACGTGAAAGGGTACAGCAAGGAAGGAAGGTTATTGGCACACTGAAAGCAGTGATGAGAAATAGGGAGGTGAGTATGGAAGTTAAGAAGTCACTGCATGATGGTATTGTGATCCCTACCCTGACGTATGGAAGCGAGGCGTGGACCTTGCAAGAGGGAAACAAGTCAAGAGTGAGAGCAGTGGAAATGAGTTACTTGAGAGGAGCATGTGGAGTGACATGGAGGGACAGGTTGACGAATGAAGAAGTGAAGGAACGTTGTGGGGTAGATGTGGATGTGGTTGAAAAGATTAGGAGAAATACACTGAGGTGGTTTGGACATGTGGAGAGGATGGAGAATGAAAGACTGACTAAGAGGGTGTATGTAGGTGAGGTGGAGGGAGGGAGAGGGAGGGGTAGACCGAGGATGAGGTGGAGGGATGGAGTTGAGAGGTGTGTGAGGGAGGGGGGGGTGATTTGGGGGGAGGGGAGTCAAATGGTGGGTGACAGAGTGACTTGGAGGCGTTTTGTCTGCGGCCACCCTTTGCGGGATTAGGGCGTCGGGCTATAGATAGATAGATAGATAGAAAAACAGATTTAGCACAATTCCAGGCAGAAACATAGAAGAGATGAGATTCAGGGATGGGTTTGTTCTGGTCCCTTTTGTAGGCCTGTCCTTGTTGTGGACAGAATTAGAACATGTGTGATTAAACAAAGATTTTTTGCATTAGTCAAAGGATATGAGAATGGAATGTATGCTTCCATGTCCGAGAGAATTACCTCTGTAATCCGCAAGGGACACTCCGATGACTCCCGGCCATGGAAGCAATAATCATTCCTATGAAAATCAAAGAAGTACAGCTCCTAATCAGCAGCTCCAAATTGCCAAAACCAATGCATGTTGAGAGGGTCCAAAGGCCTTACTGGAGCTATAGGACAGGATGAGGTGATAAGGTTGTAACTGGAGAAGCCCAACGGAGAGGAGAGATTAATAGCACAAGCAGAGGGATTAGTTATGAGGAAGAGGTCAGGTATGTTGGAACTCTCTCCAAGGTGGTCAGGGATACAGGTAGGGTGCTGTACAAGCTGCTTTACGTCATTAAGGACAGAAAAGATGTTTGTGTGTTCACCAGGTGGATCAGTGAAAGGAGAGGAGAGCTAAAGCTGGTGGAGAACATTGAAATCTCCTAAAATGGGGATTTCAGAGAAAAGAGAAATGGATAAGATGTGTTCTGTCCTAGAAGTAAGATGGTTGAAGAACTTTTCATAGCCAGTAGAATGAAAAGTTAAATAAACAGCACATATATACTTAGTCAGAGAATGACAGGAAAGCCGAAGCCAGAGAAAACAGAATTGGGAAGATTCAAGTTCAGAAACACGAGACAAGATAACTCGTTGTGTTCATATACGGTACACAACAGTCACCTTTGGCTTTGAAACGAGGATAGAGAAAGCAGAAGGATACAGAGAAGGGTTTGCTATCAGTTTCCTCAGACAGCTGAGTCTCAATTAGGAAGAGAAGAGGAGGTGGTGCTCAACAAAGAGAAAGTTTGAGAAAGGCTGCGAATGTTGCTCAAATGGAGAAGTGAGTCAGGCAGTGGTTCCAGGCATCTCACTGGGTCGACACCGGGAGAGGGGCAGATGGTGGGGGCATTTAAGGTCTGCCCGCCTGGGGACTCCGACGCTTGGTTATTAGATGCCATTGTTTTTGTTAAATTATGAATAGGAAGTGAAATGTATAATGTGGATATAGTTTGGTGTTGACAGTAAGAGGAACTTGTACTGGAGAGCATGCTGGCCTACTCTCTGTGTTACTGAAACACGGAATAGGTTCAGCAAAGGGGGATGGTCAGGAGGTAGTCCCGAGGGCGGATGAAACGGGAGCTCCAGCTCTCCCTGTCATTAGCTTTTCATCCACCTTAGGAGTACTGCCCTGCTCGACTGGTGCTACTGTCTACTCCTGTCTACTACAGTATATATGGGTACACTAACCTCACCACCACCTCTCTCTCTCTCTCTCTCTCTGCTGTAGCAATCTGTCTGTTGGATTTTGGCTGAACGGTTTATGGGAAAACTCTGCATGCAAGGAATGTGTGTGTGTGTGTGTGTGTGTGTGTGTGTGTGTGTGTGTGTGTGTGTGTGTGTGTGTGTGTGTGTGTGAGAGAGAGAGAGAGAGAGAGAGAGAGAGAGAGAGGGGGGGGGGATAAAAGTATAGGAGTGAAGGAAGCATGCTGGAGTAGGAGTGGTGGACGTAAATTAGTTTTGTTTATATTCACACTCTAGAAGAGCCAAGGCATAATCTTAATTACACACCGACAAAACACCTGCCTTACCCCTCCCACCCCCTCCCACCATCAACAGACACCCCCTCACTCCACCAGCACCCCTTGCCCTCTCACATTCTTGTTCCCCATCTTTCCTCACCCCTCCCCGTTCACTCCGCCATCCACTTCTCCCTCGCTCCTTCCCCTATCCTTTCTTCCCACCCCTTCCGCTCCCCTCACCTCACCAGCACCACCACCGCGGATCTTAACTTTAATATAATGTGAAGTTCAGTGATGAGATTCACATTATGTTTATATACAGTATAACTTTTATGTTGACACAAAAATGGCGTCCCACTTCCTCTGAAATTACCTTTATATATACATTGCCTTCTGGTATAATAAATGGAACTATATTTCTGTTAAGTTACGCACGACTGCTATTTTATTTTTCCGTTCCCGTAATTTCCGCTGTCAAGGCGTGTGTGTGTGTGTGTGTGTGTGTGTGTGTGTGTGTGTGTGTGTGTGTGTGTGTGTGTGTGTGTGTGTGTGTTGGGAGGGGGAGTTGTTCTAGATATTATAGTTTCTCCTACTATCCTTTTACCATCAACTTCCTATCCACCTTTTCTTTGCCTTTACTTTCTTTTCACTTCTGTTTTTATCCTTCCATTCCTCTATTTCTTCCTTTCATCATTCTACGTTATTTTTCCATTCACTTCTTTTCATTTTCCACCCGTCCTCTTCGATCTTACGCTGATTGTCTTCTCCGTCTTTTCTTTCCTTTCCTTTGTTGCTAATTTGCCCTTTCTTTCCACCTCTAATCTTATTTCCCATCTCTCTCTCTCTCTCTCTCTCTCTCTCTCTCTCTCTCTCTCTCTCTCTCGTCAAACAGACCCCAAGGTTAAGCTATCGAGACCGCAACATCCCTCTCTACCAGTTAATAATTAGTTTTCTTCTCTTTACCTTTCCCCACCTACCCAATTGCCATCTTGCTCTCCTCCCCCCATCTCTTCCCCTTGTACACTCCTGTTCCTCCCTCCCCCGCTGATCCCTTCTCCCTGTCGTTCTCATTCCACCTGCCTGCCTCTCACAGTGTAATTAACCCTCACACGCCTTCACACCACGTGCGTCATACCATGGCCAAAGGGACTCAGTATTACCTATTATGGAACCAAAAGTTTGTGTGCAACACACACACACACACACACACACACACACACACACACACACACACACACACACACACACACACACACACATTTTGACTGACCATTCAGAAAAGCAGCGGATGAGAGAGGGAAGGTGAAGCCGGAGAAAAGGCAGGAAAACTGGTTGGGTAGAAAGTGAGGCAGTGGACCTGATATGTCAGGAAGCAGAAGGTATGAGGGCCAGATAATGAGGCAGGGAAGGTGGTTATGCAGGAAGCAGGGTGAAGCAAGATAGTGATGAAGGGATGGTGGTAAGGCACGGATGGATGTAAGGTAGGGGAGGTGATGAGGCAGGAGGAGGGTTAGGCAGGGTTTATGGTAAGGCATCGATGATAGTAAGGCATGGATGTAATAAGGCATGGATCGCGGTAAGGCATGGATGGTAATAAGGCAGGGATGACGGTAAGGTAAGGTGGTAGTAAGGCAGGGATGGTGATATGGCGTGGATGGTGGTAAGGTATGGATGGAGGTAAGGTAGGGTGGTGGTGAGGCAGATATGGTGGTGAGGCATGGATGTTAGTGAGGCATGGATGGTCGTAAGGCAGGGAAATGAGGCAGGGATGGTGGTGGGGCAGGGACGATGGTGAGACAGGGAAGTTGGTGAAGCAGGGATGGTGATGAGGCAGACAGGAGGGTGAGGTAGGGATGGTGATGAGGCAGGGAAGATGGTGACGAAGAGAAGGTGGTGATGCAGGCAAGAGGTAAGGCAGGGAAAGTGGTGAGGCACGGAAGGCGGAGAGGCAGACAGGAGGGTGAGGCAGGGATCGTGGTAAGGCAGGCAGAATGGTTAGGTACTAAAGGTGGCGAGGCAGGGAAGGTGGTAAGGAAGACAAGAAGGTAAGGCAGCGATTGTGGTGAGGCAGGGTTGGTGGTAAGCAGAGGTGTAAAGACAGGAGGTAAGGAATTTGGAAGACTGGGCAGGACTGTATGCAGTTCTGAGCCGATTTTCTCTCCGGAATTGACGATGCCTACATATTACCTATGCTTTTCTTCCTCCCTTTTCCATTCCCTTTTACTCTTTCGTTCTCTCTCTATCCTTTCTTATTTATTTCCATGAACTGTTAATGACTGATAAGAAGCCACGCATTCAGTAGGTCGGACATGTTTTATTAGGTGCGTGTCAAAGTGAGGTACACGTGCAGATGAAAGTACCAACACGTTCTCGACACTTATTTAGGCGTGATCGTTAAGGCTTCTGTTGCTAACCAAATTCATAGAAGTGAACCAGAGGGAGCATCACATGGACCACTCATTAGTATCCTGCTCATGGGATCAGTGGAGGCGGCGGTAATGACAAAGACAGGACACGACAGGATACATGACACACCGCACCTGGCTATGATGCAGAGAGGCATGTGGCAGAAACAAAACTGCAAGATCTGCATAACCTGACATATGGCTGATGCGTATTATTCACCTTCCCCACACATACACACATTTGCACACATCTTTAACAAGATAGACAAACAACGTCCAAATGCAAGAGTTAGTTGATGCTCCCTGTCCTTCACGTATGCATCGGGTCAGTTATGGAATCTGTCTTCTTTTGTCCATAATTCCCATTGCCTATGGCCAACGGGTCCAGGCATCTCGAAATAAACGTATATTGCATTTGTCTCTCTGTTATTTTTTTTCTTGGGAGGAACAATCTTGCAGGTTTGCAACCTTTGGTTCCTTTTTCCTTGCATAAAAAATATCACCAGCCAATATCCCTCCCCATCTCACACTCCGCCCAGTGTAAATATATCCTCACCTCCCTCCACACGCATAGAAATCATGGATGTCATGGACTGGGAGATCATTTGCAGACAAACAATACACAAAAAGAAATGCATAACCTACTTCCACTTTTAAAGAGAAAGCAAAAACCTTTCCCCAAATCACCATCATATTTCAAACAATTCGATATATCGCAATTCCTGCCTAGTAAGGGCATAAAAATTCCGGTGCTATGGCTATAATGTGAAAGTATAATGTCTAATGCACCACACCAACAACCTGTCCAGCACAAACAGCAGGGAAAACAACAATGGCTACTCCATTCAGGTCATCACTCTGATGCGAATGACCCCTGTAAAAATCCGGCCAGATAGTTCATCATCAGGCAACACGGATTATTAATGCAGAGGGTATTGTGTGTGTGTGTGTGTGTGTGAGAGAGAGAGAGAGAGAGAGAGAGAGAGAGAGAGAGAGAGAGAGAGAGAGAGAGAGAGAGAGAGAGAGACCGTGAGGTAGAGAAAAGAGAATGAAGGGGAAAGAAAACGTGAGACAGGGAAAGATCACAGGAGACAGGAAAAAGATGAGAGAGAAAAGACAGAGGGAGGTAAAAGTAAGAAGCATGAGAAAAAAAAATGAGTAAGCAGTTTACAAATGCAAAGCCATGAAAAGAATGTAAACAGAAGAAAAATAACAGAATGCAAAACAAGCACATAAGCAGTAAAAGATTGAAACGTATGGAATATCTCGAAATATGACACTTTCAGACATACTTCTTGAAAACTTGCCGACAGAACACACACACACACACACACACACACACACACACACACACACACACACACACACACACACACACACACACACACACACACACACACACACACACACACACACACATCCACTCTCATTCAGTATGTGAGAAAAAGATAATGCAGAAAAAAAAAAGAGAGGGATGGTACCGAGAGGAAAGAGAGAGAAAGAGAGTAAAAGAGAACATGGCAGAGAAAAAGGCGTAGTCTTTAAGGAAGAAGTTGTATTCCCGTGGGGATGAGAAGGTCAAGAGTACACAAGAGAGAGAGAGAGAGAGAGAGAGAGAGTGAGAAAGAGAAAGAGAGAGAGAGAGAGAGAGTGCTTTTCTGTTAGATGTATTTCTTTTCTTACTAAAGAAATTGTGAGGTCATCTGCAAAAGCGACTGTTGTATATCATTCTTGCTGACGACGGACGATTTTATTCTGCACAGGAGAAATCTCTTGGACTGAAGTTGTTAGAAGTTAAAGTGTTGTCCATTGCAACCGATGTACTTCTTGTAACAAACGAGAAAAAATGTTCACCAAGGTCTCATACTGGAAAACAGGTCTTCCCCACACCTACTTTAAGAATCTGAAGAAATGAAACAGTGACCCCCACCAAAAAATTTAAAATAAAAGACCCATGTACTACAGGAATATAACAACAGGAAAATTTTTAAAAGAAAGAATTGTAAGACCTATCCACAACAATGAACAACAACAAAACTATATTTACTGGTAACGTATTCTCGAGTGACGGCGGGTAGTGTAAGGGTACCAGTCAGGCTGCAAGTTGTGTGATCAGGCAGGATGAAATCCTCAAGAAGTGATTTTGTGATCCTTTATTGCCACTAGGGTCGTACGTCAGTCACTTGCCCCTAAATACCGTGCACTACCCCAGCCTAGCCTCAGAACCCTATGCCTCAAAAGGGATAACACAGAACCGACTTTGTTTAGTGCGTCGTCATGATATGTTCACCATGATGTGAAAGAGAAAAAGATTATTATCCACGTTTTAATGTAACGTGGGCATCTCCACTTTAAGTGCTCATTTGTAACACTAGATTAACATTACAGAACGATCCTAGTCAAGAAGAAGTGCTTGGGAATGGTTGTAGAGCTGTAACACTGTCTTCTGGCACCGAACTATGAGAAATAAGCTAAAGCGACACGAAAATCTGGGATATGTTAGAGTTAAAATAATATAATGACATTTTTACGGTACATCATGAGTGCTCTAGTGAACTGGCATTTTTTAATCACAACCCTGTTCATTCGTTGTGTCCATCCACCCTGGTGAAACTCACTAATACTTAAGTCTATTCGAAAATGATATGTATGCAATGCTAGGAAATTTACTCCATCTCTATAATAATTTTCCTACCACATAAAAGTAAACACCAAGAGTCTGCTGCTTCCATCTGTGTCACACATGTAACATCCGATTAACGCTGCCCTTCAACCTGTGTCTGGCTAAAGAGAGAGAAAAAAATATTAATCGGTCTTCCCAGGAGAGATTAGGCACGCCATCATTGCTGTTTATTCTGAACACTTTTTATATTATTTCCGTTCAGTGTATACAACAAACATCAACATCTGAACACCCAATATAAACAGGGCAACGTTAGAATCACAGAGCAGCAACATGTACGGTATACCGCAGTAACGAAAGCAATATATGTAATGGCCATGGTTAGTTGTGCTCATGAACAGCCAACACTGATGTCACACTTAAAAATATTATATGTGCCTCTCTCTCTCTCTCTTTGCAGGTCACATGTTAATAGCCACAGTGAGCGCGCGCGCAAGGACGCACACACACACACACACACACACACACACACACACACACACACACACACACACACACACACACACACACACACACACACACACACACACACACACACACACACACACACACACACACACACACACACACACACCTGTACATCTACCCATTGTGCGTACAGTACACGCACCACAGTACTCTCCACTCGTTTTACGTTTTGGGTTTTTAATGGTAACATCTCATTACACTTAGATGTGGTGAGGTCATTACACGTACACACTGAACTTTGTGTGTGTGTGTGTGTGTGTGTGTGTGTGTGTGTGAGATTCTCACACGTGCTGTTTTTTACTGTTAAGAGGGTGTGAGGTTTAATTAACTAAATGGTGCCAGTTACATAATGGGGTTTTAATTAACTAAAAGCCACAGCAGTGAGAAAACTTTTTTTTTTATTCTACGGATTTTTTATGCAATTTTCGTCCAATCATTGCTCGTAAATTTGCACGTACAAAAACATTTTTTTTTACTTAGATCTCTCTCTCTCTCTCTTACGCACACACACACACACACACACACACACACACACACACACACACACACACACACACACAAATCTACAACTATCTCACTACCTACCTACCTACCTACCTTTCAATGAATTCATCAACTTATCTATCGCTCAGTCTATCAATCTATCCATATATCTCTCGTTTATGTCTGGTGTTTCCTATGTTCAGTTTCTCCACTTATTCTCCTCGTCAGTCATTCCAGTCTTTCCTACCTTCTACCTTCTTTCTCTCTTTAGCCTCCGTTATGCTTCTCTTCTCCTCTGTTAATATCAGGTCACACTTAAAATAATGATAAGCGTCAATTACACTTTCCTTGCTGTCTTCTATTTAATGAAACGTCCATCAGCTACCGTGGCAAGTCTCTCTCTCTCTCTCTCTCTCCATTTACCTGGCAGAAAAAAACGATAGAGAATGTGGAGAAAAGTTACTAAACACTTCTGGCGGAATATTGACAACGCTACCAATCCACGCCATCATCCCTTACGCTGGCTCCCCCCCCCTCCCTCCTTCCTCTCTCCACACCTCCTCCCCCTCCTCTCTTGCCTCCTCCCTCTCCTTCCCATTCCCTCCACTTCTCCCCACTCCTTCACTCCCTTCTCCCCCTTTACGCCTCTTCCCCTCCTCCATCTCCCCTCCCCTCCCTCTCAATCCCCAACATTCCCCAAGGAAAGGGATTTAAGGGATGGAATGAGGGGAAGGAGAGGCATGAAGGAGGGAACGGAGAGAAGGGGAAGCAATAGGGGATATAGGAAGGGGAGGGCTATAGTAGGGGAAAGAATGAAGAAACGGATGATTGTTGATGATCGTGAGACAGGTGGAAACAGTGAAATGCAGAGGGAGGAGGGATGGGGAAAGTACAAGAATTTGCAAGAGACAGTAGCCATACATGCAAGTAAGCAAATGAGAAGAAAAAGAAATACAAAAGGGAGGGGGAAGAACAGTGTATCATCCTTTTGGAGTGATACGGATGGTGGGGGGGGGAGTGAAAGAAGAAGAAGGTAGCTAGGTGGTGTAGCTAAAAGGAAAGGAAGGAGAAAGTAATGCTTTGGATGTGGTCAGGAGGGAAGGAGAGAAAAGATGAGTGTTGTAAGTGAAGTGAAAGGCGTTGGAGAGAGAAAATAAAATGTGTGGGCTGGCGGAAAAGTGATAACAAGCAAAATGTAAGCTTGATTGTGGAAGAGATAAAGTGAGATGATTTAAGAAAATTGGAAAATAGGAAAAAGGACAAGAGAAAATGGAGACCGAGAAAGAATGAGGTATGCTGGAGATCTTTCTAGAATACAACAGTACAGACTGTGGGTTCTTGACTAAGCCGCGGGATGTGAGGGTGTTCCGGGCTGAGTGACTGTTGTACACCCTATAAAAAAAGAATCGGGACCCTTACTGCACGATACAATATGCCACACGGCACGAAGGAATTTGAAGCCCCAATTGAGTTCTGGTGCGTGGTCGGTATCCCTGGTCTACTGAGCTGCCAGTTATCTGCGGTAACAACCTTGTACGATTTAGACTGTTTTATAATGTCTCAGTATGGAGACTGTGCGTCATGAAATAAGTTATGCTTTCGTATCAGTGGTCATTGCGAGACGCATCAGCTCGTGGGGTCCCGATTCTTTTTTTATAGGGTGTACAAAGACGCGGCCTGATTTGATAAGAAAAATGATCTCAAATTTTATGTCTAACCAGCTAGTTTACGGCATAAGAAAATGATAGGAAAAGAAAAAAGTACTTTTTGTGAAAGAATAACATTCTAGCTTGTTGGGGGTAAGCTCCAGCTTAGTTCTCGCCTGCTCGGTTCACTGGAGCACTGTATTTACTGGGCTTTCTGAGTCATTTGCAGCAAACCTCTCAATATCACACCCTAAGTAAATCCATATACTTTGCGTACATGGTAGCCTCCGTTTGAGGATATGATGCGGTGCTGTGTGGTGCGTTGTGCCAAAGTGACATCCAACATGACAGACGAGGTGCAAAGGCTGGCGATACGAGCGGAAAATAAATGTAATTGGTCAATATATAGACATACAAACACACATCCTATCAGGATCAGTTTCTTTACTCGTACGCCCTAGCGAGAAGGGGGTGAATGACAGGGTAGGTGAACGGCAAGTTAATGGATAATATCGGTTTAGTAGTGTGTATACGTGTGTGAGTGTGTGTCCCTGGAGAGATGCCAATATCTGCTCCGTTGACCTTTCTCCAACCTTTTCCTACATTTCCCTCTTGCCAGGGGGGTAAAGTAATTAGTGATCGCGACAGTGCACCGAGTTAAAATGGCGGACGGATGGTACCACAGTGACACAACCCTACAGAGGCAATACCGAGAGAGACTTGTGATGTGGTGAGATGTATCTCGAACTGTATAAAGTAGGGCAGTGTAGCATAATGTCTTGCGGTGTGGCGGTATTAGAGGGACGCATCAGATAACATTGACAGTACTTGACAGACAGACATGTAGTATGGTGTGAGGTGTGAACTGGTGGAGTATGGATTAGCTTAATGTGGTGTGCTCGGAAAATTTTGGGGTTGTATAGTATAATTTAGTATGGCATAGTATAACAAAGTATAGCATAGTATAGTACAGAACACTCGTAGTATGGTATAGTATAGTATAGTAGGTATAGTACTGTATAGTATAGTATTAATCATACAGTGTAGTATAGTAGGGTATAGTATAGCGGTTATGGTATAGTATATTACACGTAGTAGGGTATAGTATAGTAGGTATACTGTAGTATTGTGTAGTCATCATCATCATCATCCGAACCTCCTTTCCCACCTTAGGACAGGGTGAGGAATAACAATGTCCAGACAACCCAAATTTGACCCATGCAATGGACCACGCTTCCATTCACTCATCATTCAAGGCCCCGGAATCCTGGCTTTATCTGATACGCCAGACACATTCAGCACGTTCTGTAGCTTCACATAAACTTATCCGACAGAGTCAATCCGGACGCTGTCACGTTAAATAGAGGTGCCATATTCTTGATAACGCGCTTCTCCTCACATTATTCATGCAGCCAGCTCGATCTCTCGTCAGTCCCCTAGCCTCACCGACTTCCAAACCTCTCTTCCTCACACACATATCCACCATATCCCTCCACCTTCTCCTTGGCTTACCTCGCCTCCTCCCTCCTTCAAATTCGCTCAGATATACCCTTTTCACCACTCTATTGTTATCCATTCTCTCCACAAGACCATACCATCTCAGTACAGTTTCTTCGATTTTGGTGTCCACAGACTTCCCAACTCCGCATCTTTCACTAATCGCATTATTTCGTATCCTCTCCACTCTCTGTACACCACATACGTTCCTCAGCAGTCCCAGCCCCACTGCCCTAACTCATGACTTTTCATTTTCATGCCACAGCATAGTCTCACATCCATATGTTAAGGTGACACTAACACTCCTTCATATAAGCCTCGTGCAGCTACAACACTCAAGCCTCTTTTTCTTATCAAGGCCTTCATTGCACCAGCTACTTTCCTTCCTTGTGTCACTCTACTTTCCACTTCTTTTGCACATTTTCCTCTCTTTTCTATCAGTGTACCCAGGTATTTGAACTCTCTCACCAATTCTAGTCTCTCTGCATTCACTGTAACATCGCACTGGGAGTCACCTTCTCTCTCAGTAACAATTACTTTACTCTTTTCTACATTTACCCTCAAGGAACGACATTCACAGACATTAGCAAATCTCTGCACTAGCCTACCAAGTTCTTGTCCGGTATTTGCAAGTAGTACTGGATCATCAGCATACAACAAATATGGAATATTCCATCCATCACCATTCACCACCAACGCCATCCCTCTCTCCATTACTCGTGTTTTTACTTCTCTCATCACCCCATCCATATATATATTGAACATCCATGGAGACATCACACAACTTTGTCGCACAGCCACACCGATCGTGAACTATTCACTTAGATGCCCATAAACCCTTACACATGCTTCACCACCATCATAAAATCTCTTGACGGCACCTAGCAGCTTACCATCTACACCGTACATGCGCAAAACTTTCCACAATCATTCTCTGCCTACTTTGTCGTATGCATTTTCCAGATCCATGAATGCCATAAACACCTTATTGTCTTTCTCACAGGCCTTCTCCACTAAGTGTCTCACTGTAAATATTTGATCTACACATTCTCTGCCATTCCTAAAGCCACCCTGTTCATCACTCACTGGGACTTCCGATATCTCTCTTATTTTCTCTATTATAATTCTTCCATATACCTACTCTTCCACACTCAATAAATTTATGCCATGATAATTCTTTCACTCACTTAGCTCACCTTTTCCACTTTGCTGGCACAATTTCACCGTATAGTGTTGTACAGTACAGTAATGTACGCGTGATGTCAGAATTACAGGATCAGAGTAAGTCATATCATTAGGGACATGCTGTGTGCTGCAATGCAGCGTGGTGTAGGGTGGGGAGGGATTGAGGTGAAGGAAGGTGCGGTGCATAGTAATTGTCTAACCACAGTTCTAATCGCTGTAAACAAGGGTAATGACAGAGTGAGGGCAGGGAAGGACACAAGCAATGACAAAATGTGACCATAATTCTTCCGGTATTCCATACAACACGCAAGAGATATATATGTAATGCAATTTCCCAGGTGCGTGCACGATGGGCAAATATCACACCAATAAAAGAGAGAATCTTCAGGTTTTTAATATCTATATATCTATATACCAAGGCTGCTTCCCGCAAGAAAAGGGAGGTAGCCGTGACAGGTCGACACACTCTGTGTTACTCATCCACTCCCACGCATTCATTCGCATCTTAGCCCCAAAAGGGAGAAGAGACACATCCTCACTGCACCACACCGCACGAGGGTCAAGTGAGCAGTGCAATCAGTGACATCCACAGCAGGGCCCGACAGCAGAGCTGGTTTACCCCTGCCACAACGTAATGGAACCATCCCCCTATCCACACCTGACCTTTTTTTTTTATATATATACTAGGCCACAAGCCCTCAAAAACTGTTCCTTCCAGAAGAACAAAATACAAGAGAGAACCAAATTCAAGATCCGATCATTTCGAGATGCCTAGACACACTACGTTTGAAAGACTGGAGATCAAAGGAAGCAGGAAATACAGACAGAGGAAGACAGTTCCAGAGTTGACCTGTTGCATAAATGAAGGACTGGTAGTAACGGTTAACTCTTGCATTAGAGAGTTGGATAGAAAAAGGATGAGAGTTTGCTGCTTGATGGGTGCTACGTGCCCGTCGTAGGGGTGGAGGAATGCATGCAGATAGTTCAGAGGAGCAGCGACCATTGAAGTAGCGACAGAAAAGAGATAAAGATGCAACAGTGCGGTGAAGAGACAGAGGTTGAAGGGAGCCAGTAAGAGGAGGAGAGTTAATGAGACGAAAAGCCTTTGACTCCACCCTACTAAGAGCTGTATGTGGAGAACCTCCCCACACATGCGAGTTGTACTCCACACAGGGGCGGATAAAACCCCTGTATAGACTCAACAATTGTGCAGGGGTAAAAAAGGAATGGAGTCGCCTTAGCACACCTAATCTCTTGGAAGCAGATTTTACAAGAGATGTAATATGATCTTTCCAAGATAAGTCCCGAGTGAATGAAACCCCAGGCATGTTCAAGGATGATGCAGGATTAAGCTGAGTATTATTAAACTTTAATGGGTACACCTGTGGAAGATTTTGTCGGGTTGATAGGTGTAAGAACTGAGTCTTTGATGCATTAAAAACAACAAGATTATTTTTACCACAGTCAGAGATACGAGCCAAGTCAGACATTAGGTGTGCCATAGCCTCATCCCTTGTTTGTTGAAGTAACTGCTGAGATGGACATTGCGGGAACTGAATGGAAAGGTGAAGGGTGGAGTCATCGCATACGAGTGGATAGGGTTAGATGTACAGCTTAGAAGATCAATGATGAATAAAAGGAAGAGTGTTGGTGATAGGACAGAGCCCTGAGGAACACCACTGTTGATAGATCTAGGAGAAGAACGATGGCCGTCTACAACAGCGGCTATAGAACGATCAGAAAGGAAGCTAGAGATGAAGGCACAGATAGAAGGATAGAAACCGTAAGAGGGCAATTTGGAAACTAAAGATATATGCCAGACTCGATCGAAAGCCTTTGAGATGTCGAGTGCAGTGGCAAAGCTTTCGCCAAAGTCCCGAAAGGAGGATGGCCAAAAGTCTGAAAGGTGGGTGAGGAGATCGCCAGTGGAGCGTCCCTGACGGAACCCATACTGACGATCAGAAAGAAGGTTGTGATAGGAAAGATGCTTTAAAATTTTTCTATTAAGAATTGACTCGAAAACTTTTGAGATACAAGATGTTAAAGCAATTGGACGATAGTTAGAGGGTTGGGAATGGTCACCCTTCTTTGAGACTGGCTGAATGAGAGCAAACTTCCAGCAAGAAGGAAAGGTACAAGTTGATAGACAAAGACGAAAGAGTTTGCCTAGGCAGGGTGTAAGCACAGAAGCACAGTTCTTGAGAACAACAGGAGGGACTCCATCAGGCCCATACGCCTTGTTAGTATTGAGGCCTGTGATGGCAGAAAATACATCAGCTGAAGAAATTTTAATGTCAGCAATGAGGAAGTCAGAGGGGGGAAGTGAAGGAGGAACAGCACCAGAATCGTCTAAGGTGGAATTGGAGATGAAAGTCTGAGTGAAGAGATCTGCTTTATCAGTAGAAGAAATAGCTACAGAACCATCAGAGTTGAAAAGAGGAGAGAAGGATGATGAGGTATAGTTGTTAGAAAGGTTTTAGGCAAGGTGCCAGAAGGAGCGGGAAGAATTCGAGTTGGAGAGTTGAGAGCATTTAGTACGGATGAAATTATTTTTAGCAGAGCGAAGAACAGACTTAGCACGATTCCAGGCAGAAACGTATAAAAGATGTGACTCAGGGGTGAGTTGGCTCTGGTACCTTTTAAAGGTCCTCTCCTTGTTGTGGACAGCATTAGAACAAGCGTGATTAAACCAAGGCATTCTTACATTAGTCAGAGGATATGAGAAAGGAATGTATGCTTCCATGCCCAAGAGAATAACTTCCGTAATGCGCGAGGCACATTCAGATGGCTCCCGGCCATGGAAGCAATTATCATTCCAAGGAAAATCAAAGAAGTACTGCCTGAGGGCCTACCAATCTGCAGCTGATCAGATAAAATGGTGGAGAATATCCCCTCAGGGCTGCATCATCATTTATTCATTCACAATTTCTCTCCATTCATTTCTATCATGCACAGCCACTCTTCCTTGCTCAACAGACATCCCTCTCGCATCGAACGCTCTCTTCACACTGTCCAACCATCCTATTTGTGGTCTTCCTCTCAGCCTTACACCTCTAATATCAGATCTATTTTTTTTTTTTTCACCAATCGCTCTTTATCCATTCTCTCCATATGCCCAAACCATCGCAACACCCTCTGCTCATCTCGATCAGCCATCTCCCAAACAACTACAGTTCTCCTTCACACTTTATCATTTCTCACTCGATCCATACGTGTCACTCCACACTTACTCCTCAGACACCGCCTCTCCATTACATTCAAACTTTTCCTCTCTGCTACACCCATATTCCATGTTTCAGCCCCATATAATGCAGTCGGTACCACAACTCCCTCATACAGCCTTCTCTTTATATCCATTCGAAACGAATGACATCTAAACTCTTTTTTTCATTCCTCCCAACACCTTTCCTATTTCATTCATTCTAAATTTCACTTCTGTATTTATTCTTCCATCCACAGCAACATGTGACCCTAAATACATAAAACACTCTACCTCCTCAAGCAACTCGCCACTCAAAACTATATTCATCCTCCTACAATCTACTAACCTCATACACTTCATCACTTAACTCTTATTATCATTTACTTTCAATTTTCTCCTGTCACACACCCTTCGAAACTCCTCTAATCTCCTCTGAATCAGCCGCCAGTGCAGCAGCATCCGCAAACAGCAGCTGCCTCAGATTTCACTCTCTACCATCAACATTCACCAGACTCAAACCTCCACCTAACACTCTTGCATTCGCCTCCCTTACAACACCATCCATATAAATAATAAACAACCAAGGCGACATCACATATCCCCGCTGCAGGCCCACTCTGATGGGGAACCAATCACTCACAGTATTTCCCACTCTTACACATGCTTTACGATTTACATAAAAACTTTTCACTCCTTTTAGTAACCTACCATCAACTCCATACAATCTTAAAACAGTCCACAAAGACTCCTTATCAATTCTATCATATGCTTTCTCTAAATCCATGAATGCCCAAAATACATCCTTACCTCTCGCTAAATACTTTTCACGCATCTGTCTCTCAGCAAATACCTGATCCACACATCTCCTCGCTCTCCTAAAGCCACACTGCTCATCACCAAGCACCCCCTCTGTACCCTCTCTAACTCTCTTAAACCAGAGTTTCACCCAAACAAAATCAGACATAGCAGTGATGATCAAGAATGTTAGATGCGTAAGTAAAACCGATTAAATTATAGGTTAGGTCATACTTAATGTTAGCTTAGGTTAGGTAAGGAGGTTAGGTACCTTAGCCGATATTTTTATTTTTTCAATGTTTTTTTGGTGTGATTCGTTTGAAACTGATATTTGTGTCATGGTGGATGATTTTACAGCAATAATTGTGCAGTACAGAACATTGTTCAACATTTCAGTATAAAACTGCTATTTACCACTGTGAGCCTGTATGCTGAACAATGTTTCAATTACAACTGAAGCATGCGCACTAGTACTGCTATTTATATTTTTCCATTTTATTTAGAAAAGAATGTTGCTTCACAGAAAGCAAAACTGTCAATATATGCACCAACTAAATAAACATTTTCCAGTACAAAATACTTTAATTATAAATAAGAGGATTAATAATGTACTTATATCAACAGCCCCCTATATTTATCTTTTACCGGATATGTAGCTACTAAGATTTTTTTTGTTAAACTCACTCACATTTTGCACTTCCTCCTCATCCAACCTCACTGTACATTCACTGACTTTATTTCTCTCCAAGACCGAAACTTTACTCTTCCCTACATTCACCTTTAGATTCCGTTTCTTACACACTCTCCCAAACTCAACCACCAAACCTTGCAGCTCCCCTTCGTCTTAACAACACAGTATCATCTGCAAACAACAGTTTAATTCTTATCTGTGCGTATGTGTCCCAGTATTTATCACCAGTGAAAGAAATATCATTACCCAGGTATTCCCTGCGTGTTGTTATCCATGGCTTTAACTCAACTGCTTTACATAAAGTACCATCAAATTAGATTAATTGGTATTACCGTATCCATTGTGTGAGGTTAAACATTAGTTTCGTACGAATGTCAGTGAAGTGTTTTGTAATTTGTAGTGTTGTTCATTGTTACTGACCTATCAAGCTGAGTACAATCTCCATTTCCTATGTTATGCATGTTGTCTCTCTCTTCCCTCAGTGCTGCTTACTGTGCACAATTCTTTAACTGTTTAATTTCCATAATTAAACATATTTGATGCCACTCCTCGCCCTGACGCCTCTAAACAACCACTTCAGTACAAGGATAATGTCTTTTGCATTGTATTATTATGCGCTTTCCTAAAATTTCCATAATTACCTAACAAATATTTTTTACAGTCAGTGTGTGAGTCAGAGATGCAGCAGGTCACAGTCCTACAGTGTGAGGGCAGCAAGGTTAACACTACCACCCTGGGAGCCAAGACAAAGTGGCCACAACTCACTAATTCTTCACACACGACACGTTTATGGCCACGACCCAGATTGCACTTACCAGCAACTTCCCGGAAAGAGTATATTAAAGGGAGAATTTACGGGTACAGGTTAAACAGGGTGATATGTTGGCGCCACTAGCATACATGGTGGTGGTTTTTACTGATATAGCGTTAGGAAAAGGTGGTGGTGGCGACGGGGAGTGTTTCTGATATAATGTTAACAAAGGGTTTTGCAAACAAATGCTAAATTGACTGATTTGTTGAGGTTATTGGCATATGTAGTGGTTGTTAGTGTTTATCTTATCATACCATTCACTATCTCAATATTCTTCCAGGCACTACACTCAGCAAGCCTGTGCTCTGTTTTGAAGCCACTGTTACCACCACCACTGCCACCTCATACCACCAGAGTTACCACCACCACTACCACCTCATACCACCAGCGTTACCACCACCACTGCCACCTCATACCACCACTGTTACCACCACCACTGCCACCTCATACCACCAGTACTGCCACCACCACTGTTACCACAACCACTGCCTCCTCATACCACCACTGTTGCCACCACCACTGCCACCTCATACCACCACTGTTGCCACCACCACTGCCACCTCATACCACCACTGTTGCCACCACCACTGCCAACTCATACCACCACTGTTGCCACCACCACTGCCACCTTATACCACCATTGTTGCCACCACCACTGCCACCTCATACCACCACTGTTGCCACCACCACTGCCACCTCATACCACCACTGTTGCCACCACCACTGCCACCTCATACCACCACTGTTGCCACCACAGCTATCACCATCATGGCTATCACCACAACTAGTCCATATGTCATCTGTATAACCAATGAAACCAATTTTCAAAGCCATTAGATAATTTATTAATACTATTACCATGACTATAGCAACTACTAACTCCATCACACACACACACACACACACACACACACACACACACACACACACACACACACACACACACACACAGCTCTATGCACTATTTCCTTCACAACTATATGATCTCCCTCTCTATCAGTTTCGATAAAATTAGTTGACAAGAAGATACGAGAAAACTGATAAAAACGAGGTGACGTGAGTTGCATTGACTAGGAGAAGGGAAAAGAACAAAGACAACAAGTTAAAAAGGAAAACTAAAAGAAAAAAAAATGAAGACGAAACAAGCCATGGAAGATTATGGAAATGGAAAAGAAAGAGAAGGAAAGAGTAAAACAAGGGAGAGGAAGAGAAGAGATTAATGAAGCCTGGGGAATTTGTTGGAGGAGAAAAAAAGAAACTAAAATGAAGAAGCAAAACATGTAAAATCAAGGCTGGGAAGGTCAGAAAAAGAACACAAAACATAAACACGACAACGATAAAGATGATGATGAAATACTGCAATGAGGGAGAAAAATGAGAACCACAAACAGTACAGAAAGAAGTGATGAGGCGGAGGGGGAAGAGGAGAGGAAACAGTTTCTTTAATCAGTGAGGGAGAGCTGGAAGCAAAGCCACCCTGCCTTCCCCTTCTGGCATCAGAGTTGCTACTTATCACTCCAAGCGAACGTAGGGCACAGAACACAGGCACAGAACACGGAGATCTATGTGGGGAGAACAAGTAACCTAAAAATGAACACAGGCACAGAACACAAGTCACGAATACGAAGATGGAACAAGGAAGAAGGTAATGAGGAGAAATAGGACAGAACGCAAAACAAAAACACAGTGAAGGAGAAGGGTTATTAGGTAGTAAGAAACAATGAAACGGAAAAGAGAAAGGAATAAAAGCAAATAACACATGCAAATAAGTAAGGAAATCTGGCAGAAAACACAAACAACTGATACACGTCAAAGAATATGAAGAAATAAGTATGAAATATAAGCAAGGGAAAAAGAATAACAAAGGGAGTCATAGAACATGCAAGAATAGAACAATGAAATGGAATACAAGTAACTAACTCTTTTAGGAACCAAGGAATATAAAGAAACAAATAAGAAATAGTATTAAATAATTTTTAAAAAATATTAAGAACTCAGAACTACCAGACTGATCACAGCTCCCCGCAACTCCAAGCAGCCTCCTCCAGGTGCTCCTCGCCCTTAGTCATCCTCTCGTCATTCCCCCATCAGTCTTGTTCCTGTGCTCTCTACATATTAACCTGTTCACTTTATTACTGTTTATCATGTCCAAACCATCTTAGGCCTTCTCAACCCCGTTGTGTACTGTATATCTTCACCTTAGTCTGTAGTCACGTACTTAATAAACTAGATGTAGCCCAACCGAAATAATCTAACCAAATAATCTAACCAAAGCCAACACAACCTAAGAAACTTATTTCAGCGTAACCTCACCCATCTCAACCCATCTCATTCTAGAAAATCCATACGAGCCTAACCCAAAATATAACAAGTGCCAGAAAGTCTTGCAATGCTCGACGGACTGACACATGGCAACACCAAAAACCAGCTGCTCTGCTTTCCTTCCAACCAGGACACACAAATGTTACTATAACATCGAAGGGTGAGAATAGGGAGGAGAGAGAGGAGAAGTAAAAGTAGACGGGAGAAGAGAAAGGAAAGAGAGGGAACAAGGGAGAAAGAAGAGAAGAAAAACCAAGATAAGGGATGATGAGAGATGGGGTGGAGGAGATGGAGCAGAAAAGGGAAGAGAAGAGACGTACCTGTGGGAGACGACTGTGGCAGAAGGTGGAAAGAGGAGTTGGACAAGAAGGAATGAAGGAGAGGAGAGACCAACAAGGGGGAGAAAAGAAGGAATGGAGCCATGAGAGATGGAAAGAGTGTGGGAAATTTTTGACTAAGGGGAGGTAATGAACCAGAAAATGATTGAGTCAGAAACGAAAAGGTGGGAAGAGAGGAGTGAGAGGATGGGGTAGGTAGGAAGGAAGTAGTAAACGCAAGACAAAACTATGTTGGAGAAAACGTGGTCTATGAGGAAGTTGGCTCCAGAATTTGACGTGGAATTTGCGGGTCAGGATAAGGTCAGATAAGCAGGATGAGGAAGGATGAACACAGATACAGGAAAAGTGGGGAGAAGAGAACAGGGGTGATAAAAAAAATTATAGGAAAGAAAGACAGTACTGGAAACTGAGAGAGAGAGAGAGAGAGAGAGAGAGAGAGAGAGAGAGAGAGAGAGAGAGAGAGAGAGAGAGAGAGAGAGTGCAGAGAAAGGTAAGCAAGAATGAGTCAGATAAGACTGTGTGATGGGTGAGTTTGAGTTAAGAATGGGTAACTGAGAAAGACTGAGTGAGAGGGGATACGTGAATGTACAATAAGTATGGTTGAAAAAGCAGGAAAGAAATAGTTTGGAATTAATAGGAGAATAAGTGTATGAAAGGGAAAATGACGAAATGAATGAGACAGGTAGATGGTAAGAAACTAAGTGTAATGAAAGTGTGTGCCTGAGAAAAATAAAAGAGTTTCAGAGAATAAACGAGGAAAAACATAGGCAACGCTAAGCTGTTGCAACCCTCCATCTGACCAAGCATATATCTCTCACCTCCCAGCACACCTAACCAAGTGCATAACTGCCCTAACATCCCCCCCACCATTTTTTTTTTTCTTTTAAATGTGGGAGTAAGGAGAACGCCTTGAGGACACATAACCTGTGCCCTTCAGATTCCTCACACAGGTCGCATTGAAATCGCTGAATTTTTTTTTTTTTTTACTTTTTCTTTATTTAAAAAAAAATACTTAAGACAGCATTCTACCTATCAAAAGGCACCATTTCGCTATAAGACATATAACTATGTGAAACTTCTTGACTCTATAGCCCGGCAGTGGCTGAGTGGTTAGCATCGCTGACTGCAAAGCTGCCCACCCGTTAGTGCCAGGGTTCAAATCCTGGTGCAGGCAGCTGGATTCACTTGGCTCAGGTGTGGACTGGTAGGTAAAATGAGTACCAAGGGTAACACCTAGGGGAACACCTAGGGGAGGTAACTGTGGTGGCCTGGAGGATGCAGTGGCCTTATAGTCCACGTTATTGGCCGAATAACCCGCTACAGGCTCAAAGGCTTATGTTACGAAGACGAGCACCACGGCTAAGCGCCTCATAGCATACGCTCCCACCAAAACCTTTTTATAGCGAATACTTTCTCAGTTCTGGCCTGGAAAGGAAATCTCTTTGCACGGCCAGCTGCCCTGCCACCCAGCTCTATGGAAGGACACCTACTGGCCCCAGTGATAACAACACCCTCCTCTGACTTTGTCAGGTGGAGGGTAAAAATGGGAATGAGTAAGTGAGTGAGCAAATAGGCAACGTGTGATCCTTCTTCGCTTTGGGGCGACTGTATGACGAGGAAGGGAGGGGTATATCAAGGAAGAAAGAGTTTGTGTGTGTGTGTGTGTGTGTGTGTGTGTGTGTGTGTGTGTGTGTGTGTGTGTGTGCAATAATAAGGCCGTGTTTGCGTGAAGCGGTGACATGAATGGAAGCATAGGGAGAAGAAAACAAGAGACGGCGACCAACAAGAAGGTGGAGGAAGTACATGTCGTGGAATGGCGGTAGGGGTTGGTGAATGTGATTTTGTCAGGGCAACCCATAATGATACGTAGGACAACAGGGAAGTAAAAGAGAGATGGAGCAGAGAAGGACAGCACTGGACTCACCACTCACTGATCGACGCGGCAACCCAAAATGATCCGCAGGCCAACAGGGGTTGGCAAAGGAGCGGAAGAGAAGAGAATGGCAGCGTTGGACACAGCAACCCAAAATGACTTGTAGGCCAACAAGGGGAGGTGAATGAGCGGTGGGGTAAAGAATTGCAGCTTTGGACTCACTACTCAGTAATCGACCCAACGCTGGCAGGCAAATGGGAGGAAGATGCAAAATAAGGAATGATGAGGCAAGGAAAAATAAGCAGGAGGGTGAAGAAAACGAAAGACAAGAGTATGGAAGAGCGGGGACACCAACGCTTTCTACTTTCTCACCGAAAGCCTCGCTGCTTATCACACAAACTTTCCCCTCTCAGGCATTCGTTAGCGGGTCATCAGTGGTATTCGGTAGCCAACTTCCAGTGACGTCGAACACTCCCAGGGCCCTAGCCGTTTTTACCGCCAATTATCATGAAAAATGTCGCGGTAACTTCTTTTACTAGCAGACTTCAGTGGAGAATTTTCAATTCAATGGGCTGTGGTTATGAAGTGCTAGAGGTAAGTAAAAAGTGCTGGGGAAAACCGAATGATAATTGGCGCCCTCCTACCCCCCCCCTCATCTCTCTCTCTCTCACATTACCCTGCGAGGCTCCTAATTTTCAGCTCTAGCTCTCGAAAACAGCCTAATTCATTATTCTTTATTCATTGTTAAACCATTTGTTAAGCTTTCCGAGCAGAGCAATAATGGTGTGTGTGTGTGTGTGTGTGTGTGTGTGTGAAAGAGAGAGAGAGAGAGAGAGAGAGAGAGAGAGAGAGAGAGAGAGAGAGAGAGAGAGAGAGAGAGAGAGAGAGAGAGAGAGAGAATACTAGTGACGGCAGAGCATTGCAACCAAAAAGGGAAAGGACTTGGAGAGAGTGATACCAATAATGCATTTCCGTCCGATGCAGGACAACAGACTTAAATAAACAGGAAAACTTTACAAGAACATCACACAAAATTTCTCTCCCTCCTCAACTTTACTGTAGGGGAGGGGGGAGAAGGGTGATAAACAGGAGAGTGTGTCGGCAGGTAATACAAACAAGATATCAAACTGTTGGATGGTTGGTGTGCCAGTGAAAGGATAGACGGTGTACTGGAGGATGGAGTGGGATGGACTGAAGGAGTATAGACAGGAGTGGGATGGAATGAATTAGTATATGCAAGAATGGTATGGATTGAAGGAGTAGCTACAAGAGAGTGGAGTGGGATGGAATGAAGGAGCATACCCAGGAAGGAGTGCGATGGAATGAATTAGTATTATGAACTAGTGGGATGGACTGAAGGAGTATAAACAGGAAGGAGTGGGATGGAATGGAATATATGCAGAAGGGTGGAGTGGGATGGAATGAAGGAATATATCCAGGGGGGTGGAGTGGGATGGAATGAAGGAGAGGGATGGAATGGAGTAGCATATGCAATTCGGTGGAGTGGGATGGAATGGGGTATATGCAGAAGGGTGGAGTGGGATGGAATGAAGGAGTATATGGAGGAGGGTAGAATATAATGGAAGGAAGGAGTGCAGCTGCGTCAGGAAAAAAATTTGAGACATTTCTATAACTGCCACCTTGGATCAAGTACACCCTGCTAAGGGATGAAGTAATTCATGGATCGGTTCACGAATAGACAGATAAGCGGAAGAAGAAACAAAGAGATAAAAATTTACACACACACACACACACACACACACACACACACTTTCTCCTTCCCTGTTCGAAACATCACAACTTGCTACTCTGACCCTCTCCCACTCCAACTTCTGGAATATTTCCTCCTCTCACCCTGTCACCCTTGTCACCAAATGTTAACTCTCTCTCTCTCTGACTTCTGGTGCTGAAGGATTATACTCGCATTTGTGTTGAGGAGAGAGCAGTAAGGAAAAAGAAATATTGAAACCTAATAATAAAAAAAAAACAATGTATTATAGGATTTATGAAATATAATGGAAATGTACTTTTGCACACACACACACACACACACACACACACACACACACACACACACACACACACACGTGATAGTCCTTTCACATTAACACACCGAATCAGTGACCTAATTAAGTGTTGGGAAGAAAGCGGAATGTGTACATATATTTAGTACCTTAGAAGCATGTGAAATTATGCCAAACAGATGCGTACTTATACAAAGTTCTTATTAATGGCACTTGTGTTTAATGTGTAAGTGTTATTCATACATTACTGAGGTGGGGGATAATTAGTACTTGTAAACGCCATGATAACCATCACAATCACCATGGCAACCCAACATAAACAATACCAACTGATAACCCTCACAATCACCATGGCAATCCAACATAAACAGGATCTGCTGATAACCCTCACAATCACCACGGCAACCCAACATAAACAGTACCAACTGATAACCCTCATAATTACCATGGCAGCCCCACATAAACAGGATCTGTTGATAACCCTCACAGTCACCATGGCAGCCCCACACACACAATACCAACTGATAACCCTCATAATTACCATGGCAGCCCCACGTAAACAGTATCTGCTGATAACCCTCACAATCACCATGGCAGCCCCACGTAAACAGTATCTGCTGATAACCCTCACAATCACCATTACAATCCCACATAAACAATACCTGCTGAATGCATACGAATAAATTGTCACCATGACTAACGATGGCTATCTATTCACCACAAACACATTCATCTTTTATCATTAATTCCTGTCAGCCAGTCATACCTAATTGTAATCCTTTTTTAATTGGGTTCCATTATTGCGCGCTCATAAAGCTGCTATTTTTTTTGCTTATTGTTATACAGAGCCCCTTTCATTGGAAAAATCATTTATTTGTGATATTTGAATATGTGGATTAATTGAGTTATTGTTTCTACTATTCGGCCTCTCTCTCTCTCTCTCTCTCTCTCTCTCTCTCTCTCATGTCATCGGCAATTTTTCCTTGTCTCTCATAACAATTAATTAAATTTATATAAATACATACTTATTATAATTTACTTCTGCCGCACCTCTTCCTCGCTTGCTCTTATTTACTCTTCTCATTAGCCTTCTCTTCCTGATTTCCTCTCCATTTCTCTTAGCCTCCACTTCCAACTATCACCTTTACTTTTCGCTTTTATCACTTTCTCTTTTTCTTCTTTTTGGTCTTTATCCCTCAGGTCCTCCCTCATTCTATCACTTTACACTTTGTTCATGACTTTCACTAAAATCTTCATTCCTCTCACTTCAGAATTCTCTCTCTCTCTCTCTCTCTCTCTCTCTCTCTCTCTCCCCGTGGTGTTAAGTGTCCGTTGTATGCCAACACGGCACTCCTTGTCTTTCCTTAGGCATTTCCCTTCTCCCCGCACGCGCACACACACACACACACACACACACACACACACACACACACACACACACACACACACACACACACACACACACACACACACTTAACATGCACCTTCAGACAATCAGCTTTCAGTGCACACAAACACCCTCAACCAATCCAGCCTTCAGTTCTGTCTCTACAATACACCAGTCTCACCCACACCAACACCTGACAACAGATTCCAAGGAAATTGTAGTATAGGGGTCTCTTAATTGTTCCTCACATGTTTAACAAGACGCAGTAGACACCCACACCAACACCTGACATTAGATTCCAAGGACATTGTTATCTGAAGATGTTCTTATTGCTGTACACAGGTTTAACACGAACACCATGACTCTCCAGACCCTCTCTCTCTCTCCTAATGTACCCGGCTTATAAGCAACACAGTCCACATAATTTCAAAAGCCTGTTGCTGTTTACTTTATCCTGCACTCCTTTCTACCATATCTCTCTCTATTGTCGACATTATTTGTCCGTTCTTTTTTTTCACTATCTCCTATCTCTCCTTTTGATATTCTCTACACCCTTTCCCTTCATTTTTCCAATACCTTCCCGTCCTCGATCCCGATAATCTCACCCGCTATCTTTTCCAGACAAGAAAACAGAACCAACGATGAAAACATTTAAAGGGAATATGCAAATAAAAGCACCTATTTTATTTCCCGACAAATATTCAACCTTCCATCCCCCCCTATCGTCTGCCACCCTCCCCAACGTGCTCTAATGGCGATGTTTATCAACATCTTTTCATAATTTTCCGCATTAATGGAAGCACCGGGAGACGGACGCTAATTTTGCCACGGTTGGATTATACCAGATAAATTTATGTGCTAGGGTTATAAATAAAAATGTATTATAAACCACCGACTCTGGTCCACCCTCGTACTCACCTTTACTTCACTAATCATACTTAACGTTCACTCTCATGCTTAGCCTGACTGTCAAACAGCAACAGCATTCACTGTGTCGCATTGGTACAAATATTTTGAGGGGAACGAGTGAATACGAGGTCGTTGGGGTGCCCATCATACACTCACTGAGTATGGTGATACTTTACTCTTCAGTGACCCTACACTGAGTAACAAGCCAAATGATTTCCTGTAAGCCAGGGAGTCATTTAATACGCTGGGTGCTAACCTTATTACCAACCAATACATGTTCCCTAAGGGTCAACAAGTGTTTTGGCGGAAGGTTACCGCCCCTCCCCGGAAAAAAAGAAAAGAAAAAGAAAATAAAAAGTCAAACAAAATGCCTCGGACAAGGACTGACCAACACAAACAAGGGTCGTACGAAGGAAATGGTTGGTATTTCAACATGGAATGGGAGGTGTGCGAATAATGACGTGAAAGAGAGAGAGAGAGAGAGAGAGAGAGAGAGAGAGAGAGAGATTGTCGATGTGCTTGAGGATGAAAAAGTGGACATATGTGGACTGACTTAGACTAAATGGAGATGTGAGCGTTTTAGATAGTGGGAGAATGATTTGGATATATGTGCGGGAGTAGGTGAGAATGAAAGGGAAAAAGAGGGTTTATGTATTATGCGCAAGAAATGGACGGAGAATATAGGAGAGTATGGATCAGCTGGTCCAAGGATTGTGTGGGTAAGACTGAGAATCGGAATACAAGTTCGGGCGATTGTGTGTATATGAGCGCCGACGGAAGACCGTGCAAGCAAAGTGAAAGAAGAGATCTGGGCAAATGTGGAAGCGTGCATGGACAAGTTTGAGAGGAGTGAGAGAGTGTTTGTGATTGGTCATGTGAATGAAAAAGTAGGGATTGTGAGGGTGGGGTGAGTAGGGTGTGCCTGCTGAGGTAGATGAGAATGGTAATGCTCTAGAGGACATTTGTGCGTGGAGGAGGTTGGTGACGGCCAATACACTTTTTAAGCACAAAACGATCCACAGGCGAGTGATGCGAAGGGTGGGTGGTGTACAGAATAAAAGGAAGGCAATGATTGATTATGTGTGTGTGGATGGGAGAATGAGAAGATATGTGCTGGATGCAAGAGCACACAGAGGCTGGGGGGATGGACTTTCTGTCCATTTGGTGGTGGTGAAAGTCAAAGTACAATGCTCTGGATGAACAGAAAGAGAGTAGGGTTCATGGCCTTTGGTTCCTTCTTCCTCGCATTAAAAAAAAAAAAAAAAAAGAAGCTAGTCCATACAAAGAGCGAGGAAAGGTAGGAAAATGATGAAGAAGAGGGATGAGAGAGAAGTGGAGGAGAAATTAGGTTAATATGATTTGGAGCATATGGGGGAGGTGGAAAGTGTGTGCAACTTATTCACAAAAGAAATATGTGAAGCATGTGAAGTGATGTGTGGGGTGAAGAGAACACGAAATGGGATACAAGGAAAAACATGATGGATTGAAGAGAAACAAGCTGTGGTGAAAAAGAATAAGACATATAGTGAGTGGATGGGAAGTTGAGAGACGGAATAGAGAGTTATATGAAGACAGGAAGAGAGAGGAGAAAAGATTAGTAAGAGAATGAAGAGAATGGATGAGGCTTTTGGAAAGAATTGAAGTGTAAAGTGAAGGGAATGTAAAAAAATGTCGTGGAAGGAGGCAAAGAGAGTTAGATAGGGTGATAAAGAGGGTAGTAGGGGAGTGAAAGATAAAAATAGTAAATTGATAGTGGAGAAGGGAGAAAAAGTGAAGAGATGGAAAGAACACTTTAAGAAAGTGTTAAACATAGAGAATGAAAGTAATGAGAGTTCAAGTGGCTGGGGAATGGCTGGGAGAAGTAGAGAAATGAGAAGGGAGGAAGAGAAAGATTGGATGGAAGTAGTGGAAACAATGAAGAAAGTCAAAATGTAGATAGCCTCAGGAATTAATGGGATTTGTGGTGAAATGCTAAAGCACGGAAGAGCGATAGTAAAAGAATGGATGTGGAAGATGTGCAGGTCGGCCTAGGGATAAGCTAGAATCCCGAATGATTGAAAGGTAGGGATAATTATTCCTCTGTACAAAAGAAAGGAGGAAAATGAAGTGTGCGGCAGTCATACAGGCACTTGTTTTCTTAGTATAATAAGAATAGTATATAGTAGGATACTTGCTGACAGAGTTAGAATAACAAAAGAATTACTTGGAGAAGAACAGGGAAGTATTAGGAATTGAAGAGGTTGTGTGGATCATATTCATCGTAAGGTGTTCAGTGGAAAGGTCTCAAGAGAAGGGAAAGAAGTTGTATGCAGCCTTCGTGGATTTGGAGAACGCATATAACAGAGTGAATCGACGTGGAATGTAGAAAATATTAAAAAAAACAAATGGGAAGCTGCTGAATCCCGTGGAGAGTATGCATGAGGGAGCTAAGGCTGCAGTGAGAGTAGGTGGTGAACTGGGAGAATTTTTCTGTCTGAATGTTGGACTGAAAAAGGGATGCGTCATGTCTCCATGGTTGTTCAGTCTGTATATGGATGGGGTTATGAAAGAGATACAAGGTAGGTCAGTGGATGTTTGAGTGGCCCTAATGAGAGAAGGCAGCGTCTGTAAA